>NC_089490.1:237088534-237399316 GCF_036850765.1 Saccopteryx bilineata | reverse complement strand
AAAAAGGCAAATCCTCTGTTTGCTACTGCCAGACTGAATATGCCACCAGACTTGGACTTAGCAGAAGGAAAATTGAACTCCGGCACCCTGCAGGCACCCCTGAGGGGCTGTGCAGTCATTTCAAACTCCAGCTTACGATGTTTTAGGAAGGATCACGAATATATGTTAACAAAGTCCATGCGTTTTTATCTGACTTTCTTTAAGGGAGCACATGTTTTCTTACTTATTAGTGAATGCATGCTTAAACATTCCACAATGCATTGTATAATAAAATGCAAATTTTTGCAGGGGAGAAAAAAAAAAGAAAAAAGACACACCTGACTTATGAAGTAGCTATTCTTGTATTGAACTCTCAGAATGCAGTCCTTGGCGGGCCTCTAACTTACATCATTTGGGTGGAATGCGTTGTTCCCCCATGAATAGACCTACCTGCAAGTGTTCCCGCTCTAGTGTCACCACTGCCTGTTACGCTGGCTCATCGGTATTGCAGATTTGCTTACGGCCTTGTATATGGAAGGAATTGGTTTTCTAGAAGCGAGGACAGGGGCCTTTTATCCACTGCCAGTGACCGCAGCTGTCTTCTCGTTTCTAAAGTCCCACTTTTTAACTGAGACACAGCAGTAGCATGAAAATACCGCACTGAAAATAAAGAGGAACTGAAGAGTTACTAGTAAATGTGAATAAAAAATGTGATACATTTGTGAGCAAAACAATTCATTCAAGCACTGTCGACAGGTCAACGCCATTTCAGAAATGAAGAGGGAAGCCTACATATCCCAATGCTGAATAAACACATGAACAAACAAAAAACTAAGGTATTAAGAGAGATTTTACTTTAATATCTTGTTTCCTGAACTAATCACTCCAAGAACCTTAGAAAATAAAAGCTCTATTTTCACTTTCAAATATCATTGCATTTTCTACATCAGTTAACAGTTTAGTTTAACACACAGAGTGGGAAATCAATTAATGTTTCATAACTGAATTACCAAACTTGTGAAGCTTCTCACTGAATACATACACACTTGAGAATTCAAAGTGCTTAGAGGCAAAGAGTGAATATGGATGTGTAAGGTCCCACTCTATGTCTATAATACGCTGAATATAGTTAATTTGGTAATATGTTCTCGCCAAATATATTATTGAGAATTTTTTTCCTTAGAGAAAAAATAGTGACTGCTATTACGTGAATTGATGTGTCTACTAGTAAAATGAAATGCATATGGAAAGCCATTATTCAAGCAATAATGGCACAAAATTTTTTTTTAAAAAAAGCTGTTGGTGTTACTCAGATTAATTCATTTTCTCCCTGCCTCTATCTCTCCATAAAAACATATATGTACGCAATGTAAATCTATGTGTGTATACCTTCACATATTTACACACAACTATCATAGAGACAATATGCATTTACTCACAAATATTGTATGCAATACAATATGCATGCACTATTATACATAATGTCAATGACAAAATATAATATGACATTAAATATTTTACTTTTAAAAATATATCACAGTGATTGGAATAAATCTTCTCCATTTTGTTTCATTTCTATACAGATGAAAAGAAACATTTCATTTCTATTCATCAGGTATACAGATGACCTTCAAGGGAGGCTTCAAGGACCCAAGCATCACATAAAACAATTCCTGGTAAGTACAGGTGCACATTTATTTTTTCTAAGTGAGCTTCCATACATTTCATCAGATTCTTGCTAAAAATATTATAGCATTTTTGTTTCAAAGAATAGTTGTTCTAAAGTGGTTGCAAAGGGGATTATAGTTCCCTGGATGCCAGTCTATGTGGTGGCAGGAAGATGCCAGTCAGATGTTTTTAATGTCACCTTCTTCAGGTGCCATCTTACGATGTGTTGAACAAAATCACACAGGAAGGTGGACTGTTTCACTATGCATTTATGTACTTCAGCACAATTCAATCACAGTGAACACATCCTATGTTTCCTCCAATAACAAGTAACCCCAAGACCCCACTATTGAGAACTGTATTTATATACTTAATACACACAGTGCAGGGGCTCAAGTCGTGTGGGATGGAGGGAGGGACAGAGAGAGAGTGAGAAAGAGGTATGATCACCAAAAATGCAGAATGGCCCCTGTATATTAAAATTCTGTTGACAGTGATTGTTATACTACCTGCCTTCTTGAAGAAAACATTTGAAAATAATTAAATAATACTATATAATAATGTTTATTGGTTATTGATCATGTGTCATAGGTATGTATATCTAACAGTATCTATACGTAGAGTCTATAAAGTTATTTATCACAATAACTTATGAGATAAGTACTATTGTCATTTTTATTTAATGGATGAACATTGTGAGATTTGGAGAGGGTAGGTGAGGTGTGCTAAGTCATACAATATTGCTGGTCTTTAACCCCAGGCTCTATGGATAAACCATCTCCATTTTTAACCTCTGTGCTGTTATTGCTTCACAACCTTAAGCTTTATTAAGTTAAAATACTGAACCAGAGTAAAGTAATACACTCAGTTGCAGTGGATTCTCTATTATTAGTATGTAATAATTGTACCAATTATTACGGCTGTCTGCTCTAACGCTAATAAATAGTTAAAATCTAGAAGAGTTAGAGGCAGAAAATTAAATTCGTCCCAGAATTCTTTTCCTCAAGTACAAATATGAACAACATTTTTTAATTTCACCAATGTAATGCCACCCTTTTTTAGAGAGAATTTAAAAGGAAATTATGTGCTCACTGACTTGACCTCTCACACATTCAAACAGTTTAAAACAGAGTATATTTGTTATTTTTAAAAGTATCAATATAAATGTTTTCATTTGGCTCTTACATATTAAAAACTGCAGTTAAGCCTGACCAGGCAGTGGCACAGTGGATAGAGTGTCGGACTGGGTTGCGGAGGACCCAGGTTCAGGACCCTGAGGTCACCAGCTTGAGCGCGGGCTCATCTGGTTTGAGCAAAGCTCACCAGCTTGGACCCAAGGTCACTGGCTCAAGCAAGGGGTTACTCTGTCTGCTCAAGGCCCATGGTCAAGACACATATGAGAAAGCAATCAATAAACAACTAAGGTGTCGTAATGAAAAACTGATGATTGATGTTTTCATCTCTCTCCATTCCTGTCTGTCTGTCCCTATCTATCCCTCTCTCTGACTCTCTCTGTCTCTGTAAAAAAACAACAACAACATAACACACAAAACAACATAAAAACAAACAAAAAAACTACAGTTGAATTTCTTTATGTAGATTTGAACACAGAGTATCATTCTGTTTTCATTCCAGTGGAGTGGAAGCTAACTTACTATGAGCTCAAAAGCTCATTGAAAGAACCATTAAAGAACCTGTTTGACTGTAACCTTCAGTTCCATGAATGAATGGTGTTTTTATTTGGTGACACTTTAGAACAGTCACTCCCCTTCAGTTAGGTTTCCCACAGTGTCCTCAGATAATAACCCAGAGCCAATCTACCTGTAGACCCTGGCTTCAATCTCAATTGCTTACTCTGACATGAATGTGCAGGTTCTGTAAGCTGTCATGAACCAGCACAACTAGTAATTCCAGGTCCTGAGTGGGAACAGTGCAAAATTAAGAAAATACACTTAAAGAATGGGTTCGGGAGGGTTCTGCAAAGCTGAGAGCAGAAACAGAGCACACTCATAAACTACATCTTGCTTTATTTATAGGCCAAAGTGGACCATTAGCAAATCAATGAGATCTCTGATCATGTTTCCAAGGCACTCAGAAATTTTACCAAGTGCAGAAAACTCCACCATACATAACATCTTAACTTTACACAAAACAGGATGGAAAAAACTTGCCTCCAGTCTCTCCAGGAACATGGGGGTAGGATGAGTGTCGGCTAACATGCAGGTGTGGCGAAGGGCTTAGCCTTTTGCAACTTAATCAGGCAAGTGAGGTGGGAGGTTGGGCAAACTGTCAGTTTATAGCCAGTTCCCCACACCTCTGTCCCCCAAAAATTTAAACTGCAAAAACCCTGTTGGCCTTTCGGTCCCCAACAGTAAGCCAATTTTGTTCTACAGATTGTTAAATATTTTTAGTCCAATCCTAGGTTTGACTTCCATGATCCAGTCATTTGCATACTTTTACCGGCCAAGTCTTCACATACCAAAATGTCACTGACTAGCTGTACAAAATGTAAATGTTTTTCTTTGAAGAGAATATTTTAATCAACAACTTGCTTGAATTTTTATATCCTCAGGCAAGAGGAATTCTAAAATGTGTAATAAAATATCAAAGTCATTTTAATGATAGCTCTGGAATCAATAAATATTATAAAACTTGTGAAGTGTTAGCAGTTACACACTAAGGAAGATTTACTTATGCCTATTTCAGTATTCAATATTCAAAATCCTATGTTCACTTTTTATTTTTTCTCCTTTTCTGTCTGTTGTACTCAGGAAAGTTTTAGCAAATTTTACTTTTATATGTGTCTAGTAGAGGTAAGTCATATAAACACAGACAGACACATACACATAAATACATACAAAACTAACTGATTTACTTCTAGCAATGTTTTATTTTTCTTCCAATATGGTAAAGAAATTATTATATGCTTTTAGCAGCAAACATCAACTATGTTATGTTCTAATTCATATTCTAATAATTCTTTTAATTATGAAAACAAGAAGCTAATATTCATAGCACAAGAGGTTTGAAATAGAGCCAGAATTTTGAAATATATCCATCTTGCAAAAATTTAAAAAAACAATCTTTTCTGCACAATTAGATATAATTAGGTGATCATCTCTTTTAACTTAATCACAGCCAAATGGTTTGTTTTAATGGGTCTTTCACTAATGGGGTCTATGCTGTCTGGTCCCTCTGTCATACGCATCTGCCACATGTGCCATGTTCCTGAGACAACAAAGATGTAGCCTACAAAATATATTTAGTTTGATTACACAAGTTAGAAAATGTTTATTACACTACACATTCAAAAATTTTTGAGAAAAGCAAATAATATGCTCAATTATTCAAACTTTTAATATTATTTCAAAAAAATGTCATTTTAAGAATGAAAATTTTGGAAAACAAAATTTTATACCTTCATAAATATATCTTGAAATGTTGTTTTAAGGATCTCTCAGTTTCCCTAACACATCCACACATCTACAAACACACATCCACACACACACACACATCCACACACACACACACACACACACACACTTCCCACTGTTTCTTATTCTGTTTCATTCTCTGAGAGCCTTTTCCATTAGAATTATATCCATTTGTTCCAATGTCTTCTGATTCCTAGTTAGGTTTCACCAATGGAAAGATCTGTCAGTAAAAGTTTGCTGCCACCAATCTAGTATCAACAGGAGACCCCAGTCTGAAACATGGGAAAAGAAAGAAACTTTATTAAGGTGAACAATTTGTAACTTGAGAAGTGCAGCCTCAGGTGGAAATCCAAAGTGAACTCTGCTGAGAAAGGGAAGGCCAACTTTTATAGAGAAGGTTCTCACCCCCACCCCCACCCACACCCCTGATTGGTCAATTTCTATGCAGATGAGGAATCCCAATTTGCACAGTCTGACTGGTCCAAGTAGGACTGTTCTGATTGGTTGGAATCACACATTCTGATTGGTGGTTGTGGAGCTGTTCTGATTGGTCAGTAAAGATGCAAAGGGGATATAGTTGCGCACTTCCAATTTGACTAGGCAAGCCTTAGCCCATTGGTTGAAATACTATTCCAGGAAGCCCCTTATAAGGGTCCGCACAGAAGGAAGGAACACAATGCAGGAGGCTGGTAGCTAAGTATGTGGCTTTTTCCTTGAAGTAGAAATGAGAGACCTCTAACAGCAGTGTCAGTTAGACTCTGGTTATGACTTGGAGCCCAATTAACCACAAAGAGTCCTTCTTGTCAGGTTTCCTTCCCGGAGTCAACAGATCCTCCAGGAGATTGGCTGTATGAATGTAGAAAGTGCAATAGAAGTATTGGATTGGCTGCACCCTTCAATGGAATCATCCTCTATACTTTCTCTCACTCCTGGATCCAGAACCCTTTATACAGTTTATTGTTTTTGTTGTCGTTGTTTTCCATCAGACTCTTTGCTGTCTGTAGTTTTCAGAAAATACATATGATTGCATGATCTTGCCTTCTAACCAATTTGAATAAAAAGAAGGCAGTGGTACATGTAGAAATGTTTCAAAGTTTATTTCATGTTGAATGTCTCTCTTTCTTTCCCAATGGCAAGTATTTTTGTTTGTATAGTGTTTTTCTTTGGGGAAAAATAAGTCAATATTTTCACCTGTTCATGTCTATGTTATATTTAGGTGAAGGGATTTTTTTTCTGTGATTCCTTTAGCAGCACAGAAGAACTTACAAGTTGATGTTTAAGCTGAAAATGGATTTTCCATTGCACCACATGATGAATCGTTCTGTAAAGGACTGTCATTTCCAGTGATACTAGCAAAGAGATGTTAGCTTACCAATTTCAGATCACATTCAAATCAAAGGCTACCATATCCACAAGACCTGACAATTGCTATAACTGAGAGATGACTACAATGGCAGGAGAAAAAGGGAAAGAACAGAAAAACTATAAAATAGAGACAGAAGAATTCCCAAAGTGTAAGAGATTTGGTCCTTTAAGTAGATCAAACAGAGTCTTTTTATTTTAGTAGGCATTTAGGTCTTCATAACGCACAGGGCAGCCTTCATCATATGCTGTGATAGTTACATAACAGCTTCATGACCCGCTGTTGGTGGGAATGTTTCATGTTCTTACCCATGGGGCAGGAATGCATCCTGCTTTTGTGGAACAGGAGACCCACTGTCATTTCAGAAAATGAGCAAAAGTGACTCTGAGGAGTAAATAAACTAAATCATGCCCCCTTTGATCCCAGCAAGCACCAGGGAATACAAGCAGGAAAATCATTCTTGGGGAAGAATTTTCTCTCAAATGGTCAAAGTTCTCACTTAGCTTATCTCACTTTCAAACCCCAATGTACCCAACTGAATGCTGCCTTTACTCTTGGTAACTTTAAGACTGTTTGGCTTTTTTTTTCTTGCTAAAAATTTTATTTGCTTGTTTGTTTATTTATTTATTTATTTATTTATTTAAGAGATGGGAGGCAGGGAGGCAGAGACAGATTCCCGCATGCACCCGACTAGAATCCACCTGGCAAGCCCCCTACAGGGCGATGCTCTGTCTATTTGGGGCTGCTGCTCCATTGCTCAGCAACTGAGCTGTTTTAGCACTTGAAGGGAAGCCATGGAGCCATCCTCAGTGTGCAGCATGAAATTGGTCAAATTTCTGCAGGAAGGGAGGAGAGAGAGAGAGAGAAGGGAGAGTGGTGGAGAAGCAGGTGGGCACTTCTTCTTTCTGCTCTGACCAGGAATTGAACCCAAGAATTCCACAGGCCAGGCCGACGCTCTACCACTGAACCAAATGGCCAGGGCTGCTTATTTATTTTTTATTCAATGCATTTGGGTGACATTGGTTAATACAATCATACAGGTTTCAGTACATTTCTATGATGCACGATCTGTAAATTGTACTGTGTGCCCACCACCGAAAGTCAAACTATCTTCTGTCGCCATAAATTTCTCCTCCATTACCCACTACCTCTCTCCACCCTCTTCCCTCTAGTAGATTGTTAAACAGGTCTTGTCTGTGTATATATTTTGAAAGGTAATTTCTCAATTAGATTTAGTAATTTTCTGAATGCTTAAGTCAGTTCTCTCAAGCCCGACTGCCTTTTAACTGAATTAACTTTTTGTGACTGACATTTTAAAAAGAAAAGAGAAAGGTTTTGGGTGTGAGGGTGAGTTTTAGACATAATTTAAAAGATAGACATGCAGTGGTGATAAAACTATGGACAGTGGCCATGATGGCGGGAAATCTACAGGAACAATTTAAGTTCCCTGCTCACTCCTTCGGAATGGTACAAGAGAGTAAAATTTCACTAATAATACTTCTTGGAACTAGACAAATAATCTTAAATTGTATTTTGGTTACCTTAAGGACTTATTAGGAGAAAATGTTACCTTACAGCATTGTGTTAAATAGCCATAGTTCATTTAATTACATTATTTTCTAAATAAAACAAGGCAATTTGGTGATTACACCTTTAGCTGCTCCATCCATGTATTAAATGAATGTCTGGAAGTATTTTTATTATTACTTTTCTATAACATTTTAATTGAATTTGAAATTTATGTTAAAATATATATTATAATTATAAATTCTGTAGTGTTGAAATGAACATGGAGGATTTCTGGCTTAATATCATATAAAATGTGACAATCGCTTTTAAAAAAAGGGGGAAAAATTATTCTTCCATCGATCTTGCCTTTATCTCTATGAAAATTTATTCTCATTGCCTCAAATATTAGCCTCTGGGATAATACAGGACACACCAAGTTCCCTCTGAATATATTTCTAAAAACACATTAATTATAGCAAAATATACCCAATGTTTTACATATTAATTTTAAGGATAGTTTATGTTAACTCTATTTAAGCAAGAATGATTTCTTTTCAACTCCATATATTTCAACATTTTGAAAAGTTACTGATCACATATAAAAAATACATTCTACATTGGCCAATTGCAAACAACTTTTTAGCTTTGGTTTTCAAAGTTGAGTGGGATTTGTTGCATAAGGAGAGTGGGGGGTGGGGAGAAGGGATGCTTCATGACTGGGAATAATCATAACTTTCTCTTATTCTCTAATCAAATGTCCAAGGTTGGTTTTTAGGTTGCTCTTGTCCTAGCCTGCGTATAAATTTCTAAGGTCCCTGTTCCCCTGTTTTTGGAAATGCATTGCGGATGTCACAGGAGACTGTCAATATCTCAGGAAGTCAGGCTTCTTCCTCAGCTTCCCAGGTGTGTCCCCTCTCACCATTCCATCACCCGCCCACCCCAGCCCCCAAGCTCTCACACCACCATCTCATTACCCTTGTCTGCTCATACTGGCAGTCACCAAGAAATGACCAAAAACCCTTGTGTGTGTTCATGAAGTACACATAGCTTTTTATTTCTTCTACCTACATTGAAAAATTGAATTCTTAATCCTAATTTTACTATTGACAGGCTCCTTCCACAAAGTACCTCCTGATTTCTTTTTCTCCCCATTCGCAAAAGCTATTTCATGACGACTATGAAAATTAAAAGAGAATAATGGGAGCCACAGCACCTGCTGGCAGTTTGATCAGTCATCACTCTGAAGCTGTAAAACAACACCAAAACAGCGTTCGGTCCCCTCAACATCTGCGGGGTGGAGACGGCAGCTTCCTTTCCGGCGTCAGCATCCACGCCACAATCATACGGTGTGCTCCACCGTGCATCTTTATTCAGGCAAACTCACAGGTCCCGACTACTCCTCACATATAGTATGTATACAGACAAGTGAAACAGACACTATGCTTGTATCTGTTACAGAGTTGTCACTGAGTGTCCCAAGGGGACATTTCAGATGCCAGCTCAGAAGACGTCCCCCGTTTTTGTTTCATGTGTTCTGGATTTAGTTTTGTAGGCATAAGCCCATCCTGTGGAAGTGAGAAAAAGGAGAAAAAAACCCCCAAAAAACCTCAAAAGGAGAGTCTGGTAGTTTCAGGGTCAGGCCGCATGAGAGGAGCAAACATATCAACTCCCAGAATAAATGGGCTGTCGGGACCTGCAGGCTTAATCAAAGGAATGGGTTGTGAGACACAATGATGTGAAATCAGAAGATGACTCTAAACATGTGACTGGATGAGGAGGGAGAACCAGGAGGGAAGGTGGCGGCCATCAGACGGATGGGTCCAAGAGGAGTTGAAGGGCTTCACAGAGCTGCTGGCCCTGATCTTTGCGGTGAACTGTGAGCCAAGGACATCCCTTCTGTGCGTTTGTTTAGTGGCTAAAAGAAGAGGAAGAGTTTGAGAGGAGTTAAAAAAATAATTGGCACTGCAGAAAATGTGAAAAGAAGTCAATGAGGCATAAATAAGAAGACTGATGAATAGGGCTGAATACCAAGCGAGAGGAGGTTAGAGAGCAGACACGCTGCTGAGGCAGTTAGCACTGTTATGGCATTTCTGTCTATACCCGGGAAGCTGGGCAGAGACAATACCTGAGGAAGGAGCGGGGCTCCAGGGGAAGGAGGCGATCCAGAAAGAAACAGCATGAGGGGTTGTTCTTAGGTAGGCTGCTTTCAGTGTCTTAAGTCATTCTTCAGGTGATTTACAGGGTCCTCAGACAAGTACTAAGAACTCTGAGCTTTTTTCAAAGTGTCCACCCTATGTGAGGCATGCGTTCCACACCTCACATTCTCTCCTTTACATGTTAAGGTAGGCAGGGTCAATCAATATTCTAATGTGACATTTAGTAAGGGGCCCTCTTCTGATTCAAACACCAGTGTGCTTAATGCCCCCGCCCCTGAGTAGACATTTCCGATTGTTTGTTCTTCCCCAGGCTTGAGACATTGGCAATCCCAAGACTTGGCTTTATGGTTAAGGACATACAAGGATGCTGTTTGGTGTAAGTGTGTTCAGTTTGGGAAAATTAAGCTAGCTATACAACTCTGTTCTGTGAACCTTTTCTGAATGTATATATGTGTTCACCAAAAAGTATACATGTCTGTTGAGGCAAGGATATGTGTATTTTCAGATTTAGTATACATATAGAAGAATAATGTTCCAACATCATAAATCACTTGGCAAACTGAACAAAGGTTTTTTGTTTTTGTTTTTTTTTAGTCCACTTTTCTCTACATAACAAAAATCATGTCTGTGTATGATGAGTCTCATAAGTCTCATAGTTAGGAAGCCCTATATGCACCTTATAATTTACTCAATTATTTGCCTTCCTGTGTTTTACAGACTATACGTAAACATGTATATCTGATCAGTTTGTTGAAGCCATCTTTAACCATCTAGTTTGTTTTACATGGTGTCTTTTTACTATCGCTATTGCCTAGAGGCAAAGAATAATAGAGCAAGTATTACCTACACAACAGTTTTCTCAAAACAGGTAGTGATGAAATTACAGCATTTTCAGAGAAGAATGGGGGAGAGCCTGACCTTCCCTTCCTCCTGCCCTCACCCTCTGCGGAGGTGACTCATCAGCTGCCTCACATTGTGCTCACGCACCCGGCCCTTGGCTCCGCACAGGACCAGGAAGCTAATGCTGCATTGGAAAGAAACAGAAAGACAGCAGATACCCAATTACCCAAGCTGGAGTCTGACCAGATGCTTGCAACTAATTTCTGTTTTTTCACTTAAGCTTTAGACACTTTTAGTGAACAAATGCTCTTTGTACTTTCGTTTTCCTCATCTTGCAAAAACAAAACAAAACAAAAAAACACAGCCAACACTTTCTTCCATTTAGTTCTCAAAAAGCCTTCCTTTGATTTAAAACTTAAACAGTGTCTTTATGTAGAACATACCAGAATTATTCTGGCAGGTTTTGACAAGAAGGGTATTGAGTGATTGCGTATTTTCTAAAAGGACACAGCGCAGAAAAAGCCTTTCAAACTAAAAATGATTCCCACAATTTGTACATAAAAAAAAGTAATATGCAGGAAATTGAAATAAGAGCCTCAAATATTTTGTTAGGTTCCTCATTCCTAAATTATTATATGTCCTAATATTTTACTGTTTTTGTCTAACCAATCATAAAGGGATTACGAATTATAAACTCATAAGGAACGTGGAACAAATCTCAGTATTATTTTTAATGAGTAGACTCTCAACCATAACAGACTGGATGCTATATATATATTTTTTTATTTTTTGCAGTTCATCAAGCTAAAATGTAAGGGGAAATATTTCCCATTGTAGTTTCTCTGTTGTTGGGAAAGACAGTCTGGTAGATTAAGCCTTAGATTGGTTTTAAGAATGTTGTTAGCTACAATGTTATTAACTTTAAAATAAAACTTAAAAATAATTTTGAACACTTTTTGTGCAACTTCAGGATACTGAGGCAAGCAAATTCATGTTAGTCTTGGCTCAGCCTCTTACTGATTGAGTGACATTGAAGAGCTGGCCCTGCAGGTGCTAAATTGTTTTTGCAAACTCTTCCCAGTGCTAGGGAAGTGAAGTTGACATTCCTAGCAAGAGTGTATCATAGGCATAAGTGTGAGCAGCATCCCTGCTGCTCTTATTGGCATTGATTGTGACCAAATCAGTAAGAGAAGCACTCAGATGTTTCCTTTTGTGTCCTCATTCCTCTGGCACAAGAGTCTCCCCCCCAGTCTTCTCTCCAGATCTTCTCATGAGGTGTTATGTCCCCAATGGCTCGTCATTTCATTGAGCATGGTTCTTTCTCAGTGGTTTTATAACGCTGATGGATCCAAGCATGGAAATTCATATGGACTCAAGCTCCATTTGTCTCTTCAATCCCACTCAACTCTGTATGTATTTCCTGTCCCTATAGTGGCCAAAAGAACACATACAATTCCGTACATAGGTCACCACTGTCTCCTTGTTTGACCTGCCTCTCCATAACATCTCACCGTTGACTGTACTTTTTATAGCTACTAATGTTAATACATTTCTTTTTGTACTTTTTAATTACAGTTGATATATACTATTATATTAGCTTCGATATACAACCCAGTGATTAAATATTTATATAACTTCTGAAGCAATCATCCCAATAAGCCTCATACCCACCTGGCACCATACATAGTCATTGACTACATTCCTATGCTGTACTTTCCATCCCAGAACAATGTTGGAACTACCCACTGGGCCTGCTTGATCCCTTCACCTGGTTCACCCGGCCCACACCTCTCCTCCTACCTGGCAAATGCCAGCATGTTCTCCATGTCTGAGTTCTCACCTCAACCTTGAGCATAAGCAGCGATGACTGAATTGGAAACTCCATATCCTAATAGCATATCATAACATAGCAGAAACAAGTATTACAAAATTAAATTAATATTAGAGCGTTGTATAATTTCAAATAACTGCATGGTTATTACATACTTAATATTTTTTTGTGGAAGTTTAGGTTCTGTCAAGATTTCTATGTCTGAATGGTATTATTTCTTCATCATTTTATATATCTATCTCTCTATATATGTCTATCTATAGATAGATAGATAGATATTTAACACTATTCATAGAAGTTCATTTTAAAGACGGTTTTTCACTGCCCACACAAGAAACTGGTTACAAGCGTCAGTTTTTGTCCTCCTGGGAGAGCTAGAGTTTCACTTTTTCCTTCTTTGGTCTAAATCCTATAAAAAGGGAAAGTTGCTCTGTTCCTAACCTGCTGTCTCACCGTCGCAGCTCAGTCATATATCTGGCTATTCCGCCTTTGCCAGCTGATCCTCCACGGTTCCAACCTTCCAGATTCCACGTATTCAGTTTTTCTAAAGCTGTTAACTGCTGACAGAAAGAAGAGAAAAACAAGATTTCTCTTATCCCGCTCCATCCAAAACAAGGTACCCTACTTTCTGGGCCTTCGCTTTGGCAAGGAGAGCCCTGGGCAGGCACGGGGCATTGCGGCGTGTCACTGGAAGGCAGCAGAGTGAAGAGATAGTGCGGGGAAGCCGAGGTAGCAGGGAACTAATTAAGATCGGAGTGCGCGGTGGAGGATTTTCTACATCCTGGACGCCCAGCGCGGCCCTGTCTACCTCGGCACAGAGCACGTGTCAGGGCCACGGCCGGACTCCCCCGGGAAACAGGAACATTGTCTTCTGTAAGGGTGACAGCAAGCATTGGATTATGAAGTGAAAATCTGCAAGAAAAGCATGTGATAACTCTACCTTTATTTTACAAACTGGCCACACTCAGAAATCACATGGATCTATCCCAAGTTAGGAGATCAAACATTCCTGTTCCCAATATTTAAAATCTCTCTGTCGCTTGCTCTCTCTCCTTTCTCTCTCCTCTCCTCTCTCTCTCTTCTCTCTCTCATTTCTCCTCTCCTCTATCTCTCTCCTCTCCTCTCTCTCTCTCCTCTCTGTCCTTTCTCTGTGTCCTCTCTCTCCTCGCTTCTCTCTCTCTCTCCTTTCTTTCATCTTTCTTTATCCACACACACACACACACACACACACACATCTTTAATATATTTAACATATGAAAACAAGTATATTACATGGAATCTCATGCAGTCTAACTCCCTCAACTGTGACGTCTTCCCCATTCCTTATCTACAGAATTGTTTTCAGAGTTCTTTCCACCAGTTTCCTTCCTTCTTTTCATCCTTTTTTTTTTCTTGTGTCGGTTTACTCACTGGTCTAAAGTTATTTGGGAGCTTCTCTTCATGCAGGCTCTCTTTAAACATAATAGATCAGGTGGGAAAGTGACACACAAGGGTAATTAGATGCAATTATGTTGTGGTTTTTTTCTTTTTGAAATCAGCTGCTAAAATTGTGTGAAGAGACACAGACCAGGAAGCATCATCCGACACAACTTGATTTTCTTTCTGCCCCTTTATAGCTTTTTCCCATGTTTGAATTTCTGCCCGAACCCAGACATTCCTGACCTCTGGCCCTCATCTCCCGTTATGGAAGAGGAAAGGTGTTGAAAAAGCAGGCAGTCTACCCTACTTGATGTAGTGTTTTCTATTTTGTCAATGAAGTATAGGGTCATCACTGTAGACCAGCTGACAATGTGCTCAGAAATGAAGCAGATAGAAGAAAACAGCATAATCAGAGTCCTCCGGGGAATGACAAGTAGAAAATCTCACAACTGCTTTACCATATGTATATATTTTTACCTTCTTACATATTTCTTCATCAGTATTCCCACCAACATTCTGGCCAGGTTGCTAAAGATCCCAGGTAAAGTTATGCTCACATTTTAAAGTCCTGTGCCCGTGGCTTTGAAAGGGAGTACCTGAGCAGCAGCAGTTAGTGTAAGAAACCATCACTGGCATATGCAAGTGACCTCCCAACAAAGAGAAAGAGAGAGAGAGAGAGAGAGAGCAATTCTGAGCTGAATGATCACACTTCTCTTGTTTTGGCTATAATTATATGCCCAAATAGAGAACACTGATTGGTTCTGGCACTATTATTCATAATTTTTTCATTGTATTCCCATATTTAGTTGCCTTGGGTTTATAGTCAGTTCAGGAAATTACAGATAACATTAGAGTCACTTGAAGTGACTCTTCGAGTGTTAGAGTCCTCTACCACATGGCAGTGTCAATTACTTTCCTCTTTGAGTGGGATTCCATGAATTTGAGTGTCTCTTGCCAGTTTGCAACCTGTGAACCAACTGGTGACCCTTTGTGATTCTTAGAGCATTTTTGTCATTTCTTTGAGTTCCAATAGTCTTGTTGATTTTGTCCTGTGAATCAAATGGTAAAGGCATTAGCATCATTGAGTACTGAGCAGTCCATTGTATGTATAATTGAAATACTTTTCTATTAACTTTCGCTTTAGGAATGGCCTCACAGTGAAGAGATAGAGTCTGTTAGTTCTACCCATAAATCCTAGGAACTCTCTTTTCTTTCTAGTCCTCTGGTGACAAAATAAGCCTGAAATAGCCAGCTGTTCATATTCCTACAAGCAGCTGTGAAACCTTCACATTATCAGAACTCATGATTCCAGGGATCAACTAGCCCATCTCAAAAGTTGGTCCTTGTATGCAATTAAGTGTCACTAATTCCAACCCTTCAGAACCAGAAAAATCCATTTGTTTCATTTGGGTGCTCTTAGTTTACCAGCTAAATGTTTCAATTTTTATTTTTTGTCTTATTCAAGATGAAGTGATTCATGATTCTTCATTTGTAAAAGAGTCTATAATGTATCACCCTCTATTTCAAGTTGCTATGTTGTTATCCACAAAAGAAATGTGCATCTGAGTAAATACTTTCATTTTTATTTTTTTTTATTTTTATTTTATTTTTTTTTCTGAAGCTGAAAACGGGGAGAGACAGTCAGACAGACTCCCGCATGCGCCCGACCGGGATCCACCCGGCACGCCCACCAGGGGGCGATGCTCTTCCCCTCCGGGGCGTTGCTCTGTTGCGACCAGAGCCACTCTAGCGCCTGGGGCAGAGGCCAAGGAGCCATCCCCAGCCCCCGGGCCATCTTTGCTCCAATGGAGCCTCACTGCGGGAGGGGAAGAGAGAGGCAGAGAGGAAGGAGAGGGGGGAGGGGTGGAGAAGCAGATGGGCGCTTCTCCTGTGTGCCCTGGCCGGGAATTAAACCCGAGACTTCTGCACGCCAGGCCGACACTCTACCACTGAGCCAACCAGCCAGGGCCTAAATACTTTTATTTTATTTGTTATTACAGATGGGCATTCACATAGTTGGTAAAGCTAAGTTGACTTTTCAACTTTTTTTTCTCTTATATGCACTTTATACGTGTCCACTGTCAAAAGGGTTTTTTACACAAAAAATGTAATCTTTTATGCTGTATATAATATCATGCTCTATTTAATAGACTCACTTGTCAAGTATACTGATGAGGAAGTAATAGCTTTAAGGAAACTTAGGAAACAGTTTTTAATCATTTGATGGAGATCTCACTTGATCTCCTCAACAGAGATAATACTACTTTCTGCAGAAGCAGTAATGTAATGCTGATAATATTGAGTAATAGCTATTAAGAATCTCTTCTAATCACTAGTATCTGAAAGTGGTTAAGACTTATTTTTGTTCTGTAACTCATCAGAACAATCTGAGGAAAGACTTCAAAGTATAAGGAGTGGCAAATCTTTTACTAGAAACACTTACCTTTCATCACAAATGCTCTAAATCATCATCTAATATCATCATTATTATAGTAGATCCCCCGCCCAGATATAATTTTAATACTGAACATTAATATACGTTCAGGGACTTATGGTTTAGAGTTAGATGTGTGCTTGTGAAAAAACAAGTTTAATAGAACCAGATGAGCTTTCTTCCCAAAAAAGAAGTAATTAATTAAAAACCCACCAGTATAAGATTACCAGTCACAAAAGCAAGGTGCCACAGGCTCTACACATGGACCAGCCATGTAAGAGATCATAGAGAAGCATGAGGACAAAGTTCATCCAAGGTAGATAAGGAAATACCTGCCTTCACCTTTCTCTGGTTCTAAATACCACAAGAGGTGGGCAGTGGGGGGGGGGGGGAGATCAATACACAGAGATGCACAGCCACAATGCAAGGAAGGAAGGGAGCGATCAGCAGTGACAAAAACTAATGTGGCACTCGAATGTGATCAGGAGTACGTGCTACATCTGGGCGGTAGAGCAGAAAAAATAAATAAATAAAACGAGGGTGTGGATCGTAAACGCTGAATATTGACATTGTCGTTGGCCCTCTGGCTGGAGCAGCTCTCTGAGGTGGGGCACTTTTCAACAGGTGGGAGGCTGAAAAAAAGAAATCGAACAGGAACTGAGGTCACTCATTGTCCTCAGGGAGAAGCTGCCTCTTCCTAGTCCCCTTCTCACATCCCCATACAATCACTGTAGCCGGGCTTGCCTGCAATTCTGTGGAAAGCCTCCTTTGATTTGGTAACAATGAGCATTCTAGTCACCGGCATCGTGGAGTCCGGCTGACAGAACTTGGGCAGAGAACGGAGAATCACAAGACACTCCCAGAATGCCTTTAGCTTGAGCATCTGGAAAGTTTTCTCCCACAACAGTTCATCGAAGAAACAACAACATTTTAAAATAAGAAAAATTCACATATACAAAAATTTTAAAAATGGTATGAGATGATCTACTGTCAAAGAAGAAGCTTGTATAAAAATTTCGATAAAAATTAAGTGGTTTTAAAATGTAAAAGTATTTTTCAAACTGAGTATTTGAGGCGTTATAGATGAAAAGCACAGCTGCAGTATGAGTCATGAGGCAGCAAACTGGATGTAAACATATTGTAAAAAGAATGGCATTGATGAAACCAGACATCCACATTTGGCTCCCAGAAAGGTTTAAGAATGCAGGCACCAAACAAAGAGAGGTAGATGTCATCAAAAGAAGATGCACACAAAGGAGTTTGTTTGGTTTTTTTTGCACAGAGTGAAAATAATGAAAAATTGTCACATACCTAAACACAAAATGTAAAACTCCAATAATAATTTTGAAATGATTCAATTTTCTTGGAAGAATCAAACAATAAAAACACCAAACATGTTCACTGGTAAATGAACACCGGTCTTATTGGCCTCTCATTATTTTCTGTATATTCAGATACTGGAGCAAAATCTTCATAATTCTGAAGGGAAAAAAACTATTTTGAACAAAGATTCTGTCCATGTGTGGTTTTTTTTTTCCAAAGCAAACAGTCAAGTGTAAGGGCAAATTAAAGAGGTTTTTTTTGAAATCCAAGAATTTATTGATAAAGTTTAATTCTTTTCAACTTAGAGATAAATAAATTAGGAATGTCTAGATGATTTCATAACATAGAGAAGATTGTAGCCAAAAAAGGAGGCAGAGAATGTTGCTGCAGCATGGGAAATTGTAACATAACTGATTTGTTATACAGGGTGGGGTGAAAGTATGTTTACAGTTGCCGAAATAGCAAATGATACAATAATTAATAACAAACGAATAAACTTTGTGTTTTGTGTATTTACTACTGTAAACCTACTTTCATCCCAACCTGTATGTTCTTATCAGAAAAAAGAAAAGTAAGGAAGAAAACTTTTAGAGGTTAAATTTAGGACATTGTATGTGGTGACAATTTCATGGTTAGATACTTACATTCAAACTCATCAAGACGTACATTAAATACAGTGTGTCCGTAAAGTCATGATGCACTTTTGACCGGTCACAGAAAAGCAACAAAAGACGATAGAAATGTGAAATCTGCACCAAATAAAAGGAAAACCCTCCCAGTTTCTGTAGGATGATGTGGCAGCATGTGCGCATGTGCAGATGATGACGTAACACCGTGTATACAGCAGAGCAGCCCACGGCCATGCCAGTCGAGATGTAGACGGTACAGAGGAAAGTTCAGTGTGTTCTGTAGCTCGCTAAATTTGAATCTGTAACCAAAGTGCAGTGTGAATATCGGCACATTTATAATGAAGCGCCACCACATAGGAATAACTTTACTCGGTGGGATAAGCAGTTGAAGGAAACCAGCAGTTTGATGGAGAAACCCCGTTCTGGTAGGCCATCAGTCAGTGACGAGTCTGTAGAGGCTATATGGGATAGCTACCTAAGGAGCCCTAAAAAAATCTGTGCATGAGCCCACATCGAACTACACTGAATAGATATGAAGGTGGGAAAGTTTTCCTTTTATTTGGTGCAGATTTCACATTTCTATCGTCTTTTGTTGCTTTCCTGTGACTGGTCAAAAGTGCACCATGACTTTACAGACACACTGTACATATGGCTTTTTGTATATGAATCATACCTCAAAAAATTGTAAGTAATTGATTTGTTTGCATCATTGGTAGAAAACACAGCAGTTAAATATGTCTCCTAAAGCATGTGGCTTTATCTTTTGTTCCTCCTCTTTATCCTCCCAGAATTCCAATGAAAATAAAAAAGATCTTAATTGTACAAAACTATTAAATCCATTGAAAGCCTGGGAACAAGGACGGTGGGACAGCAACCATAATTCTGGAGACATTTCTGCAAGGTGGAGTGTGCAAGGAGTCATGATGAAGAATGAAGGGGCAGATCCTCAGACAAAAACCTGAACAATAGAAGACCAGGGTTGGGAGAGATATTTTCCTATTTCTACTTGTTAAAATGGGATAGTATCTATAGTGATACTATACATAGCATTGCTATGATAAAAATCTCTATTTATGGCTGCACTTATAGCTGCTGAATGCTTGAAATGTGACTACTACAGCTGAGCAAGAGAATATTTAATTTCATTAAAGTTGATTAATTTAAATATAAGAATCATGTGTGATTGACTACCATATTGAAAAGTGAGGTCAAGAATATTTCTTAGTATATACATTCTCAGTAAATAGTCTCATGAGTTTTGGGGAAAAATATTGATTTTGCCCAACACTTGACTAATTATCCATAGTTTTTTATGTAAGTATAATAACTTGGATCTTCATCTGATAAAAAAAAACCTATTTTCCAGTAATTTTCTTGAATAGAGAAACATTGGTAATGGGATGTGAAAAGGTTGAAAATCCTGATTTCATCTTGGTTTTCTGCTTGGTCATTTAAGAAAAAAAAATCAACAACTCAGTCAGAACCAGGTAGTTTTGAAAATCAGTGGAGAAAATGCATAAAAATGATCAAAAAAAGTGAAGGGATAGCACAAGTGTATTTTCAGTGGCTCATCCAGAAAATAAGAAGGTCAGATAGCCTTTAACATTAACTTAGCATTCACTTTCTGGCTACCAACCCCTTAGGAAACACCATCTTTTCTCTTTGGACATGTTCAATTTAAACATAAGAATAAGGAACAGATCAGCATTCATTTTGGTCAAAACAATGGAACCATGCTTAAATGATTAAAAAAATAATAACCATGATGATATATTTTTCCCAGAAATGAAAATCCACATGGGATTGAGTGTTCATCACTTGAACAGATGTGGGCTCTTTCTCAGGATGTCAGAGAGTGACTTAATATCTCAGGGGTAAAATTATCTGCCTTAGGAAGGCAGAATTCACAGTGAGACAAAATAATATGAAAGGGAAGTCTCAGTGAAGGATTTTGCCATTAGAAGCAGCAAGAAAGTTTGAAATCAGAACCATCTACTGTGTCAAATGAATAGCAGTTGCTCAGCTAAAAAGAAAAAAGAAAAAATTCATTGTCGATGGACTAAAACTTCCCTGAGATCTTACAGATAAATGTCTGAAAGAAGATTGTAAATCTACCCAGTTCAGTCCTAAAACTTGAGACTTCCCAGGAAACTACATTGGTTTTTGAATGCTATGAATTATTGATAGCATGCATAAAATTCCTCATAATCTTAAAATTCAGAGAAACACACAGGAACGTAGATAATCTTTATAATCTATATAGAGAGAGACTGTCATAAAAGATAGAAAGAAAAGGGAGGCAGAAAAAGGAAAAATAAAACCAAAATGTAGAAAATATGGGATACAGTCAAGTTATTAGTTCTGAAAGGGAAGCACTAGTCATAAGGGAGACCTCAATGTCTAATGTCAGCATGGTGGTGACCTGTGGTTCAGAATAGAGGACTATTTTTCTAGACAGTATCATTATTAGTTTTTCACCTTCATGTAGCTGACTAATACTGCAGCAATAACAGAACATACTTTTGAGGTAAATAAACATGGCCTTCCATGGAAATTACTGCTTAAATTTAACTTGATAAGTCTCCATTCTTCGTCTTTTAAAAGTCTAAGGACTGTGACACTTTTAACTACAAATTACCTTTGAAGATTCCTAAGCAAGACAAACATGCCTCCTAGGTCTTTCCTGATGTTCTTATCTATCTCCATCTCCTTTTCTACATAATCGGACCAAATTTCTGGGTCCAATTTTTATCCATTATCCCTCACACTTATTTAATCAAACATTTATTACACTTAATTTGCACTTTATAATTTACTTTACATACATTTTTGCCAATCTTTTAGTATTTCCTACTTCCTTATTTGGGCCATATGTTACTAAAATAAGGAACTATCAGAAGAGTCAGATTGTAGCTCAAATTCTGCAGTTTGTAAATTCTGTATTTTCAGCAAGTGAAAATTCTCAGTTTCTCACTTATAAAGATTTGTGTCTAGATGGCTTAGTCAATTGACATGACTCTAAAATTCTAAGTTTTGAAAGAAAAACTTTTTTATGTACTCCAAACTTCTACATAATGAAAGAATAGAATTTCAAATGTGGATGGGGCATCACAAGTCACCTGATTCAATCCCTTTTTGGCTGGAGCAGTGGCAGAACTGGAGCTGAATTTATGTTATTGACTTAGTCATTTGTTCATCAGACACTTACCAAATACCTTCTTTAGTAGACATGGTGCTGAATGCCAGGACAACCAAGATAATCAAGTCTTTTAGGAATGTACAGCTATGGGAAAGCAATGGGAAAACAAGTCTGTAATTACTATATATTACTAAAGACACTGGTAGAAATAGGGATAGGGGATTCCTGAAATGCAAAAGGAGCCTGGAGAAGTCAGGAACATATTTCTGGAAAGGTTTGATGCCGGAACTCAATCACAAAGTATTTGTAAGTACTAGGTAGATTAGAGAAGTCAAGCCCAAATTTCTGAGAACCCCATTCTACCATGTGAAGAAAAGGGGACTTTAGCAATTTCTCTTTAACAATTAAAATTAAAGACCTCCCCCCTCAAAAAAACCCCAGGAAGTCATTGTATTCATAAACATGTTTAGACATGACTCTGAAAGATAAGCCTCAAGAAAAAAATCTCCAAAGGGAAGGTAGAATTCTAAAAATAGTCCAAGTCAGTTCTTTGAGAAACATGCCTTGCTGTTCTTTGTGCTGAAACAGATTAAAGAACACCAGGAGAGTAATACATCTTGTAGAGAGGGACTCTGAAACAGGAGGCTTAACCAGTCAATCAATCAAACCCTGGGCAAAGGAAATGCAAAGCAGAGAACATGGGGCCTCTGGATACAGACAGGCAAGCAAGAGGGTCTGGAGTCAGGATCGGTCAAGGTCAGGGGCATCTCGCAAAGATTATGAAGTTAGGGCCTTCCGATGAGAACAAGCAGCTCACATCTCCTCGGTCAAGTTTAAAGAACTCGCTGCCAAAAATGGGCCAATGGCAGACAGGAGCAAGGCTAACCACATGGTCTTGACCTCTGGCCTTGGGGCAGAGGCTATTTCCTCTTAGAATTGATATTTATTTCCTTGGATGGCTAAGCATGATTAGGAATCTCAAAGATTTGCATGTGTGAAGGTCAGAGTCCCGGAATGTGTATGGAACCATGGTAGCTGGCATGGATTGGTCCTGACAGAGTCGTCCCACAAACCCCAACAATGGATTCTACTTTTGGATTCCATATTTAAAAGCTCTCACTGACCTTCTTGCTTCAAAAATACATTTTATACTGGACGGACATGGTGTTGATTTTTTTGTGACACCTTCTCTTCATCCTTCACCAAACAAAATGAGTGGCAAATAAAGCCTAAGAGTTCTTTTCCGGCCAAGAAAAACGATACCACCTGCAGCTCCTGAGTCCATCTGTGCCTCCCACCTTTGTCCAAAACAATCCGATTTCCCCCAAGAAAGCCCAAGAAAGCTAGCAAGTTCAACAGTGACTCATAGTCTGTGAAGAGTATAGGAGCAGAGTGAGAGGGCTTAGGGGATTGCGAACCGAAGACTGTGAATGTGACAGAAAGATATGCTCTGAGAAGCAGGTGTGCTTGTTCCATAGAAATACTCAGGTGAACAGGGATAAATCATGTCTTGACATAAGAACATCTGAACCTGCTGAGAATTTTTATGAACATTTATTTGATCCTAAGAGAGAATACATCTGCAAGCAAGATCTCAACAGACTGAGAGAAGCGCTTCCCAAACTGACAGTTTAGAGCTTTTTTAAATGCATTTGGCACTGAGGAGGGAACACCGAGGCGGGAGAAAGCAAGGTAAGGACTGGATCACAGGGCAGTCAACGAGATTGTGTGCTCTGCTGAGGGTGGTTTTGTTTCTGTTGGGCCTGGAAAGAGATATTTCAAAGGTGTGTTAACCTAGATGCACAGAAGCAATGGACAGGCCTTGCTTACAGCAAAGACTGGGCTCTGACTAAAGGCGTGATATGCCTGCGCCGTGACAGTCCCCCATGGCCTGCCCCGTGACGGATTTACGGTCAGCCCATCTTGTGCGGTCACTTCCTGTAGAGCCCCCATTTTGTTCACATTGGGATTAAAAGTTGGGAGACTGTCTATCTGCCACCTCCATCCTTGGCTATCAAGTCCTAGGACTCAGTCTTCACATCTATAAAACCAAGAGACAGGATTTTTCTTTAAAGACAGTGGGCTGACAGTCCTCCAGGCTATTCCCCTCTTCTGTACAGAACACAAACACAGCAACGAGAACAGGAAAAGGCAGAAGGAGAGAGAGCTGCCTCAGCTTCAGGCTCTAAAAGAGGTCACAGGTTTGCCCATGCTCTACAGGCTGGGGGGGGGGGCTGGAGCCCCCCACCCAGGACCAACGGGGTCCAATGGCAACTGTCACTCACATGAAATAGTACAGATTAAAGTACAAAGTTTGGACAATTGCTAGTGTTTTCTTTTTTATTTCCCTTCAAAATAGAGAAAGGATTACAAATAAACCAGCAGTAAAAATAAGTCTTATTGAAAAGAAAGAAAGGGGGGAAAAGACAAAAATTAAAAAGCAGATAATGAAAACCTCCCAAAAGGCCTTGTTCAAACAAAGAAAGAGGGAAACAGTCTTTCAAAATCAGAAAGAGCTTATGAGGTACATATGCTGTCTTCTAAAAAGTCTGATTATAGCCTGACTTGTGGTGGCACAGTGGATAGAGCATTGGCTGGGAACACTGAGGTCACCAGTTCAAAACCCTGGGCTTGCCCGGTCAAGGCACATATGGGAATTGGTGCTTCCTGCTCTTCCCCCTTCTCCCTCTCTCCACTCCTCTCTAAAATGAATAAAGTCTTTAAAGAAACCCACAAAAACAAAATAAAATATCCAATTACAATGAAAACAGTTTAAGAAAAAATATAAAACATCAGATGCACTGGCTCTGATCTCCTAGCAAAGAGAAATTAAAGAGTTAAACATCATGATAAGCTCTATGCTATGCCTAGAAATAAAACTAAAAACGACCACGACAGTAACATGACATTAGGCTCAAGGAAATTACAAGAAATAGGATTGAAAAAACAGTAATATAGAATAGTTATTGAGTAATTAATTATATAAATCAGACAAATGAGATTTAGGAGGCCATAACTGCTATTTCTTTAGAATTAAAAAAAAACTAAAGAAGAAAAACATTCAGCCACTTTGGAGAAGAAATCTTTCTTTACTTAAATAAAGGTTCTGTTACAATGAATGCCTCACTGTGTCTCAAGGAGAGAAGAAAAGGGACCAAGCAAAGGCAGGGGACACAATCATAAATAAGAAATCAAATGTGGGTCTAGACAAAAATAAATAACAAGTCACGTCATATACGTGGAAAATCAGTTTGTCCACCAAATCTCTGTAGCAATGACAATGAAACAATTCCAACAAAAATACTAGGAAAAGAATGGACCAAGAATGTTGTCAATATGTAAATAATCATATAGGTGATGATGATGATGATGATGATGATGATAATAATAATAATAATAAAGACATTGGTGTTTTACCAGAATCCAGAAAATGAAGGACATATAAAAACATTCTTGAAATGTTATAGAAAGGTCAATTCATGAGAAAAATATGATTTAAAAAATAGCAGAGTGAAGAAATTATGATAGAAAGATTTCTGTTAAGCATCCAATATTTTAGAAAAGAGCACAAACTAAAAGCTTTTGAGAAAACAGAATATAAATGCCATGAATCTGATATTTTAAAATTAGCACTATAACTAACAAATCAAAAGACAAAAGATTTACTGGGTATATACCCCAAAACCTCAGAAACATTGATACGTGAAGACACATGTAGCCCCATGTTCATTGCAGCACTGTTCACAGTGGCCAAGACATGGAAACAACCAAAAAGCCCTTCAATAGAAGACTGGATAAAGAAGATGTGGCACATATACACTATGGAATACTACTCAGCCATAAGAAATGATGACATCAGATCATTTACAGCAAAATGGTGGGATCTTGATAACATTATAAGGAGTGAAATAAGCAAATCAGAAAAAAACAAGAACTACATGATTCCATACATTGGTGGAACATAAAAATGAGACTAAGAGACATGGACAAGAGTGTGGTGGTTACCAAGGGTGGGGGGGGAGGGAGGACATGGGAGGGAGGGAGGGAGAGAGTTAGGGGGAGGGGGAGGGGCACAGAGAACTAGATAGAGGGTGACGGAGGACAATCTGACTTTGGGCGAGGGGTTTGCAACATAATTTGATGACAAAATAACCTAGACATGTTTTCTTTGAATATATGTACCCTGATTTATTAATGTCATCCCATTACCATTAATAAAAATTTATTAAAAAAAAAAAAAAAAGACAAAAGATTGAAAAGAAGTTGGTGATAGGATATATATCAATTTCTTCCTTTTCATTAACAACTTGATTTATAAATCATCTAATTTAAAATAAAATTTTAAATAGAATGATGCTAATCTTTGACCTTTTTAATTTTATTTTTTGATGTGGGAAGAATATTTGCTAATCACCATCTCTTATGACAGAGAATCATTTACTGCAACCCCTTTAAGATTCTCTCCTGTCTTCTATTCTTTAGTCAAAATCAACTTATTAAATAGATATAATAAATGGGCCAAAGACTTTAACAGAACCCGTGCTGAATGACGGGTGAAAAGAGCATGTGAAAAGATGCTCAAGGTCAGGTGTTATCAGCGAAATGCAAATGAATGCAACAACAATAAGATATCACTACAAACCTATTGGAAGGGCTGGAATCTACAACACTGACAACACCAAATGCTGGTGAGAATGTGGAGCAACAGGAACGCTCATTCTTGCTGATGGGGACACAACATGGGACGGCCACTTTGGGAGAAAATGTGGAAGTTTCTTGCTACATACTGTCACCACATGATCTAGTAGTGATCATGCTCGTTTGTATTTATGCCCCCAAATTGAAAATTTATGTCCACATAAAAAAACTGCACACAGATCTTTCTAGCAGCTCTCTTTAAGACTGCCCAAAAGTGGAAGCAACCACGATGTCCTTCCGTAGGTGAATGGATGGATAAACTGTGATATTCAGACACTGGAATATAATTCAGTGTTCAACAAAAAATTAGCTACCAAGCCAAGAGAAGACAGAGGAACTTGAAATGCATATGACTTAGTGAAAGGAGCCAATCTGAGATGGCTCCATACTTTATGGTTTCAACAATGTGACATTCAGTAAAAAATCAGTGTTTGCCAGGTGTGGGGCAGGATGAACAGGCTGAGCACAGAGGATTTTGGGCTCAATGAAAATACTCTGTATGCTGCTGTAATAATGAATACATGTCGCTGTGCATTTGTCCACGCCCGTACAATGTACAACGCCAAGAGTGGACTGTAATGCTTCACTATAAATGTGGAGTGATTACAATGTGTTTAAGTTCAACAATTGTAACCACTGTACCACTCTGGCGGGGGGGTTTGGGGGTGAATGAGCTTGGTGAGGCTCAGCATGTGTGAGGGCAGAGGTGAGTGAGATCTCTGTATCTCCTTCTCAACTTTGTCTGAAACGGATCTTTAAAAGACATCTCTTAAATTTTTTTTGAAAAGTCATGACAAAAATGTAATGATCCCAGGTAGACACAGAAAAAGTCAGGCAGGCATCAAGACTAAAGGAAAGGGATAATATGTAGATAAATATGTGTTAATTTGATGGTATAAAACAAACAAACAAACAATGATGTGTTTTGGGATTAAAATATATGCTGCCAACAACAAGAGCATATATACCTGGGAAGAAGGTAAATGTAGTTTTAAAGCTCTCTGGAGTCCCTGCACTGTCTAAAAAAACCCTGGTAAATCTAATTTACGTTGGTTTCAGCAAGGCAAGAATGCACGTGATCCTCTCATGTGGTAACCCATTGGGTCAACTCTCAAAGAATTGCCAGAGAATTTATAATGGAAATGCTAGGAAGAAAGACTGGAGAAGGCTTGGTCACTGAGATGAGAGTATGTGAAGGTAACTCCATGATTCAGTCATGTGACCATAGGCACTCATGACGGTAGATGAAAAACTGACTGAAGGCAAGCTTGTTGAAACGGAGGTCTCAGCAGGATACCAGGAGAGAAAGTCCATTTGAAAGTAGGAAACTTGGATACTATGGAGGGAAGGAGATTAGATAGGGAACAGTAATAATAACAGGAACAAGAGAGGATGAGATTTTCAAGAAAGCCACAAAGAAATGTTAAAAAAAAAAAAAAGTGCCCCATAAATCACTCCATTGCAGAAAGTGGGCACCCTGCTTGTTTTGACTTTTATCGTTTTCATTAATGATGCTGTTGGTAACATTCTAAATTAGAGTGACAGAAAAAGAATAGAGACAATGGGAAATGGAAGAGGAGTTGGAAAACTGACCGGTGTAATTTATTCCAGAGCTTGCAGCTAATCAGTGGCAGAGTGGCCCTAGCAGGTGGGTTGGCATCCACATCCATCCTCGGAGCCAGCTGTCTCTTTTGACTCCTTGGAAACAGAAAAGAGAGGGGCTGGACAGAAGGTGGGCACATGCTCAAAAGCAGGGGGTGAACTCAGAGAGAAAAGTACTGAAAGAGACTGAGATGTGATAGTACACGTAGGTAGGCAGGGGTGCTCAGCATCACAGCAAAGGGACAGTTTTCAGGGAAAGATGGTGACCAGCGCCTCAGAGAGGTAAGCGACAGGAGCACTGAGCAAGGCTGTGGGGTTCCCTCAATTTCTAATGTTTTTAGTACCCGCGGTTTAACGAAAAAGCAGACATAAAATCAGGCACCTTAGATGTAGAAAAGGGATCTGCTAACACAGTAATTGTTCTTCCTCTGCGTTCCCTGAACTGAGATCACTAATACTCACTGGCCCTTTGGCCTGTTGACATTTTGACTTTTCGACCTCAAGGGCATCCGTGTCCTTCAAAGAGCTGTTCTAGTGCTACCCGCCTGTTGCTGAGGGGTCTCTAATGGCACCACACTCTCTTTGCTGCCAATCGATTATGATAAACAAGAAATGAAATTCTGGGTTTTTTTTCCAGGTTACCAGTATAATTTTAGTCGAATATTTGGTGCTGGTGTTATCCAGAAAAAAAGGAATAAGAAATGCTGATGTCATTTGACATCATCTCTTCTCGAACCTTGGTAATTGCCGTTTGAACTATTCAAGAGACATAAAAAGTCAAACCCTGCGCTCATCTCGGGATTGCCAGGACACTTTGCATTACCAGGCAGTGTTATCTCAAGCTTTTATTTTTGGAAAAACATTTCCTTAAATTGATCAAATCAAGGCACAGGAATTGACTGACAGGCTCTAGACATATTCAAGAATAAAAGGGTGGATTATGATGAAAGGAAAAGAAAGTGGGGTCAGTTTCCATCTGTTGGTTCCCACTTACAAAAGAGTTGGGCAGAAGGTCACTTCACGTGTGAAAAGAAGCTGTAGAAGGAAATGCTCTACCGGCTGGAGGTCAGCATCCTCCCGGGTCTGAGTGACTGACCTTCACTGCCCATCGGCTGCTTGTAAACTATGGTACATACCACGGAATGGCACAAGGGGGAGCCAAACCCAGCCACAGGCTAGAGCAAGAAGGACGGACTCAATTAGAGAGGGAATGTGAACATCTTTTCTGTCCTTCAAATTAACACCCTTGGAGCAGAACAGAAAATCCTACAGAATCCTCAAATTGGAATTAGTTTATAGTTTGACAGTGTTTATCTTGTCTTGTGTTTTGTTTTTGGTTTTCGCCCCTGTTTACATTAGTACCTGACTCCCTAATATCTGCCACCCACCCACACAAGTATCAAGACACTGTGTCCTTCAATCACCTACGTGTCCACCTGTATTTCCAGTTCCCCCACCCGCCCTGTTCTCAGTGCCCATGCCCTCCACCTCAGGGAAGCACTGAACCCCTTCCACCTCACCCTGCACGTTTATTCTCCTTCTTTCCACTCTTCATTCTTGAAATCCTTTTCTCGTGGGTCATGTGCAGTAATGCATGACACCTTTATGGGCAATCTTTCTTTGCAAGCATGCTTTATGACTTCTCTTTTTCCTCAGGTTAAAATAATAATAATAATAATAATAATAATAATGGAATAAAAGCAGAGAGAGAGAGAGAGAGAATAAAAGAAAGCCATCCTCTAAGTATTATATATTTTCAGCCCTCTCCACTTGCTTAACTTTGGACTACTTAGATCACAGAGCGGCTTCAAATCCCAGCTCCCTGACACGCCTCATTAGTCTGCAGCCCTTCACACGCAAACCCCTCACGCTCAACCTCTCTCCAGCATTCCTTCTTGGGGAACGTGGGTTTTGCTCTTTCCAGATTTTACACTCAAAAGGCCACTCCATTTTCCATATGGAATCCTGATTCTTTGAAAACACAATACAAATTTTACCTACTCTGAGAGGGCGTCTGCCACATCCAGAGGGGGGAAAATTCCTATTTTAGTTTCTCTGTCCATGGAGCACGTCACCTCGCCGAGCACCCACTGCTCTCACATGTGATTGTTTCTTTTTAACTTTTCCTCCCGCATTCCATCATCCTCTCTCTGAGAGAAGGGCCTGGGTCTTGTTTATGCTGATCTTTTCCCCTGGATTCAGCACTGTGCTCTTTGAGCACAGATAGCCTTTAATCAATGCTCGTTGTTTGACAATGAGGTCTTAAGTCTGCCTAAAACTTTATGAGGAACTATAAATAAACTGCTATGGTGTAGTGTCTTTACACAGGAAAGTGCAGGAATAAATTAGCTTACTTTCTTTTTCTTTTTAAGGAAGTATACTATGTCTAATTTTAGGCTTTCACTGTGAGATCTATATTCAGTGTTTTCTCCGGGATTATTTCATTGCAGACACTCTTCCTGCCACACAGTAGATTTATTCCACTGTGAGTGAAAATTGATTTTATTTTCAAATTAAAGATAGGTTTAAATATACTAGAATAACTTTTTAACCCTAAATTGAAGATGCACCACTAATTTTAATAGCCTCGAATATATGCTCAGTATATTGGACCTTTTGTTTTGTTTGTCTTTCTTTTATTTTTTTATTTTTATTTTTTCCGAAGCTGGAAATGGGGAGAGACAGTCAGACAGACTCCCGCATGCGTCCAAATGAGATCCACCCGGCACGCCCACCAGGGGGCGACGCTCTGCTCACCAGGGGGTGATGCTCTGCCCCTCCGGGGCATTGCTCTATTGCGACCAGAGCCACTCTAGCGCCTGGGGCAGAGGCCAAGGAGCCATCCCCAGCGCCCGGGCCATCTTTGCTCCAATGGAGCCTCGCTGCGGGAGGGGAAGAGAGAGACAGAGAGGAAGGAGAGGGGGAGGGGTGGAGAAGCAGATGGGCACTTCTCCTGTGTGCCCTGGCTGGGAATTGAACCAGGGACTCCTTGCACGCCAGGCCGATGCTCTACCACTGAGCCAACCGGCCAGGGCCTTGTTTGTCTTTCAATTGGAGCTTGCACAAACTTTTTTCTTTATGACACACCTATGATGTATTCATTCCTTCAGTCCTGCTCCCAAGATCCCTGAGTCATCTCATCCAAAGAGGAGACTTTTTCTCTTTTTACTACCTTGTCTTCTCTTTCTTAGCTCTCTTCAGTGTTGTCCAACTTTGGAAGAATTGAGCAACCAGAATAATTTGATGGAAAGCTGTCTGGAAAACTCTTCTGATGGCTGAATGGGTTCCCATTGAGCTGGTCCACTTTCAGACGAGAAATCAACTTAAAGGTGAGTGTGCTTTCTCAACAGTGTCACTTATGGACATGTAAAGTCACCCAATTCAACACATTGATTTAAAAAGAATCGGAGTTACAGATCTCTAAAATCTTTTCTATGGCCATGTTTTCACACAGTAAGAAAGAACAATTCAATAGTATATCTCATAAAGCTACATTTATTTAATTTAAAAGACAGTTCTACATGGGCACATACATCTCAAAGGCAGAAACTTATTTCTGGGAATTAGTCTCCAGGAAACATTTTTGGAATGAGTGAATGAATGATGATCTTTTTCCTCTGATGGTTTAAATTTTCTCTTTTTAATGAAATTATACTTGATAACAGCTGTTTCATCCACTCTAATGGTCTTTGATCAAATTGTTAAATTCGTATCAATCCACCAAAAAACACTTTCTTGGTCTCTAAAATCCAAAAGTCTGCCTGACCAGGCAGTGGCGCAGTGGATAGAGCGTCGGACTGGGATGCGGAAGTACCCAGGTTCAAGACCCCGAGGTCACCAGCTTGAGCGCGGGCTCATCTGGTTTGAGCAAAAGCTCACCAGCTTGGACCCAAGGTCGCTGGCTCAAGCAAGGGGTTACTCAGTCTGCTGAAGGCCCACGGTCAAGGCACATGTGAGAAAGCAATCAATGAACAACTAAGGTGTCGCAACGCGCAACAAGAAACTGATGATTGATGCTTCTCATTTCTCTCCGTTCCTGTCTGTCCCTGTCTATTCCTCTCTCTGACTCTCTCTCTCTCTCTGTGTCTCTGTAAAAAACAAAAAACAAAACAAAACAAAAATAAAATCCAAAAGTCTAAGTATCATTCATTCAGAGGACAGTTATCTGAGTATGGCCACCTTCATTCCTAATTTTAAGGTTCTGTTGTCCATCTCACCCACTCTTTACTCTCCATCGTCATGAAGGGATTCTCTAAGTAGGTGAACACTGTAGTCAGGCTGATGTAGGAAGGGCTATCCCAGTAAAACAAAAGGGCCAGTCTAATTAAAGTCATTTTGAAAAGTGAAGCATAAGAAAAAAAATAACAAATGACATGTGAACCCAGAAGTTGAGATGACTTCTAAGTGGAGTCACTGTTGACATAATAGAGATAGAATGTGAGCCAGTTGGGAAGGAGGCCACAGGGTGTTACCTCTGCTTCTGACTGTCCAGCTATAAAATAAAGGTTCCAAGAGCCCCTTCCCATTCAGGATGCCAAGCGGAAGTCCAGGTTGTCATCCGTGCCGCTGAGGTTGCCAGAGCAGCTCACAGGACTCAGGGATCCCATGTACTGGCTAGATTACTGATTGACTATGAAGAGTATTATTAAAGGATAAGAATCAACAGCCAGATGTGGAGATAACACAGGGAGAGCTCATGAGCAAAGGAGATTTTGTTCTCACAGAATTTGGGGCCCGGCATGGTGGCACCTGGACGCATTCTGGTTTCCTGACATGGAAGCTCTCTGGATCCCTTCCTTCTGGGACTTTATGGAGTCCTAATTACATCGGCATGATGGAGTAAGTCATTGGCCTTTGGTGACTGATTCGACATGGAAAGCAGCAGAGTTAGTCGGTAAATTCCACCCCTCTAATCATGTGGTGGGTTCGAGCCCCTTCCTATCCTTATAGGTTTCCAAAAGCCTTCTCATTAGCTTAACAAAGATACCTTTATCACCCTCATGACAAGGCTTTTAAGAGTTTTATGCCAGAATTGGAGATCAAATATATATACATATTTTAATTAAAATTATAATATCACATCATCCATACTATTTTCTCCTCTAGTATTTTAGAATAACATTGTTACAGATTTTTTTTTTAATGAATGTCAGATAAATGGTGAATTGTGCTAACCAGGGCATCCTTTAAGTAGGGATAGAGCTAGATTCAATAAGAAAATGTAGGTCCTTGGTCTTTAGAATGTACCATATTTCCCCATGGTACACATCTTTTTTCAAAAACTTTGGGGTCTAAAAACTGGGTGTGTCTTATACAGTGGTTGTAGATTTTTTATTTCCATTTTCTGTTTTTTCATACTTGTTTTTGTACTCATTTTTGTAGATGTTTTTACCTGCATTTCCCGCTTTTTCATGCTTGTTGTCTTTGTGCACTTGTTATCGGTATATTACGGTAGGTTACATTTTGCCACATTCCGCCCAGAAATGGCTCAGAAAAGATTTTGGTACAGTGCTGAATTCAAATTAAAAGTGATCCAGTTTGCAAAAGTGAATGAAAATCGTGCTGCTGAACATAAGTTTTGGTCCTCCTCCAACTGAGAAATCAATCCGAGATTGGCTACAAGAAGAAGAAACCCTATTGAAAACGCCACAGCAGAGGGAGGCCATGAGAAGCAAGTCAGCAAAATGGCCTGATTTAGAGAGGGAATTGAAGACATGGTTTTAAGAGCAAAGGGCAACTGGAATTCCTGTGTGCACAAAGATGGTTCAGCATGAGGCAAGAAGAATTGTTGATGAAAAAGAAACTACTGATTTCAAAGGAGGACACATTGGTGCTTCAGGTTCATGAAACGGAATGGACTAAGAATGCGTACACACACCAGACTTGCCCAAAAGATGCCTGAAAGCTATGAGCAGAAGGTCCTTGAGTTTCATCATTTTGTCATTCAGTGTCAGAAGACACATCAGTTTGAGTTGGGACAAATTGCAAATATGAAAAAAGTTCCCCTTCAATTTGATGTCCCAAGTAACAGAACTGTTGATAAGAAAGGGGTGAAAACTGTAACTGTAAAGACAAATGGACCTGAAAAGAGCCATTTTACAGTTGTTCTAGCTTGTTGTGTGGATGGAACCAAGCTGCTTCCTCTGCTGATTTTCAAACACAATACAATGCCCAAAGAAGACATTCCTTGAGGAGTGATTGTCCACATTCATGACAAGAGTTGGATGGATCAGGATGGAATAAAGATCTGGTTTAAGAAATTTTGGAGAAGTAGACCAGGTGTGCTCTTATGCAAACCTGCCCTATTGGTACTTGATCAGTTCAGGGCACACATAACAGAAAACACAAAGAAGATTGCTGCCAAGCAAAAAACAAAACTTGCCTGGAGGCTTGACATCCCAGCTCCAAAACTTGATGTCAGCATTAACAAATCCTTCAAAGCTGCCATGAGAGACAAATGAAACCAATGGATGAAATCTTCTGGGGACAATTTGACACCAGCAGGAAGAGTGAAGAAACCAACTATAGGAGAAGTTTGTAACTGGGTGAAAAGATCCTGGGATAATATTAAGATTGAGATCATTGTCAAGTCATTTAAGAAGTGTGGTATTTCAAATGCCATAGATGGAACTGAGGACGAGGCAATATATGAAGACAGTAATTTGTCATCAGACACAGATGAGGACAAGCTAATGAATGGGAGTTTTGACAGTGATGAGGAGTTGTATGAATTTTATGATGAATAAAAGTCGAGTTCAATAACTTTATGTAGTACATTTTTTTTTCAAATTTTGGGCCCCAAAATTAAGATTCATCTTATACATGGGAGCATCTTATACATGGAGAAATATGGTAAATTCCCAACACTGCACTAGGAACAGGATGGTTCAGAGTCTATCCACCTGAGTCAGGAAAAATGAGCTTGGTTAAAGAGGAGGGTGGTGTGTGGAAAATAATGCCTAGCTTTGGGTTTTGTGGCATTCAGAAAGAGTGTGTCCTGGATAAATATGTTCAAACGTGTACCAGAGATACCACAAGCTCTTTGGAAATCTCCAGTTTTAGAAGCATTTTTTGTGAAACTCTCCAATGTGTTGTATTCTCATATGCTTGTTTGGTGGAAACCCATGATGGAAGTGCACATTGGTATGAAGGGTCTGTCCCTGTGGATGGTTCTTGGTGACCAACCTTCTGCTTTGGCAGTTGTACCAAGACTGTGTGTGTGTGTGTATGTGTATTCAGCAAGTAATTTTTGTATTGCATATTAGAAAAGTGAGTAAAATATGGAAAAGAACATTGAGCACTAAGTGTACTTCTCACTGCATTATAAAATCACAACAAAATTGGGCTTTAGGGTCTCTTTTTATTCCTTCTTTCTTACAGATTTTATTCTGCTTCTTAACAGTGGTTTAAAGGTCCATGTTGTCATATTGTATGTTTAATTATTTAAATTTTTCCTTTAGTTTATTATAGAAGGGACTCTTTCTAAGGCCTTCTTCCATTTTAATTTTCCCTTTTAAATCTCTGTATTATTTTGTCAAGGTAATATTGACCTAGACCAGTGGTCGGCAAACTCATTAGTCAACAGAGCCAAATATCAACAGTACAATGATCAAAATTTCTTTTGAGAGCCAATTTTTTTTTTCTTTTCATTTTTCCAAAGCTGGAAACGGGGAGGAAGTCAGACAGACTCCCTCATGTGCCCGACCGGGATCCACCCGGCATGCCCACCAGGGGGCGATGCTCTGCCCCTCTGGGGCGTCACTCTGTTGCATCCAGAGCCATTCTAGCACCTGAGGCAGAGGCCACAGAGCCATCCTCAGCGCCCAGGCCATCTTTGCTCCAATGGAGCCTCAGCTGCGGGAGGGGAAGAGAGAGACAGAGAGGAAGGAGAGGGGGAGGGGTGGAGAGCAGATGGGAGCTTCTCCTGTGTGCCCTGGCCGGGAATCGAACCCTAGACTTCTGCACGCCAGGCCGACGCTCTACCACTGAGCCAACCGGCCAGGGCCTTGAGAGCCAAATTTTTAAAACTTAAATTATATAGGTAGGTACATTCCTTATTGAGGTAGCACCTGCACGTGGTATTTTGTGGAAGAGCCACACTCAAGGGGCCAAAGAGCCCGCATGTGGCTTGCGAGCCACAGTTTGCCAACCAGGTTAGTTGGATTTTTTTAAAATGCCTAATGGGGCAGAAGTGCAATGTCAGTCAGATATCACTGTAATTTAATGAGTAGGCTACAATGCAAATGAGGGGGAAAAGGGTATATCAAATTGAAAAGTATATAGATAAGGCATTGCTGAATAATTAGAATTTCTTTTTTGTTTGTTTCATTGTTGTTGGTTTTAGGACAGCCTCTGACCTCTGTTTACATAAAACTACAACTTTAAGTCCGTTAAAGTTATAATACTTGGCTTTTTCTCTTGCTTTCAGTAATAAATTATACATAAAATCAGTGTGCTGCTTAGCAAACATGGACATATAATTATAAATGTAGTCAGACATAGTTATGCACATATACATGTGTCCCTAGTCTAAATAACCAAGAAAAACATTGAACTTAATTGTATTTTGTTTAAAATGGTTTGTGATCATTTAAGTTGTGTTTAGGAGTGGTAAAAGTGTATATATGTTTCTTTTTCTGGGTGTATCAAAAGCTTTTCTCATTCTTTTCTTTGGCATGAAGTTGATCCTCAGCAAATATTTATTAGGAAAAAGCTGACACTTTTATTGAAATAATTTTCTGTTGTTCCCCTTTTATTGTAAGAATGTCAGCTTTATAAACCGGCTTTTATTTTAAGCAGAAAACAAATCTGACATTTCCTCCATGAAGTATGTCCAATCTTTCACCTTCTGTTCTAAAAAGTGAGTTAATTGAGGGCATCGCATGCCCCAAGCCTGGGCGCACAATGATAATTGAATAAGTTCCAGTCTTGACATTCAAAGACCTCACAGTCTAACGGAAATTACATCGTGTTCATGGTCACCGTCACAACATCCTTCGGTGCTCAGACGTGTTACTTTTTACCACTCCTTAAATGTTTCTTTGCCTTCAATTAGATTTGAAGCTTTGTGAGACAAAATTACCTTTCCCTATTGAGCAGATCAATAATATGTTCTATCCATATTTGGTTCTTCTCTGAAATGTCAGGAGAGAGCCAGATAATTGGTCAGAACTCTGGATAAATCACCCTTGGCCTTTCTCTTGGCTCACATTGCACATTTGCTCTTAAACAACATTATTTTGACCTCTCCTTCAAAGTCTAACTGGGACCCAACATTACTTCTGTCCATCTCCACTGCTATAGCCCTCCTCTCGCCATCATCGACCTCACCATCTCCTCACACCCGGAACATGGGAGGAACACTCAGAAAGGTGTTCCTGCTTATACCTTTTGTCCCACAAACCGTTCCCAGTAGGACCACGTGCATAACCCCTTTATTGCACCTGTCGGTGAGGTCAGAGTTATGCTCAGTGGCTTACAACAGCTCCCAGTCTCACTTAGAACAAAGCATCGTGTCTGCATAATTGCTTACAAGGCTCCACATCACCTGCAACACCCCGTCTCCTTTTCTACTCTGCTGGGTGTCCCACGGCTTTTCCTCCGTCGCTCTACTCTGTCCACCTCGGCCCCATTGTAGATGCTAGAACATGTGACCTAGCATACCAGACCTTTGCACTTCCTATAACCTCTGCTACACAAAACAGACTCACTTGCCCTCCCGAGTCCCATTTTGTACTACTTTTTTTATAGACTTTATATAAGATTTGTTATAATACATCATTTACTTATTTATTATAACTTTCATTGGCATTTCTTACATGAGCTCTATGAGGGAAATCTTTACACATTTATATGTTACAGTTTAAAAAAAAATGTATACAGTTATATTCCAAATGGACTAGAATAAAGGCTGGCAAATATTAGGTTCTCATTAAGGTATTTTAGCCTAAATCAATGAAAGAGTGATTCCAAAAAAGCAAAGCCCCAGAGTTATATTTAAACTTATATGTATATTGAAATATTCAATAGGAAATCACAATAATCCTTATAACGTGAGGCTATCTTTTATTCCTACATATTAATTGAATTTATATATACCAGTTCAATTATTACAGAAGTAAGTTTTAAGCTAAAAAAATGATATATAGTTTCTGATTTGTCTTGAGACTTGCAAAGCTTTCTTTTATACAATTTGTACTTATGGAAAAGAGCCAGAATAAGGCATCACACACAGAGACGAGCTCAGGATGGGAGTTATTCAGAGATCCAGCAAGGTGGAAAGTAGCCAGTATCCAGAGCAGAATATGAAACACTGAAAAAATACCTAGGGGAAAAATAAGCAAATAATAATAATAATAATAATAATAATAACCCCTCTGGAAAGTAAAATACAGCTACTAACAATGCAATCTCGAAATTAATAAGGATTTACTGCATTGAGGTAGTTTGATTCCAGCATAGATACGGGGAGGGGGGCTCAGAAAGAAGAGAAAACACAGGAAGACAGTCATGTAAAACAGAAAGAACAGATTAGGGATTTTGACTTGTAAATCCCATTGGTCAGCCTGTGGGCACCAGACAACATGGACATTTCACAGTCTCCACCCATTCCAACAGCACCCATTCTTCATAGTGAGTCTATTTCAAACTGTGGAGTTTTCATAATCTATACCCTAACACTAATTTACTAATTTAAAAGATTTCAAGGTATTTTATGATTACTCTAAGATCTATTTCTTTTTCTTTTTTTTAATTTATTCATTTTTAGAGAGGAGAGAGACAGAGGAGAGAGAGACAGAGAGAGAGAGAAGGGGGGAGGGGCAGAAAGCATCAACTCCCATATGTGCCTTGACCAGGAAAGCCCAGGGTTTTGAACCGGCGACCTCAGCATTTCCAGGTCGACTCTTTATCCACTGCACCACCACAGGTCAGGCCAAGATCTATTTCTTAAAGCAACAACAAAAATGGCAACTTTATTTTTGGATATTGAATGTCTTCACCAGCACACTTCTTGTTTCTGGTCAACACATCCAGAGAGGAGTCACCTATTATATCCACTTGCCTTCATAGCACTAAAAACGTCAGCATGTTAAGCATCCTCATAAGGATACAATCTTCTCTCTACTCCAGAACACATACAAAAGTTAATTTAATACTGGGCATCATAGAATAATACTTCGACCAACCTCACAACTCCCTGCTGGCTTCTTGCCACAGCTGCTTGATAGAGGGAGAGAGTGGCTCAAATGTTTATTCCCAGGAGCTCTAGAGAAGTGGGCTGGTTTATTTACAGGAAAACCACACTTTTAACAGTAGCTAGTAAAATAAATTGCCTGCCATTTTTAATATTTATTATGTCATAAGTGACTGATAAACCCAGAAAGGAAATAAAATTTTAAGAACAGAAAGAGATCCAGTTTTGTCAAATTCCTTCTGAGACTCAGGTTAAGGAAGCTCTCAGTGACAGCTACTTTGGAGAAAGAAACATTATTTAGTCAGACTTCATATAATGAAAAATAATAGGATAACAGATAAGAGAAAATGAAGCCACTCTTTAACTTATTTGCTTTCAGACTCAAAATTCAAACTGTCATGTCGATGACATAACCACTTGTCTCTTTTATCACATACAACTGAATAGACAGGTTGAAAGCTAAGTAATCAAAAAGATGCAAAACCTACTTCCTTGTGATGAAATATATAAATGTAAATGTGTGGCGGTGATTCTGAGGAAAGAGAAGGCAGTGTGCCCTGATGTTCTACCTCAGCTATGAAGATCATCAGATGTGAAGAGCATCCTTCTTACCGTTACTCTTCTTGTTTCTGAGTTGGTCCTTCCCTTGAAATCATTCTCTCTACATCTCCTTAGTGAGACACCTTACCTCAGCTAAAAAAAAAGAAATCTGACCTAAGAAAACCTCAAACATTTCTAATTTTGAATACTTTTTTTAGTCTCTATTTGGAAAGGAGAAAAAGTAACCAAGTAATTGCTAGCTATAAAATGTGCTTTGTTACTCATATTTTTCCGTTCCATAAAATTAAAAAAAAAAATTAAAACATGAGGAAAAGGCCAGAGAATACTGGTTTTAAAAGCTTGGAGGAATGCGTAAGTGATAGAAATGGGACTGAGATGTCAGTCAGCATCATGTCTCTAGAGCTAATTCCATAAATGACTAAGTAGAAATTCACGAAGGTTTTGGTTTTCATTGATTACATAATAAAAGGAAATTTTGCAAGTCTTTTGAAAAATTAGATTTCCTCTCTAGAACTCTGTACAATTTAAACAACTATAGGACTATCTTAGGGAAATGTGGAAACTTTGGAAAAAGGCTCATGAACACATATTTCAAATGATAATACTAATATTTCTTGCCAAGACACAAGGTGCTCTGAGAGCAGCCCCTTCCAACTCTCTCTTTGCCCTCGCTTACCTAGTTCAGGGAAGGTCCTACAGAACACATCAGCGTTTCCTGCATCAGTATTCCCTTTCACACCTTGGTGAGTTTTTACTAGTGCTCAGAGAGAAAAAGATTTTTTCCCCTACTTCTTTAATGAATAAAAATATCCTATTTATTTTCAAAGAATCCAATCAAATATCTCCTCTTTAATTCCCTTCCTGGACCTCTGGGTGGGATTAAGTTCCCCTCTGTACCTTGCAGTCTAAACACACCATAACATCACCACTCAGCTTGCTGTGTGGAAATTCTCAGTTTTTTGTGGCTTTCCTCTTTTACTAAGCTGTAACATCCTTAATTAGAAGAAACTGGCTTTATTTATCTCTGTATTTCCAGTGCCTACTGCCATAATTGGTACTTAATAGATGCTATAAAAAAAAAAAGAACTGTTATAAAATAATGAGGTCATCGTCAGAACTAGGCAATTGGTAATAGGGTCAAAGTGCCCTGGGACCTGTGGAATTGGCATTTAACTTCTTGGTTCCCACATGCCGTGAGATTGATTCATTGTGCGCCACTATCAAAATAACAAGGAAGATCTTAAAGAGAGTGATGTCCTCCTGCAGCCGGGGAAACTTAACCACATGTTAGAACTACTTCTTCTAAAAGATAAGTAGTTTAGCACGATGGTTCTATGGCACGAGAGTGTGTGGAGTGGGAGGGAACCAATGCCTTGAGAAATTTAATGACTGGGTTTATGCGATTGGTTTTCAGCAAACAGAGCCTCTTGGCTCAGTATAAAGGAGACCCATGATATTTGTTCTGACCAGGACTAAGGCACTCTTCATATTGATAAGGAGGCACTGTGGTGGGAGAGGGAGAGAGAGAGAGAGAGGTGGAGGGAGTGAGGAAGGAAGGAAGGAAGGAAGGAAGGAAGGAAGGAAGGAAGGAAGGAAGGAAGGAAGGAAGGAAGGAAGGAAGGAAGGAAGGAAGGGAAGGAGGAAGGGAGGGAGGGAGGGAGGGGAGAAAGGAGGGAAGTAATTGGATTTTTCAAATTGAAAGTTATTCAAGCACACCCTAGCTATACCCTCTGGGAGGCAACCCCCTCCAGGGTGCCTCCTCTTACACCTTTTGTACCTCTTTCCTCACAGCAGAGACAAATAGCACCGATAAGAACTCACTGCAGGGAAGCGTTAGTTGAGATCCTCCTAATTCTTCAGTGCTACCATGACACAACTCCATTCAAATCAAAAGAAATAGGTAACGTAACCACTAAAATAATGGGAAAAGACACAAATGCTTACGGGTAGGGTGTGCTTCCAAACACTTTGAAAGAGAAGATCCTCTTCCTGTTACCCAGTATAAGTGAAGCTTCTTATCTCTAAATATTCTCCTGCTGTTTGACAAGATATAAAACATTACTAAATCTTTCATCATGTATATTTTTTACCACAATCTATATTTTACATTTGATATAAACATTTTATAGCAGTATTACACACTGCAATTTTTATTCATTTCTCCCATGAAAGGAAGTAAAAATGATAGACTGAAACTCGCTGGTATCTAAGATTCTAAAGCATTAATATAAAGCTATAGATTATGTTAACACCAGGCTATCGGCAGTGAAAATACTGTCCATATTTTTTTTTTTTTGTCAGTAGTCTGAACAGCAGCCTGTTTTCCTATGAAAAGCAACAAATTCTGTTATTGGATAAGGACTTGACCTAATGGCCAATCTGTAGTCATTCCACTGAATGGGTAAGGCAGAAAACAAACCCGTGCCATCTTAGATATTGAGGGAAACATTTAAAATATAAATATTATGTGAAGAGTAGCCATATGCAAATAGTCTTACTCATTAACACTGAATATGAAGTATAAAAACATAAACTACAGTTTTATGATACTCAAACACCAGTGTCAGCCTTAGTCATGACTCTGGTGAGCAATTTTTGCCGGAACATTTTATTTCTCTGATGTCCTCGCACAAATAACAGAACTTGTTTTCATATAATCAGAACTTTGTGAGATAGTCATATTATGACATCACCTAGGAAATTCTTTTAAGCTTTTCTCTCTAAAACATGCATGTGCATTTGATTTCAATTTCTTAAGTAATCTAGTAACATTAAAACCTATTTCCTTTATTTCTGAAGTTGTAAAAACAGCTCTTACCTCATTGAAACTTGCTGGTTTCTCTTAAAAAAACGTTCCATGAGTCCTGAATGTATAAGCAAGCTTATTAATCAGTTACTCTAAGTCAATAATTTGAATCATTTAAGAGATATTGAACACATAGGATATATATATGTATATATATATGCAAAATGGAATATATATATATATATATGGCATATGTGTGTGTGCATGTGTGTATAAAACAAACTAACGAAAGGTATTACTAGAAGCCATTTTGTTACAGTTCTAAGAAAATTTCTACCATTGGGGAATCCTCAAGCCAAAGCCACCCACTGGAGGGCTGAATATCTCGCAGGCATAGATCTGCATTACTAATACCATGTTTAGTATGTTTAGGGGAAATATATCACCCCAGGAACATGTCCTTGGTAAGCCCACTGCGCCTTACATGAGGACACACATAAAAGTGCAGCCTTCCTCCGGGTTCCCACCACTCTGTGCTTCAACATTTCAAAGCCAACTTCTACTGCTTCCTAAGCGTTAAGGTACGATGCTATATGACTTTGTAGTATGCGTCCCTGAGTTCCATTTCTGTAGTTTCATAATAACATTCAAGGCTGGGGGATGCCAACACCTTACATATTAAAGAGGCCGTTTACACATAAAATAAGTGCTTAACTCTTTGATTTGGAAGGAGAAATTTAAGCAAGTAAATCCAATATTCCATTAAGTTGCTTCATGTACAAATCACTTGTCAAAATAGAAGGATCTTGGCAGATCATTTGGTTTATTTCTCTGCCTATAAGCACATTTCTACCCCAGCTGTCACTTGTGTTAAAAAGCCAACGGCCTACAGCGTATTTACTTCTCCAGGAACATATTTTCATAGCGGCTGTGTGTTCTTTCTCAACGCCCTTCTCTGTGCTTAAATTGTATCCAGCAATTTCAGTCTCTCCCACAGTTATTTGGAAAAGAAAAAAAGAACCCATCACCGTCCCTATCCCCTACATCGAGATCCCCATTATACCTAAAGAGCAGTCCTAAGAAGCCATCAGCCCATGATATCTATTTTAAGTTATATTGCATACTCTTAAATTGCATTGTTTTCAAAGTATAATCCAAAGAATGGTTTAATGGCAGTGTCTCAGCTAAACAGACTCAAGCTAATAATACTCCTGGAAGATTTCTTAATTTCTTTCATTGGATCAGGTAGGCTGTGGGAGGTGCCTCGTCAGCGTCATAAGCACACATTCCTCACTGTACTATGGAACCACATATTGTTAAATGTGCACATTCTTTTTTTTTTTTTTTTTTACTTTCACTATGAAACACAAATTATCTTTTTAGTTTGGACCTATTTCCTCCCTGCCTGTTGGGTAGTTATTATCACTGTGTTAATATACATAAAAGAGGGGTTTTTTTCTCCCTAATAAACCACTCCTGGACCCATTGCATTGCTCCCTGAACTCAACTATTCTCATTAATATTTATTAGTAAGGATTCATCTCTGACACTTTCATCATTATTTTCTCTGCACTCAATTATCTCCTTGCACTGGGTTCTCCAAGCTTATAGAGTCATGGCTACTATCATTCTGCTTCCGAACTCTTGGTTGAGCTCTGCATAAATAATTCCAAAAAGTGTTGGACATGAGCATGAAATATATGCTATTATTTCAATCAGAAGAGGACACACGGTATACTATAGTGTCAACATATGTAACTTTCTCCAGTTTTTTGTCTATAATGGCTAAATTTTAATGATATATATAATTAAAAGTTTCAGGGGTTTTTTTGGTATGATTTAAGAAACTTCTTAGGAAAACCAAAACAAACAGTTACTCCTAAATGCAGCTCTTGGAGGGGGTCAACCTGTTTTCTGATTGTCTCAACTCTTTCCCTGTCTGACTGCTGCCACAGAAGAGGAAAATGTAAAACTTATCATTTTCTCTTCACCCACTGTGATAAATGCATGTTTTATTCATTTGTACCTCCATCCTTCTGTGAGAGGCTGCTAGAAAGGTACAATGAGAAAAATAGAACACACTGTACGTGTATTGGTAAAGACACGTTATTTATTCTCGCAAGGATAGAATGGCATTTTCCAAAAACCATCTGGGTAATTAAACATAGTATGCTATTTTGTAATAGTTATACAATTATTGCATTTGACAATCAGGGTATAAAATAAGTTAGGAAAGTGACGCTATTCAGAATCACCAAATCTTCCACAGTTTTTATGAGGTCATAAGATCAAATGTTGAAAGACTACTTGGAGGGTTGTTTTTAATTTATTTAAACAGGAGATTTTTCCATAAAAAGTGAATATTAGAGAACTTTTATGAAAAAAAGACAGAGATACACTCCTCAAGCCACAACTTACAGACAACTTGATGTAAAAACAGATTCTGTTGATCATTGCCAATGAAAGCAATGAAATTGTTATATCTATTAGGGAATGGGCAAAAGAAGTGTTGTAATCAAAATGACTGAACATTGGGCAACATGACTTACGTGACTAACTTAGTAGTCATAAGACATCATGAAATGGATGTTATCATCATGTCATGCATAATGAAAAGGAGGAGTTTAACTATGTTTCCCAAAGGCACACATCTAATAAGCAGAGACCTTTATATTTTAAATTGTGCAGATCTCACTCTGGAATCCATTTAATGGTCATGACATAATGAATGTAAAATCCAGGGGAAACAAAGATTGTTAATGATTTACACTTTTTATACAAGGACTGAATATGTGTTTAGTGATTCAATTAATTATTTTTTATTCAATAAGTATTCATTGAGCACACATGATAAGACCAGTGTCAGAAGCAGGGAATATATTTGATGACAAAATGTTAATGCTGGGGACATAAAGCATGACATAGCCCTGACCAGTCTGTGCTGGAGACAGAAACCATGATAAAATGCAGAAGCACCTTGAGCTTACATCAAAAGACACCTGTACGCTGACTTCAGTTTTAAATTTGCTGACTTAGCATGAGTTACACAAACAACACAACCTTTCATTTACAATAGTTCTGATATTTAACAAGTGCTCTCAGATATTTGCCTTATGTATTCAGAGAAAGGGCAGTCTGATTTATTTTGGTGATCATAGTCAAGGAGAATATTAAAAATGTGTGGGTCAACTCAAGAAAAATCCCCCACCCCAAAAAACTGACCAGAATGGGGTGAGGGAACCTGTCCTGTGGTTGAATCAATGGTCCTCAAACATCGCTCTCTAGGGTGATCCAACATATATATTTGTGATCTTGCTTATCCTCTTGATGGTCAGAATGTTCATCACTAACATTGGTTCTGGGGCTTTGCCATGTGACTTGCTTTTGCCAATGACATATGAATGGATGTGGAAGCTTGAGAAAGATGAGTTTGGGGTTCACCTCTAGTGTACTAATGATTTGATGATTTGCCCCAAGACCACTCCCCGGCAATCAGAGCCTCAGTATGGATTACATGGAGCATACCATGTGGTCTAGGTAAATTACGTACCAAGGAGAATAGGAGACATAAAGAACAAATTTCACCCCAAAATGAAGTTTGGAGTCTGGAATTCAGCTTATTCCAGACAGTTGGTAACTGCCACACAAGAAATTGAACATGAGATTCAGTTACTATTGCTTGAAATCATTATGTTTTGGGGTTATTGTCATTTGCAGTAGCAAAATGATACTATTGTTACTGATGCCTGTGATTTTGCTATACTTTAGCATATTTTTAGAAGCCTGCATGGTGAAATGCAGATAAAAATAGGGCTTTCCAGTGGCTATGAGCTTTTTGGATGCACAGTAGAGTAAGACATTACTAAGTATCCCAGAAGAAATAATACAGAAAGAATGAACTTCCATGAAGATCTGTTTATGATGATCAATAGCTTTTTTTTTTTAATCTTTTTTTTATTTTTATTTTTTATTTATTCATTTTAGAGAGGAGAGGGAGAGACATAAAGAGAGGAGAGACAGAGAGAGAGAAGGGGGGGAGGAGCTGGAAGCATCAACTCCCATATGTGCCTTGACCAGGCAAGCCAAGGGTTTCGAACCGGCGACCTCAGCATTTCCAGGTCGACACTTTATCCACTGCGCCACCACAGGTCAGGCGATCAATAGCTTTTTAATGCAAAGGGGACAGATGCTTGTCATATGCCAGGAGCTGTACTCATGACAGCAAAGAGATGTGATACCCAGCCCACACAGGACGCAGAATCTAAACTTATAAATATCATTAATATTCCAAGGATTATCTTGCATAGATATTTCTGAAATGATTTATTTTTTTTCTTTATCTTTTTTTTGGGGGGGGGGATGGGACCCTGACAGTTTCAAGTGGAGTTTTGTAATGTTCTTACTCTGTGCAAAGTAATACCTCCTGGATTAGTGTTGGGGATGTCTCCTGCTTCTTTTCCTGTCTCTGCCTTTGAGTTCCTACCTGGAAACATGGATACCATTTTGAGTATTTCAAACTAATCGCCATATCTCTATTTCTCTTCTCTGTTCAGTGATTATATTTGCAGCCTGCTCTTCTGTTAATTCTTCTATTTCTCCTAAAACTTTTCCTCTTAAGTTTTCTAACACTATATAGATAGATGATAGGTAGGTAGTAGATAGATAGATAGATAGATAGATAGATAGATAGTAAGTAGATCTATCTACCTAATGATCTACTGATCTGTTGATCTCTATCTACAGAGAAGGACAGAGAGATAACAAATGGGTTTAGTGGCATATTAACTCATAGCATTATTTATATAAAAAAAACCCAAAGTGTTTTAATTAAGATCATCATACACACTAGTTTGCTTGGGATAGTACTAGATTATAGTCACTCTTCCCACATAATTACTAATAATGCTCCTTTTTTACCTTAATGTCATCTCCATTTCAATAATAGCTCATGCAGTCCCCAAGTGAGAATGAAAAGTAGTGATGTCGCTCTCAGTCACGTGGGAAAAACTACTCGATAAGTTTCATGGTGCTCAACGGTCACCTAAAAGCCTTCATTTACTATATCAATATTTTAGGAGGTGGGTGAAATAATGCATTGAAAGAGGCAGCCAGGAGATTTAATGAAAAGCTGGTCATGTCAGCTGATGGAGGGAAATGCACTTGCCCAGAAAAACCAGCAGAGGCGTCATACTTGTTTTGACGACAGGAGCCCTCACTTTCGGGAGCAGGTAAGGGCCTTCAAGCTGAGAGAGGAGTGACCAAAGTGGGGACTGTGGGATCCCTTGTCCCAGGCTTGCCCCTTCTGGCCCTTTGCCCACCCAGCAGGGTGTGCCCTCTCTCCCGCCCCAGCTCTTGGACCCCCGCAAGGATAGAAACGCAGGCATTTCCAGAAGCAACGTGCCCAGGGGATACTGGAGACTAAGCAAGTCAGGTGTCGAGTGTGCAAAATAAATGTATAGAAGGATTATCTGCCAAGACTCCCGAAAGATCACAATTCAAACTTAATTTAATGTGCCAAAACAGCTCTTCCCAGAGGAAGGTGAGCTCTGAGAGGTGCACAGACATGCGCAGATGACACCCACCTGCCCGAATTTACCATTTACGTCTCACCCATTTGACGTTTAAAAACGAAATCACTTGATAATTTTTGTGTTTGTAAACATCCAGAGTCTTCCCACACTGACTAAGATGAAACTTCATGTTGCACGAACTATCCAAAGCTGAGATATATCAGTTGTTTCATGGGTTTAAAATAAATTAATTAATATTGATTTTACTGTTCTGCACTTATGAATTATTAAACTCTAATCAACATTTAAAAGAAACTTTATACTCATTTGCTCTGAAAGGTTATATTTAAATTGGCATTGTCTGTAGAGTCAGTATTTGGAAAAAAATATTGTAACACATGGTCTTTATTTCCTGGTAATTTAATTAAACAAATAGTTTTCAATTATGATACCATTAATATGGCACTTAATTGATACACATATATCATAAAAAATATGTATGAAATGAGAGGTAAATTTTCTCTTTTCAATGCTATTATTCCTTCATATTATATATTTTACACATATATTTATAAACAATATACATTTTCTCTTTTTTATGACAACTGTAAAGGTATGTTAAAACAAAGCAGAGATATCTTGACAAGGGAAAAACAATTCTACAATGCAAGCATACGCTGATTCCTCACCTTCTGAATTTAATTTTGTGAACTCTCGGTATCATATTTTCTCAATGTGACTTTAGGTACCTGTGAAGAGCCAATAAAATTGTTATAATATATTGTAAGCCATTGAGTCTGGGACTCTAATCTGATCACAGTGTCTGCAGATCTTTAAAGTTAGTATGAGAGACATCCAAATCTAATAAAATCTAATCTGAGCAAGGAATGATTAAGTTTTCCAAACTCATTAAGAAACCTAATGGTCACGTGTTGTGAACTAAGGCAAATGGAGTAACCTAATTTTGCTTTTTGAAAGAGCTAGGTTAGTACTATCTTCAGAGATCCCTCTTTAGTTGTTAACTAAGAAAGCCACAATAAATAGCACCATTACATTAAAAGAGCATTGCCTCAAGATTACTAAATCTCTGATCTAGAAAAGGAACCACCATAAATGAGTAGTACTCAACCCTCAATGGTAGCGTCAAGGGCAGTGAACAAAGGAGTCACCGTGCATTTGGCGTAACCCCTGAAAGAGTGCAAGAGAGAAGAGCAGATAATGCAGAATTCCCACAAATATACATAAAGTATATTATTAAGTTAAGTTTCCTTGAGAAAGATTTTTTTGTTTGTTTTTTCAGCTTTGTTATTGTGTTTTTCTATCAATCTATCATTTCTACTAGCAGAATAACTTTGCCAATGCACTAAAAAAAAAAAAAAAAAAAGAAAAGAAAAGAAAAAGAAAAAGAAAGAAAAGAAAACCTATCTGCATTTGGAAGTTTTTCCTAGACAGTAATGCCCAGAAACAATTTTCATTTTCACCAGTCTCAATGCAACATAAGATATTTCAAAAGACAAGAGACAAGATAATCTCACACTATGTGGGCTGTTATCAGCAGGGCAATGCCAAAAAGATCCAATAGTTCTGCTGTATGTAGACTTCTTCAAGTCCCATTCAGTGAATCACACAGAAACACGTTCGACACCATTGCAAAGGCAGTACAATGGGCGCTGGAGAAACACACGATTGTTCGACCCCAGCAGTTTCTAGTTCACAGGATCCTGCACAGTATTAACATCACCACAAAAGCTAATACTATGCAGCCTGTGGTTACCAAAGTAGATATTCTGAAGCATATTTCATAAGCAGCTAATTGAAGCTTAAGTCTTGAGAGAAATGCCCAGAAGGAAAGTTGTCATTCAAGCTGAGAAATGACTCATGAGAAAGAGTTGGCCGGATAAAGAAGTGGGAGTGTTAGCAAAGGATATCACACATGGAGAAGAAATTGTACAAAAGCTCCATCAAAAATGAAAGGGATCTTAATTGTTTTCACACCAAGAAAAGAATAATAATTATGTGGCATGGCAGAGGTATTAGCGAACACTACCGCAGCAATCATACTGTGGTATATAAATGTATCAAATCGACACATTATATTCCTCAAACTTTAACAGTGCTATACATCAGTTATAACTCAACAAGAGAAGAGTTGATCAGAGCAGGAGGTGAGAGATGAATTGGGAGATGAGTTCAGTGACAGAGATGAGGCTAGGGAGGAAGGCAGAGCTGAGTTAAGAAATTTAGCATTTATCTCTTAGCTAAAAGACACGGCATAGAAATATTAAATAGGATTAAGCCATAGACATATGACTTGGTCTGCAATGGGGTCATTTTCTTCCTTAGAGATGGGAAAATTAGAAGTGGCTATACTTCGAAAATAGACTGTCGCAAAAAAGGGTGATAGTAAAATGAACATAAGTGGAATGAACTAAAATCAATAGGGTAAAAAGAGGAAACAACTTGTTCTTGTCTCCACCCTAGCAGCTATCTTGGTTGGATCTCGTACCTTCCCAGGCACTTTAAGGTACTAAACAACATCATTTTCAGACAAAGCAGGTTTCAGAACAAGGAAATTTGTCAGGCACAAAAAAGGGCTGTTACATCATGAGGAAGGGATCCAGTTTCCAAGAAGACATAACAATTTGCCAACATGTACACACCCAACAATAACAACGTCAAAATACATACAAAACTGTAACTAGTAGAATTGCACAGAGAAATAGGTTTATTCTGGGCAGTGGCATTTTCTTTCCTATATTTTCTAAATCATACATGCATTTTTTTTTGCTGTTGTTAATAAGTGGTGAATAATATGAATTACAAAGTTGGAAGAACTTTTTTTGTTGTTCTAGAAATAGTTGATTTTTTTTCAAGTACAATTATCTTTTTCAATGTAAAATTGAAGTGATACAAATTAGGAAACAAAGAGCAAGACAAATGACCATGTATGAAATACGTCTGAAATGGTTTATTTTATACCCTGGAAAATGTATCAGATCATTTTTGAGGAGGTTACTTTGAAATTAGTTCATAATATTGCTAGGAAAAAGAAATCTTTGTTAGTGTCAGGGCAGGGAATCCAAAACACATTTATATGTGAAAAATTATTCAGGAGAATAATAGTAATGTGTCATTATATTTTAAATAACATGGCATCAGGACTCAAATCTGGAAAGCATTAGAACAGATCTAGAAAACGTTAAGTTTCAACTTTTATTCTTTCTATATAATTTTACTTGCAATTTATTTTAATGTTATGTTCAGGCATTTTAAAAATTCACTTCTTAGAGAAAAAAATTCTTCCTCTGACTTATATCATTATCCTCTTCTTCCCCCAAAACATAAAAAGTTAAAAACTAAAGTAAAACAAAAACACATATATTTTCTGCCTGCTTTTCAAAGTCTCTATTTTTTTCTTCTCCAGAGAGAGTTCAATTCTTTTTAGTGTAGTCAATCCATTTAGCTTCCTTGATTCCTAGTATTCCTGTTTTTTCTCATTATCTCCACCATTAATAAAACACCTTGACCTCCGAGTGGCTTGTGAGCAAAGTGTCTTCTTAGATGGTAAGGAGTTTGGGAGGCAGAGGAGAGCGAGCTGCAGGGGAGAAGCTGGCTCAGTGACAATAGCAAGCCATGTGCAACTCTTTAATTATTTAAAATTAGAAGCAAGTTAGAAAATCATCTTGCAGGAAAAGAAAATAAAGCATTTTCTGTTGTTTAGTCTGAGGCATGAAAACCTCTCCATGTCTTGCACTAAAAAAGAGGATGTAATCTTGTTCTTCTCTCAAGAGAATTTGAGTGAAAATTTTGACAAAAAAAAAGCAATCGAAATGATACTGTTGTTTGACCAAACCTACATGCTCGCTTTATACTTGTAAATTATTGGAAATGTTTTTGTGTGAGTATGTGGGGGCTAGAAATCATGTCAAATGGCATTTAAAAAATAAATAAAAAAGTATTTTATTGTATGCCAGGTAAATCAGATAATTCACACCTTTCCTTCTTACTCACTCTCCCTTCCATTTGTCCTCCCCACAAATTACTTTCAACATAATTGGCAGGTTTATCAACTTCTAATTCTTGGAGCTTTGGCTTTCTTTTTTTTTTTAATTATATTTAGACAATTAATTTTAATGGGGTGACATCGATCAATTATAGTACATAGGTTCAAAAAAAAAATCTCCAGATCATTTTGACATTTGATTATGTTGTATACCCATCACCCAAAGTCAAATTGTCCTCCATCACCTTTTATTTGGTTTTCTTTATGCCCCTCCCCTCCTTCACCTTTTACTTCTCCTCTCTTCTCTTCCCCTCTGCCTGGTAACCACCGCAATCTTATCCATGTCCATGAGTCTCAATTTTGTGTCCCACCTATGTATGGAATCATACAGTTCTTAGTTTTTTCTGAGTTAATTACTTCACTCAGTCTAATGTTATCAAGGTCCATCCATGTTGTCGTAAATGATCCTATGTCATCATTTCTTATGGCTATTAGAGAAATGTAAATCAAAACCACAATGAGATACCACTTCACACCTGTTAGATTAGCTATTATCAACAAGACAGATAATAAGAAGTGTTGGAGAGGCTGTGGAGAAAAAGGAACCCTCATCCACTGTTGGTGGGAATGTAAAGTAGTACAACCATTATGGAAGAAAGTATGGTGGTTCGTTAAAAAATTAAGCAAAGAATTACCGTATAACCCAGCAATCCTTCTACTGACTGGATATATACCCCCAAAACTCAAAAACACTGGTACATAAAGACACATGCAGCCCCATGTTCATTGCAGCATTGTTCACAGTGGCCAAGACATGAAAACAACCAAAAAGCCCTTCAATAGAAGATTGGATAAAGAAAATGTGGTACATATATACTATGGAATACTACTCAGCCATAAGCTTTGGCTTTCATAAATGCTCTTACAAACAGTTCAGAAATGATGTCCTGTTTCCAGGATTCTATCATCTATGGGGTTCACATCATTTTCTAATTCTTTAATTCTTCAAATTGATAAGACATATGAAAGAATGTCCTCAGGATGCATGTAATAATAGCATCCCCTATAGAATTAGGATCACGCAACAACATTTCCAAGGATGACTTGTCTGCTCACTAGTTGTCTGTGGTCATTGATACCATGATGAGCACAGGGTCCCTTTTCTTTTTCTGCTTGTCTAAAACAGACCTATTTCTCTGAGTTTAACAGTCCTAGGGGATTTTTCTTCCCTGTATTCTTCATATGTCAGAAAATGCCTGATAAGTCTTTCTTTCATGGTACGCTTAACCTTGAACCAGATCCTATTTTAAGCAAGAAGTCTTAGCATTGAACTTAAAGAAAATTAAGTCAATTTAAAAGTATAATTTTGCTAACTGTTCTCATCAGAATAGAATTTTATGCATCTATTTTATTTATAGCATTACTCAAATACTACATGTTCAATTATAGATGAACAAAAGAGGAGATAAATTATCACTGTTTTCACATTGCCCAATTAGGGTTCTATTAATTATACCTTACTTCCTGTGTGCTTCTAAAGAAACTGCATTGCAGTCACGACCCACTTTTCACTCTATTTTTAATTGACAGAGTGATCTTCTTTCAATTAAACTGTAGCCACAAAGCACCTGAGGTGGAAGCCTAAATAATCTCTGTTAACCTGATTATGGGTGGTTATCATCATTTGCTGGTGATTTTCATGATTTTCATTATTTCTGATCATGAAAAGTGCAAGCTGGGGACCTTGGTGATATACTGGAAAGAGGAAGATGCTCAGCTCTCTCCCTTCATTCTCTTTCTTTTGACATCTCATAAAAGAGAAGGGACACTGCTCATGTCACAAGTCAGTGAGGGTAAAAGCATATTGACGGAACAGACAAATACATCAAGTGCACTCAATTTATTGATAGACAAAGTATAACATACAAATACCTAGTAACCAGAAGAAAGCCTTTTCAACCATACCAGTATGGAGGCATCTGTCTTCGAAATCAGTGAGGAGGTTTCTTTAAATAAAAATAATAAGCAGAGTAGTAATGTGACAAAAATCATTACCTCCATTCCTTGTTTGAGGGATGGGATATTCCACTGGTGTCCATGGGGACGTGGTTCCAAGAACTCCTGCAGATATCAAAATCCATGGGTGCTCCAGACCTTATGTAAAATGATCGAGTATTTGCATATACCCTAAGCACATCCTCCCACACACTTTAAATCCTCTCTAGATTACTTACAATATCTAATATAATGTAAAAAGTTGTTATACTGTGTGGTTTAGGGAAAAACCCATGCGTGTTCAGTATAGATGCAACCATCCTAGGCCTAACTACATAGTACATGTCAACAACAATTTTTTTTGTTGTAATATTCTTGATCCATGGTTGGTTGACTCCACAGAGGCAGAATCCCTGGCCACAGACTCTTCTGATACCAAGTTTAAAATACATACCAAAATTTAAAAATATTCATAGGCTTTTGTTCAGTACTTCATTTTTTAAAAGTTCATCATGAGGAATTAAGAAAAGTATATGTAAATATTCTTGAATAAGACTGATTATTTTATGGTATATATATACCTTCAGAGGGGAAATATAGAGACTAGAGAAAAGTTTGACCCAAAATGAATCTTGAAGGTAGGTTTAAAATAGGTTTTCTGACATTAGTTACCGGAGAAACTATCAGGGGTAAATTTAATTACCATCTCCAGGTTATAAACCTCAACATAAGATCTCAATGACCCAATATTTGTGTTTACATATTTAAACCAAGGGACATGGTAGGAAATATGTATGCAAAATAACAGTGGTCATCTTCTGGATGCTTCAAAGACAATTTTTCTTCTTTATAAATTCATAGATTGTGAAGTATTTTAAGAAGCTCACCTTCTTAAAATACTTCACAATGTGAATTAGAACTAATAAAAACTGTCAACGGTCTATAGGCACATAAATGCAGGACCCTGCTTTCTGCCCATCTTAAATTTTTCTATTTCAATGAATGAAAAGTCTCCACCAACTTTAAACTTAATTTACTTTTTAGCTTTTATTTAGGATTTGTTTTATAATATCTTTTAGAATATGCATATAATAATAATATTATATACCTTTGAAAGAATAACAGGGAGGCATTGTAGTACTATAATAAAGTAGGCCCAATAATTGAGTAGATAAGGATTACAATCCTCTGTATAACCTCCAGTGTCTTCTTGAAACTGAATTTCAGAGTGAGGTGCTTCATACTTAAAATCAAGATACTAGCACACCTCATTTTTTACACTATAAGACCTGGAGAAATATCTGGCAATAAAAATACAGATAGCCATATATGCACATAGATATGTTAGCTAGTATTTTGTTTCTGTTACAATTCTTTGTAAAAATTTAACATTTATTTTTCAAACTGTGGTGCTCTGATCCTGTATAGTTGGTATAGAACAAGAAAAATTAACTTGAAGTTAAATTCAAATGCATAAAATAAATACAAGTTGTCATAGTCACTTTGGTACTCTTAACATGCAGAACAACTTCAAGGTATTTAAGCAGGTCAGGGGCTATTTGAAACTGTTGTCAAAATGATAGTCCAAGGTTTCAAACACAAAGGCAGATTTGAGTTACAAACAATATGGGATGTTTCATAACAATATCTCTAGTTTTCACAAAAGGATTACTGATTGAATTTCATGCCTTCAAGGGTTTTGTATGTGCTTTGTTCTAGAATGAAAATACAGTGTACACTTATGTTCCATGGACATCAAGGATTCCATTCAAGTTATTGAATCTCCCAAAATAATTGCCATTCTTATAAAAGGAAGTAAATAGTTCCTATTAAATCTGTCTTTAAAATAGGACACATGCAACATAATAGTTTAAAGGACACGTTTTCCTCTCTTTGATCTGTATGCACAATCTTTTATTTACTATTACAATATTTGTTTCAGTGTGTTATTCTTTTTTTTTTAAGGCACCTACTTGAGATCTTAGTCATCATTGACAATATTGTTAGTACAAGAATATTTCTGATGCTGATTTGACAATTAATAGCTTGTGCTAGAAAATACGCATTTTAGATTAACAGTGGTACTATAGAAAATTTGGCACTCTTTCTCCCTCAAACAAACAAACAAACAAACAAAAAAAGGGGTAGGGAGAAAGAGTGAGAAACAAACCCTCCTATTGAATCATGTTAGGAACCAGGGTGATAAGCAGTTTAAAGACTGAAGCAATGGAGTGACGTCACGGAAATGGCGCCGTGAGCAGTGCGTCCGACAGCTCTCCCCTAAATCACAACAAATTTATCAACTAGAAACAGAAAAATTTATCCTCGGAGCATTCCGGAGTTCCACACAAACTGATAGCGAAAGGACTGTTATCACTTGAATCTGAGAGACGAGGGTGTGGAGGAATCTACCACAGGGACGTTCTTTCAAACCGCAAGGAAGTGCGCCTGTGGTGAGTCAGCCCATATACTTGGGAACCGCGAGCAGCCGTGAGCGGCTGACGCGAGCCGCCACCACGAGCCGCCGCGAGCGGAGCGGCCGCCACGAGCCGCCGCCGCGAGCCACCGCGAGCAGCCGCGCACGCGCCAGGTCCGGTTGAGCACCGCTGACGTTCCCAGCGGCCTGCACACTGTGAGTGGGGGTCGCCGGCCACCGGTGCCCGGAGCGCCCCATTCACACGCGTGCCTTGGGCATTCCACGCGCCCAGGGCGCCCTGCTGGCCTGCACACCCAGGGGGCTCCATTATCCTGCGCCTGGTGCGGTCCAGCCGCCAGCGGCGGGGCGAGCGGGAGAGGCTTGGGAGATTCTCTCCGTGGGCGGGGCACCTCACCCAGCCATTCAAGCTAACAATCAAGCGTTGGGGGAGGGGCGCGTGCAGGCAGCCTAAAATACCTTCGGAAGCACAGCTGCGACCCAATCACTGAAATTAGCTTAACCCATGAAATCTGCGCACCCTCGGTTCTAATTGATAAGATCTCTCTCAATTCAGCGTTCCAAGACAAGAGGCGTGATATTTTTTAGTGCCTCTCGCTAAAGGGGCGGGGGCAACTTCTGATTAATAGAGCCTCCATATTTAGGGATAAACGCTAACAAGAAGGACTTGGCAGATAATAAGGTCTATATACTACACTAGTCGTAAGCAGAGACTAGTGCCTCTTCTTCCCTGCAAAAACAGGCTACAAAGTGTGGAAAGCCTGGGGTGAGAGGTCCAACTAAATGATAGGCACTGAACAGTCACCTTGACAACAATTGACTCCCACCCCCGCCTGATTACACTGGAGGCCCTGACTGTCAGAGCCTTTCCCAAAGCCTTGCACTGAGTGGGGATAGAGTGGGGATTTCCCAGCTCTTTGAGCCTCTTACTCCCCAGGCAGAAGCAGTTGCAGCCTTATAGCTGGATCACCAGGCTGCTAATTCAGAAAGGGGGGACTAGGAGAGAGAATCCAGGAAAGCAAACTCTCTCATCGTTGGACCCTGCAAACGCCAACAAGCCTTTACTTCCAGCAAGACTAAAGCCAATTATATGACATTGCCATAGAATCCCATCAACTGCAAATCCCTACCTAAGAGTGACACAGGGTCAGAGCCTGGGGTACAGAGTCACCGACCAGGAAGAGGGAGAGAAAAGAAAAAGGAAGAAGTTAACCTCTCAAAATCAAGAAAAACCCACAGACTTTACAACTTGATCCACTATTTTTTGTTGTTGTTGTTGTTGTTGTTGTTTGTTTCTTCTATCTTTTTGCCTTTATTTCCTCCACCTCGGTCCTTCTATTCTCTGCCCATCTTATGCTTCCCCTTTCTTGAACTACACTACCCATGAGTGTTGCATTTTATTTTTCTTCTTCATCCTCACCCTCCTTTAAGGTTATACTCCAAAACACTTAACTCTCACTCTCTCCTCTTTTTTTTTTTTTTGTCTTGCTTTATTTTGTTTTTTTCTCTTCCTATTTTATTTCTTCCTTCATTTTTCTCTTTTTCTTATTTTTTCCTTTCTATTCGTTTTTTCTTTTCTCATTTTACTTTCCTCCCATATAATCCTCAATCACGAACAAATTAGTTAATTTGGGACTCAAGGCTTTTTTTTGGCTTTATTTCTCTTTTTTGCTTTTGTTTTTTTTTTTTCTTGTTTGTTTATTTTTGTGGCATTTTGGGTCCTCCCAACCCAAGGTCTCCATTGTATTTAGTCTTAACTCCACTTAATACAACAGATTTTTACTTATTATTTTTATTTTTTCTTCTTTATTATTCTTTTTTGGTCCTTTTTTCTGGTTCCCTCTTATCCCTCTCATTATATCTCTTAGTTGACCATCACATACAAGCAAATCATCTTATGCTTGTCTAAGATTTTCTTCCTTTTTTTTTTTTTTTTTTTTTGCATTTAGTAGGTCCCTACTCCCTTTTTTTTGCCCCTTGAACTCTTCACCCCAAATCAGGCCCTCCATTATAGGCACGATATTTCCCTGAGGAGGGGAGATGAGGGAAAGAGAAGAGAGAAAAAAAGGGGGAAATAATAAATTATTACTGTTTTTTTTTTGTGGGGTATTTTACATTTTTTTTTTTTACTTTTTACTCTTTATTAATTCTAATTAGTGCTATCAATAAGACCACCCTCAGATGCCGATAAGAAAGAGGAAATCGAATATTATGGATACAAAAGAAAGAGAGGTAACACAAATAGATGTGGAAAAATCTATGGAGAAAAGACTTAACATATTGGAAGCCTTGGAGCTAAATGACAGAGAATTTAAAATAGAAATCTTAAAAATACTCAGAGATATACAAGAAAACACAGAAAGGCAATATAGGGAGATCAGAAAACAACTCAATGAACACAAAGAATATATTACCAAGGAAATTGAAACTATAAAACAAATCAAACAGAAATGAAAAACTCAATTCACGAGCTGAAAAACGAGGTAACAAGCTTAGCTAACAGAACAGCCCAGATTGAAGATAGGATTAGTGAAATAGAAGACAAACAACTTGAGGCACAACAGAGAGAAGAAGAAAGAGACTCAAAAATAATAAAAAACGAGAAAGCCCTACAGGAATTGTCTGACTCCATCAGAAAGAATAACATAAGAATAATAGGTATATCAGAGGGAGAAGAGAAAGAAAATGGAATGGAGAATATACTCAAACAAATAATAGACGAGAACTTCCCAAGCCTGTGGAAGGAACTAAAGCCTCAAATTCAAGAAGCAAACAGAACACCAAGTTTTCTTAACCCCAACAAACCCATTCCAAGGCACATCATAATAAAGATGACACAAACCAATGACAAAGAAAAAATTCTCAAGGCAGCCAGGGAAAAGAAGAGTACAACATATAAAGGAAGGCCTATTAGATTATCATCAGATTTCTCAGCAGAAACTCTACAAGCTAGAAGAGAGTGGACCCCAATATTTAAAGCCCTGAAAGAGAGGAACTTTCAGCCAAGAATACTATACCCATCAAAGCTATCCTTCAAATACGAAGGAGATATAAAAACATTCACAAATACAGAAAAGATGAGAGAATTTATCAGCAGAAAGCCCCCACTCCAGGAAATACTAAAGGGGGTTTTCCAACCAGATTCAAAGAACAAAAGAAAACAACACCACAAGTAACAGCTCCACCAAGAACACAATAAAACCAAACTTAAACTGTGACAACAAAGGAAAAAAAGGGGGGAGAGGATGGAGATTAACAGTAGCAAAGGATGATGAAGTGCAGAAATACTTATAAGATAGGGTACTACAATGAATATGGTAGGTACCCTTTTCATTACTTAATGGTAACCACCCTTAAAAAAACCACCACAAAAACACTTGACTTAAAAAAGGTAGCAACAGAGGAAAGAAGTATGGAACACAAACAAACAAAAACAAATGATAGAAAAACAAAAAAGAAGAATCAAACTAGATACAAAACTAACAGAAAGCAATTTATAAAATGGCAGTAGGGAACCCACAAGTGTCAATAATTACACTAAATGTAAATGGATTAAACTTACCAATAAAAAGACACAGAGTAGCAGAATGGATTAAAAAGAAAATCCAACTATATGCTGCCTACAAGAAACACATCTAAGCAACAAGGATAAAAACAAATTCAAAGTGAAAGGCTGGAAAACAATACTCCAAGCAAACAACACCCAAAAAAAAGCAGGCGTAGCAATACTCATATCTAATAATGCTGACTACAAGACAGAAAAAGTACTCAGAGACAAAAATGGTCATTTCATAATGATTAAGGGGAAGTTGAATCAAGAAGACATAACAATCCTTAATATATATGCACCAAACCAAGGAGCACCAAAATATATAAAACAGCTACTTATTGACCTTAAAACAAAAACTAACAAAAATACAATCATACTTGGAGACCTCAATACACTGCTGACCGCTCTAGATCGGTCATCCAAACAGAGAATCAATAAAGATATAGTGGCCTTAAACGAAATACTACAACACCTGGATATGATAGACATCTACAGGACACTTCATCCCAAAGCGACAGAGTATACATTTTTCTCTAGTGTACATGGAACATTCTCAAGAATTGACCATATGTTGGGCCACAAAGACAATATCAGCAAATTTAGAAAAATTGAAATTGTACCAAGCATATTTTCTGATCATAAAGCATTGAAACTAGAATTCAACTGCAAAAAAGAGGGGGAAAAACCCACAAAAATGTGGAAACTAAACAACATACTTCTAAAAAATGAATGGGTCAAAGAAGAAATAAGCGCAGAAATCAAAAGATATATACAGACAAATGAAAATGAAAATACGACATATCAGAATCTCTGGGATGCAGCAAAAGCAGTAATAAGAGGAAAGTTCATATCACTTCAGGCCTATATGAACAAACAAGAGAGAGCCGAAGTAAACCACTTAACTTCACACCTTAAGGAACTAGAAAAAGAAGAACAAAGACAACCCAAAACCAGCCGAAAAAAGGAGATAATAAAAATCAGAGCAGAAATAAATGAAATAGAGAACAGAAAAACTATAGAAAAAATCAATAAAACAAGGAGCTGGTTCTTTGAAAAGATCAACAAAATTGACAAACCCTTGGCAAGACTCACCAAGGAAAAAAAGACACAGGACTCAAATAAATAAAATCCAAAATGAAAGAGGAGAGATCACCACAGACATCATAGATATACAAAGAATTATTGTAGAATACTATGAAAAATTATATGCCACCAAATACAACAATCTAGAAGAAATGGATAAATTCCTAGAACAATACAACCTTCCTAGACTGAGTCATGAAGAAGCAGAAAGCCTAAACAGACCAATCAGCAGGGAGGAAATAGAAAAAACTATTAAAAATCTCCCCAAAAATAAAAGTCCAGGCCCAAACGGTTATACTAGTGAATTCTATCAAACATGCAAAGAAGACTTGGTTCCTATTCTACTCAAAGTCTTCCAAAAAATTGAAGAAGAAGCAATACTTCCAAACACATTTTATGAGGCCAACATAACCCTCATACCAAAACCTGGCAAGGATGGCACAAAGAAAGAAAACTACAGACCAATATCTCTAATGAATACAGATGCTAAAATACTAAACAAAATACTGGCAAACTGAATACACCAACATATTAAAAAAATAATACATCATGATCAAGTGGGATTCATCCCAGAATCTCAAGGATGGTTCAACATACGCAAAACGGTTAACGTAATACACCATATCAACAAAACAAAGAACAAAAACCACATGATCTTATCAATAGATGCAGAAAAGGCTTTTGATAAAATACAACACAATTTTATGTTTAAGACTCTCAACAAAATGGGTATAGAAGGAAAATATCTCAACATGATAAAGGCCATATATGGTAAACCATCAGCCAACATCCTATTAAACGGCATAAAACTGAGGACTTTCTACCTTAAATCAGGAACAAGACAGGGTTGTCCACTCTCTCCACTCTTATTCAACGTGGTGCTAGAAGTTCTGGCCAGAGCAATCAGACAAGACAAAGAAATAAAAGGCATCCGTATCGGAAAAGAAGAAGTAAAGCTATCACTTTTTGCTGATGATATGATCCTATACATCGAAAACCCGAAGGACTCCACAAAAAGATTATTAGAAACAATAAACCAATACAGTAAGGTCGCAGGATACAAAATTAACATACAAAAGTCCATAGCCTTTCTATATGCCAACAATGAAATATTAGAAAACGAACTCAAAAAAGTAATCCCCTTCACGATTGCAACAAAAAAAATAAAATACCTAGGAATAAACATAACAAAGAATGTAAAGGACCTATATAATGAAAATTACAAAGCATTGTTAAGGGAAATCGAAAAAGATACAATGAGATGGAAAAATATTCCTTGTTCTTGGATAGGAAGAATAAATATAATCAAAATGGCCATATTACCCAAAGCAATATACAAATTTAATGCAATTCCCATCAAAATCCCTATGAGATTTTTTAAAGAAATGGAACAAAAAATCATCAGATTTATATGGAAGTATAAAAAACTCCGAATAGCCAAAATAATCCTAAGGAAAAAGAATGAAGCTGGGGGCATTACAATACCTGACTTTAAACTATATTATAGGGCCACGATAATCAAAACAGCATGGTATTGGCAAAAAAATAGACACTCAGACCAATGGAACAGAATAGAAAGCCCAGAAATAAAACCACATATATATGGTCAAATAATCTTTGATAAAGGGGCCAACAACACACAATGGAGAAAAGAAAGCCTCTTCAACAAATGGTGTTGGGAAAACTGGAAAGCCACATGCAAAAGAATGAAACTCGACTACAGCCTGTCCCCGTGTACTAAAATTAATTCAAAATGGATCAAAGACCTAAATATAAGACCTGAAACAATAAAGTACATAGAAGAAGACATAGGTACTAAAATCATAGACCTGGGTTTTAAAGAACATTTTATGAACTTGACTCCAATGGCAAGAGAAGTCAAGGCAAAGATAAATGAATGGGACTATATCAGAATAAAAAGTTTTTGCTCAGCAAGAGAAACTGATATCAAAATAAACAGACAGCCAACTCTATGGGAACTGATATTTTCAAATGACAGCTCAGATAAGGGCCTAATATCCAAAATTTACAAAGAACTCATAAAACTCAACAACAAACAAACAAGCAATCCAATAAAAAAATGGGAAGAGGACATGAACAGACACTTCTCCCAGGAAGAGATACAAATGGCCAACAGATATATGAAAAGATGCTCAGCTTCATTAGTTATTAGAGAAATGCAAATCAAAACTACAATGAGATACCACCTCACTCCTGTTAGATTAGCTATTATCAACAAGACGGGTAATAGCAAATGTTGGAGAGGCTGTGGAGAAAAAGGAACCCTCATTCACTGTTGGTGGGACTGTAAAGTAGTACAACCATTATGGAGGAAAGTATGGTGGTTCCTCAAAAAACTGCAAATAGAACTACCTTATGACCCAGCAATCCCTCTACTGGGTATATACCCCAAAACCTCAGAAACATTGATACTTGAAGACACATGTAGCCCCATGTTCATTGCAGCACTGTTCACAGTGGCCAAGACATGGAAACAACCAAAAAGCCCTTCAATAGAAGACTGGATAAAGAAGATGTGGCACATATACACTATGGAATACTACTCAGCCATAAGAAATGATGACATCAGATCATTTACAGCAAAATGGTGGGATCTTGATAACATTATAAGGAGTGAAATAAGTAAATCAGAAAAAAACAAGAACTACATGATTCCATACATTGGTGGAACATAAAAATGAGACTAAGAGACATGGACAAGAGTGTGGTGGCTACCAAGGGTGGGGGGGGGGGAGGGAGGACATGGGAGGGAGGGAGGGAGAGAGTTAGGGGGAGGGGGAGGGGCACAGAGAACTAGATGGAGGGTGACGGAGGACAATCTGACTTTGGGCGAGGGGTTTGCAACATAATTTGATGACAAAATAACCTAGACATATTTTTTTTTAATATATGTACCCTGATTTATTAATGTCATCCCATTACCATTAATAAAAATTTATTAAAAAAAAAAAGAAAATGTTGTTAGGGAAGAATGTATCCTTAGGCCCTCTTACCTCTTAGTTTCCAGTAAAAGTCAAAGCCAATAAAAACATTACCTTTAATAACCCAAAAAAAAAAAAAAAAAAAAAGACTGAAGCAAGGCTGAAGGACAGCAGGAGAAAACACCTGTCTCAGCAGATCCTGGGCTAAGTCAGCAGAAATGAGAACTCCGCAGCCAACACTAACCACGCTGTGGTCAACAAAATGGATATGGCCTTTCTGATACGATGTTGAAGAACAGGGTTTCAGGAGTGAAGGAGAGAAATGATAAAAGGAAGATAAAGAGAGAAAGAGAGAGAGAGAGAGAGAAGGCAGATGAAAGGGGGAGAAGGAAGAAAAGAGGGAATGAAGGAGGCCTGAAGAAATCCCAAATCAATAGCAAATGAGCTGGATTTGGGATCAAAATTATTAAGTGTATTGAGTGATCAAAGAAGTGCAGTTTACCCTTCATAAAGTATATAATCCGTCATGAAGGTCTGTTATCAGCATGTATAGAAGATAAGTAAAACATTACATTAAAAAGGCAGCAATTATAAGGAAATGGGCATTGTTCTTCTCTTGAAAGGGACAATTATTTTTTAATTTTATTGGGGTGACATTGGTGATCATAAGTATACAAGTTTCAGGTGCCCAATTCTACAACACATCTCTGTACATCATAGTGTGTGTTCACCAACCCCCCCACATCAGACCTCCGTCCATCATTCATCACCTCCATCCTCCTCCATCCACCCTGCCGCGATCTCGCGCTGTTGTCCACATTCTCTTTTATTTTAGTCCTACACTATAAATATGTTGGTCCCTTAGAACATTAAAGATTGAGTAATTTTTGGAGCATCTTTTTTTTTCATGACATTGTCTAGAATAATTTTCTTTTTGTTGAAGAGGCCTTGAATCTACTTTAAAAATCAAATTAATAAATTAATCTTTTTTTAGATGGGGCCTGTCTCCATTTCTGAAACAATAAGGATAAATTTAAAATTTGTCAACTTAAGATATCCTAAGTATTATCGTGTTACACTTAAGAGCTCTTAAAAAGTTACACAGATTAAGAACTCATGAGAACGTGGAAGACGTTATGGCCCAACAGTGTACAGGGAAAGGGGAGAAATGACTTTCAGTCAAATGAAAAGGTGATTAAAAAGTTTCGTAACACTCAGGGTTAGAAAAGGTTAGAAAACAGTAGAAAATTATGTCTTGTAAGTGGAATTATCAAGTTGTATGAATTTCTGTCACTTCAGCATAATTCACAGGTACCTTTGCCTAGGAATCCACATCAAAAAAATTTTCCCCCACAAATGTGTATGTACAAAGATGAATGATTTGTAATGTTTTCCCATATGGCATTGGAAAAAAGCAACCTCGTGCCATCAATAATATTAAAGCATCACAGTACAACGCAACATCTATGATGTGACTAAAATAAATAATTAATTAGAATTACATGTGTATAAATAAGGCAATTTCCAAGATATGTTTAAAAAGTGGTTCAGAACAGTAGTATGCTGTGCTCTCATTTCTATGAAAGGTTATCTTTTAGGAACAACTGTGGAGCTGGGTGGGGAAAGGAATTCCTGTCACCACATAACTTTGAATATTATTTGTGTGTGTATCCACACATGTACATATGCATGCATGGGGACTAAATACATACATACATATATTTGTATTATATATTTTTTACTTAATTTTAACAAAGTAAAAATACATTCAAAATTAGTACTTGCAAAGGAAGTACACAGTAAATGAAGTGATTGGGTAGTGATACTAGTGTTTGAATGTGAGTTTATATGCTTACTATAAAATATTGACATAAAATTGATGACAAATGTATTTTCTAAAACCATTACACAAGGTCCAGCTTTATAATCGTCAAAACTTCCTTACATTGTAAAACAACTTTACATAGATTGATTTGACAAGCTCTTAGTATTTTCTTTGGACTACCTGAAATTGGAACTAGCTTTCTGAGTCATCTCATACTGACTTCACACACTGAATGAGTCCAAAGGTTGCTGACGTGAAGCCCGATGTCACTGGCTTGAGCCCAAAGTCTCTGGCTTGAACAAGGGGTCACTGGCTCAGCTGTAGCCCCCCAGTTAAGGCACATATGAGAAAGCAATCAATGAACAACTAAAGTGCCGCATCTACTAGTTGATGCTTCTCATCTCATACTGCTCACAAGTTTTCACTGATTTTTTTACATCTCTCTCTATATTGGAGACATTTGTAAAATGTAACATTTAGTTTTGAACAGTTTAAAAAACAGAAAATAATTTAGGTTGTAGTTCATTTTTCTTAAAGATTACCTTATCCAACATGGTGCTAGCTCATTAAAAATAGTAAAATATTAAAAATAATGAGTGACTCTTCTTTATTCAGAGCTTAGCTTTCTGGCCATTACATTTCCTCTTCACCACTTCACTCTGTCCTGAAAAGAACTCTGACCAGTCAAAGCCATCTCCAGTTGACAACAGCTCTTATTCAGTGAGTGACAGGAAATACTGGGCATCTGGACAAGTCTTAAAAGCAGGCATGGTGATGGCAGGAGACAGGAGCATGACAACTTGACAAAGAGATCAGAGATAAAAAACATCAAAAGTTGTGGATAGAGCATGCTTACTGCAGAGTGCAGGAGTGAATGTCTGTAATGACGGCCAGAGCTTTCAATCAACTCTGAAATTTGTCTTGACCACTCTGTTTAAGGATAACATTAAGCCTGACCAGGTGGTAGTGCAGTGGATAGAGTGTCAGACTGGGATGCAGAGGACCCTGGCTTGAGTGCGGGCTCACCAGCTTGGGTGCAGGGTCGCTGGCTTGAGCTCGAGATCATAGACATGACCCATAGTCACTGGCTCGAGTCCAAAGGTTGCTGACGTGAAGCCCGATGTCACTGGCTTGAGCCCAAAGTCTCTGGCTTGAACAAGGGGTCACTGGTTCAGCTACAGCCCCCCAGTTAAGGCACATATGAGAAAGCAATCAATGAACAACCAAAGTGCCGCATCTACTAGTTGATGCTTCTCATCTCTCTCCCTTCCTACCTGTCTGTCCTTCTGTCTGTCTCTCTGTATCTCTCTTGCTAAAAAAAGAAAAAAAAGGAATAACATTAAGTATGAACCATGCAATATATTTACATTATGATATTTAGTTTTAAAAAAATTTAGTGTTTGCAAAGATCATAGTAGCTGTTATATTAATATGGAAATCTTAATTGGTAAATATTTTTTAATAAAAAGGATATTACTGGATGTTGAATCCCAATGATGCCACTTAATTCCTGATAAATAGCTATGGGCAACAGAAAATGTAAACACTCAGAACAAAAGACACTGAACAACTACAATTTTTTAAAAGAATTATTCAAAGAGGAAAGTTAAGCAATCAATAGAGTGAGTATATAAGAATATGTTAGGGATGGGATTTTGGATTATGTGATATGGCAAACTGAAGATACACAGCATCTCAGTATGTCTTCCCCCAGCTACCTCTGTGGCTCTCTATTGATCTAGCCATGCACTCAGTTCTTGTGAGCTTTTACCTTGACCCTCTTCTACCTCTTCACCTCTCACCTCTGTAGGAATTTCCTCCGTGAATTTTCATAGATATCCCCTGTTTGGAATTAACTTGTTTCATCTCTTATCTCTTCCTTACAATAGCTAGGGATGTGTGGCCTCGTTCTTTAAACGAGAAACAACTCCTAACTGGAGCTGTGCCCAAGTTTACACCTCCATCCGCCAGTTCCCACCCTCGCCTCGAAGAGGTGTCCGTCAAGGGCTTCGCTCTTTCTGCTACCTCCGTGCTTTTGGCCAACGATTCCGGGGCTAAGTGAGAAAAAGCAACTGCCTCTTGAAAAATCAACCTTGGAGCTTCCTTAAGAATTCACCAGACCTTCTTCACCTGGCCACATGTCCCGTTGTGCTTTGTTAAACGTTTCCTAGCTGCCATGAAGTTGCACTTTAATTTCTTTGTAAAAGAGAAGGCTATATAAAAAAAAAGAATGACAAATGAATGTATAAAACTGGCAAGTATGCAGACATCCTGGATTCCAAAGCAAAATATTTAAAAATAAAGAAAGCTCAAACTATAATATTTTTTTTTAAATATACTATTAAATGGTACAAGGATGATAGGGGGGGGGAAACTTTGTTTAGAATTTTAAGTTACTTATATTAAATGATGATAACCATCAGGCTTATCTGACAAAAAAAATTAAGCTACTTTAAACATTTAGTTGTTATGTGTGTGTGTGTGTATGTATGTGTGTGTTATAAGCAAATAATTAGAATTGTCCACAAAACTAAATGGGTTTCTGGAAGTGGTAGGTAATTCTATCATATAGATATTTTTCAACTGTGAATATAATCATCTATACAGTGTATTTTAAATGCCCTTCTATTTATGGTTGGGAGTTGGGTAAGAACATATTGCTCTATTCCTGACATTACATATTTTTTGTAAAATACATAGAAGGGTTTCAATTAAGTGGTTGTAAATGTGTATGAGACTGAGACTCAGTGTAAGTCAGGTAAGGACATGCTATAAATGAAGGAAGCAGCGCTCATTGAGACTCTGAGAATGTGGTTAACGCTAGGAAGTGACTATTCAATAGGTACCGAACTAATACTGTCTTAGCATTTAATATAAATTCCATACAAATAGCTAACTTTTATGGAGTACCTAGCATGTATCAGGGATTGTTCTAAAATATGCAAGTTTCATTAAATCCAATATCCCCAACACCTTAAAAATAGGTCATCTTAGTATCCAATTTTACAGTCAGGGAATTAACCACCGATAGAGCAGAATGTGGCAATGTGGGATCAGCCCCTGATGTTGGCCCCCTGGTCCCATTCTTTAGCACCTTGCACACTGTTTCCTGCTCCTTGTCTTCCTTCTCCTTCCTACAATGGAATCCCTTCTGGCTAGTTGAAACCTTTAAAAAAAGACACACAAAAGTCTCCCTGTATTCTGTTCCACACATGAGAAGCCTTGGAAGTCGCCACCCCATCCTAACAACATGGTCAGACTGAACAGACCAAGACATCGGCACCTCACCTGGATCCATAGAGAGGGGAGGATGCCGGGCCAGCGCCAACCCCAAGGCTGGAGAGACAGATGGGCTAACACAGGTCATCAACACTGACCAGAGCAGAGGTTCTCAAGTGTGATCAAGTCTGAGAATTCTAAGCACCGTGGGGGGGGAAGGCACAGGGGGAACCCCACTACTTTGTGAGTTTTACTTCCGGAAGCTCCGCCAGGCTCTTCCATTCAAGGTGAGGCCAGGGCCTGTGCATGGCCATCTGTGTTTGCTCACTGGCACTAAAGTTGGACACTTACTTGCCCACAATGCTGGGAAGACAGGAGCCATGTCTTTTTTGATCATTACATTTCCAAGCGATCAATACCAGGTCCTTGAGAAAGATATTTCTAGGTTGCAATACTGCAACAGACTAGAAGATTTACATCACAACAGGGAAGAGAAAGAATTTACAATCTCAAGTTTTCTAAAGTAAATGGACTCAGACGAAGGAGGTCAGGAGTCTCTGGTCAGAAAGAACCTTTTAAAGTTGGGTCACACTAAGAGGAATATTGAGGCTTTCTTGGTCAGAGTTAATATAATAATATAATATAATAATATTAATATCATATTAAGATATATTCACAAGATATGATTAAGTATAATAAAATATGAGGGCAAAATGAACTAATGATAATAGAAAGTCATAAACCACAGACTATGATTAAGCTAATCTAATTTTGTCTGTTTGATAGCCACAAAAATAAGCAATGGACTTTAATACACATGTTATCTCCTGAATTAGATGTAGCAATTATTGTATTGATTAAATGATAATTCAATGGCATATATATTAGACACATACTTTAAAATGTTAAATCAGAACGTCCATATAATTGTATCATTATGTATTAGAAATTAGGAGGAAAGCCCTGGCCGGTTGGCTCAGCGGTAGAGCGTCGGCCTAGCGTGCGGAGGACCCGGGTTCGATTCCCGGCCAGGGCACACAGGAGAAGCGCCCATTTGCTTCTCCACCCCTCCGCCGCGCTTTCCTCTCTGTCTCTCTCTTCCCCTCCTGCAGCTAAGGCTCCATTGGAGCAAAGATGGCCCGGGCGCTGGGGATGGCTCTGTGGCCCCTGCCTCAGGTGCTAGAGTGGCTCTGGTCGCAACATGGCGATGCCCCGGAGGGGCAGAGCATCGCCCCTGGTGGGCGTGCCGGGTGGATCCCGGTTGGTCGCATGTGGGAGTCTGACTGTCTCTCCCTGTTTCCAGCTTCAGAAAAATGAAAAAAAAAAAAAAAAGGAAATTAGGAGGAAAGACATCACATACTCAACAATAATAGAGAATAAGTCACTTTAGATGTCATTTCATTACTGTAAAATTATATATCCATGGTCCAACTTAAAATGTCTTTACCTTAAATATTTGAAGGAGTCAGAAATAAGCAAAGGTAACTTCTCACTGATATCAGCAAGATTTCCCTCTGTAAGGTGGTAGAGGGTATTCTAAATGTAGTTAATTGCATGAAATTTTCTTAGTACTCTCATTTGTGATATTCCTCCTGTAAGGTCGGTGGATAATGGGGGATGGTCATGTGGGGAACCTAGACCCGCGAACTTTGGCTAGGACCGCCCGCAACAAAGTGCGCCAAAAGAAATTTCCCAGGAGCCCTTTGGAAAAAAAGCGACCATCTGCCAGCCAGTGAAATTTCACTACATCATATTAGCCCGACTTCCCTAGAGGACCCCTTTAAATATCCCTCACACGGGTCACTCCTTGCGACTTACCTGGCCTCCATCTTACCTCAGGGCCAGGGAACCTTGCTGGGCAGGATGTGCTGTACTCAATAAAGCCTTTTGTTATTCCACACTTCGTGGCTCCGGCCCCTTCCTTCCTTCTCTATGGGGAAAAATACCTTACACCTCCTACCCACGAATACTCAACCAATTCCTACACCTGGAAATGTGTGTTCTTTTTAGCAGTTCTATTTCATTTTAAAGTCAGAAAAAATACTTGCTTTCTCTTCTATCTTAGTTACCATTTTTCAGAGTCTAAACATTATTTGGGTTGAGAGAAACCCACCAACTAACAGACATGACAAGGAAGCTTGCAATTTGTTGCAGTGTTCAGCCCTCATTAGAACAGTCTCCTGTACATGGCAGATGAAACTGTAAACTATTATTTGTAAACGCAGGCAGAGTAAAAGTGTCTCAGGGACGACGTTGCCCTGCCATTGTTGATAAGGAAACAAACTGCGGTGAGATCAGTCGGCCCTCGCTCCTTCCTTGGCTGTATGATTCAAGCTGCTGCAAGTCTGGTTTTTCAAACAGATCACACTTTTGCCTTTTTCGGGCTCTGGTCCATTTCAGATAGGTGCATTCTCCTGGGAGGGTGGGCTTTACAACAAAATTGATCACCATGTTTCAACAGAAATAACTTTGTGGATGTAACCTTTCCAAGAATGCTGGAGAAGCATACTTGATAAAAGGTCACTGAAGACAACACTCTGTTTTCCATGTTTCAAGCGAACAGAGGGATCACTCCTCCCAGGGAAGGTCAGGGCTCTGTGAGTGTTCCATTTCCTATCCCCATATAACCTGCAACCTCTGCAAATGCACTGAGGAGCCCACACTCCAGGCTGACTTTTCTCGAAGGAAAATAAACATTCTTTTCCTAGGTACAGTTCTCGATATAGTGAACAGTCCTGTAAATTCAGAAAAGCAATTTATGGCCCTGGCCAGTTGGCTCAGTGATAGAGCATCAGCCCAGTCTGTGTAAGACCCAGGTTCAATTCCCAGTCAGGGCACACAGGAGAAATGACCATCTACTTCTTCACCCCTCCTCCACCACTTCTCTCTTTCACTCTCTTCCCTTCCCACAGTCATGGCTCAGTTGGTTCCAGCAAAGTTGGCCCAGGGCACCGAGGATGGCTCCATGATGCTCAGGTGCTAAAATAGCTCAGTTGCTAAGCAACGGAGCAATGGCCCCAGATGAGCAGAGCATCACCCCCTAGTGGGCTTGCTGGGTGGATCCTGGTCAGGGGCGTATGCAATAATCAGTCTCTCTGCCTTCCCACCTCTCACTCAATAAAAAAAAAGAAACAGAAAAGCAATTTATGTTCACACTATTACATTATTCTAATCACTCTTTATTTCTAGAACTGCAAAGTTCAGCGGCTGAGAAAACTTTTAAAGAAAAACCTGATACTCAAACTTTTCTCAATAAAATGATCAGAGGACTATACACATTGATATGAAATATAATTATAAAACTTAACGTTATTTACTGTTAAGCCTAATCCGGAGGGACCTGAAACATTGAAGACACGAACAAAGTCTGTTGACTACACACCAAAGCTTTATTGTCTAGCTTGGCCAACTGGCAGCTCCTCCAACAGTGGTCTGAGGGAGTGCGCGCCGGCCCTTTGTTCTACCTAGTTTTTATAGTTTTGTAAGTGGGAAGTACAGAAGCAAAAATTGTAATTAGGAGCCCTTTATCACTATTGGTTATAATCATATGTCCTTTAACATGATAGGACCATGTTCAATTTGCAAGCCATACATCCTTTTGGAGGAAACAAAATTTACAAGTCAACACAATGGTAGAAAGATATCTTTTTACATATTAAAAGGAATTCCCATATTATCTAGTGTTCATCTGTGATCTCTCTGTCCAGAGTCACACGTGTTAACTACACGCATTTACATAGGAGAGGGAGTTTCCGTGGGGACAAATGCCCGCAAATGGCTCATAGTTATAAGAAAAGGTGTATTTTGGCTTTTCTCTCCCTGCACCTGGCTAGCCATTCACCCCTTTCCCCACAGGTGTGGTGGAATGTCTGGGGAGCCATGTTTTCTTCCCCTTTGCATTTACAATACAATGCCAATCACACAGTACAGAGACTATTCTCACAATTTCTCTGCACACCTTAACCCAATTAATAAAATGTTCTCCAAGCCTCTTAAAATATTAATATTAGTTCTGTAGTTTTTGGTACCTTATAACACCTGCGGGTGAAGCGGCTCAGTGGCTCCTAATTCCCCCCTCTGAATGGGAGGATAAGACGCGGTATCTACCAAGGGGAGAGGCTGGTAGGTGGGCTGAAGCGTGGGTCAAAGGACCAGGAGGTTGACGGCCCCTAGCTGGTGTTTGACCAGGGTGGGATAAGCAATAATCAGGTATTGCTCTTTGTTAACTGGGCAGGTGAGATGGGTGGTTAGGCCCAGCACCTGTCCCCTGGATATTAAAAAAAAACCCTGTTTATATTTCAGGCTCCAACAGATATTAAAATTTCAAATTTGTGTGTTGTGATTCTTACTCATCTGAATTCTCATGTTTGGATTTGAAGGCAGACTGGAAAAATATAAAATAAACAACAATAAAACAGCCAATGCTAACAGATATTATAACAAGTGTCCTAATACAATTAAGTGATTAAAACCTATTAGATTACTAAGCAAAGTCTTAACTAATACAACAGGATTTAAAATAAAATTTTTAATCTTAAATGTCCTTAACATGTTCATGTAATTTCACCAAGTCCATGTTGACACTATTACAGTTTCATATTATTTGTAAATGTAACCCGACTCCACTTCAGTTTGAGAAGTGTCCCAAGGAGCAGGAGTCACACACTTTCAGGAAAAGTTCACAAGGCACTGGAGTTGTGGTCACATTTCCATGCTTTGCAGCTAGAGTCCAAGTCCCAATGACCACTGCTTCTAGCTGGTAACAATTCAGGTAGACTGGAAAAGCCATCTGCAGCACATATGGAGACAGAGCTTCTGTTTTCTTTAAACTGGAGAGGTGAACCCAGGGGACCTTTCTCTGGAGCTCCACAACCGTGGTGTGGTGAAGAGAACCTGGGGATACACTATGCTGGGTAGCAGAGGTAAATTTGTCTAAATTAGGAGTAAGTCCCAGCCTAAAATAGGCATGGGGCATTGAGGCAAGAGGAATAAAGGAAACACTAAATATTAAACAAAGTAGCAGAAAATAAGACTATCAACACCCACAACAGAGATCTTCAAGGGATGAATAAAAAACTGAATATTCAGGCAAGGCATAGTAAGTGGCCCTTGTGTCTATAAGAAAGGAGTTCAGTTTACCTGCTACTTGGAAGAAATAGCCTAGGCTCGTCCACAGCGACGTGAGATGGGGTCAATGGCCCTGGGCACCTTTAGTCTTCAGTGGCAAGCCTCAGTAGGCTGGCAAGGTCAGGTCACAGGTAGCGGGAGGAGGGCTAGAAGAGACTGAACCCTCCCTTGGGGGGGTGAGGGAGCAGCTTACCTTCCAGTGTCCCCTTTTCCCGTAGTAAAGGCATGTCCCTGGTGGGGGCCAAGAAGCCTGGCAGGCTTTAGCTCAATGACTTTCCTTTCCACTCTAGAAGCAGGGCCCTGATGGAGTCCTATGAATTCTCTCGAGGATGTTGGATCCTTTATGGGTGTATGCCAAGAGCTGGTATTTTGCCTGATCTCTTTTTGGCTCTGTTTGCCTTTTCTGTTTCTCTCTTGGTCATTATAGACCTTAAATGCCATGCTCAGAAGATCTCATTGAGGGGTTTGAGGGTCCCCATATACCTAGAGCTGATTGGAAAAAGACAAAACAGCATTATCAGCTGGATTAAATAAAAGAGGGTAGAAGTTTGCAGGAAGAAAAAAGAAGTTTGGGCATCTCTTGTAGGATTTCAGAGTCTCCCAGTTGCTGAATAAACCTGTACATTAGTATTTAAGAGAAAAAATTTTTAAAAGGTCCAAAACACAAAGTTTTATTGAAAATAACAAAATACAGAAACAGCAAATTCTCATTTTAAAGTAAAACTGACATTTCCCAGAACTTTCCTAGTACCGCACTATTCTGATCACTATTAAAAAAAACAAGCCCTGGCCGGTTGGCTCAGTGGTAGAGCATTGGCCTGGCGTGCAAGGGGTCCTGGGTTTGATTCCTGGCCAGGGCACACAGGAGAAGTGCCCATCTGCTTCTCCACCCCTCCCCCTCTCCTTCCTCTCTGTCTCTCTCTACCCCTCCCGCAGTGAGGCTCCATTGGAGCAAAGATGGCCCGGGCGCTGGGGATGGCTCCTTGGCCTCTGCCCCAGGTGCTGGAGTGGCTCTGGTCGCAACAGAGCGACTGCCCCTGAGGGGCAGAGCATCACCCCCTGGTGGGCGTGCCTGGTGGATCCCGGTCAGGCGCATGCGGGAGTCTGTCTGACTGTCTCTCCCGTTTCCGGCTTCAGAAAAATACAGGAAAACAAACAAACAAAGTCCCAATTCCAAAATAATTAGCAAACCTGTTGGTAAACATTCTTCTCATGGTTCTAGTCATTTTTCTAAATTTTACATTTACACCTTTTCAAGAATGAGAGTTTTTTGTAAATTTAACTGATTAATATTTGTGAGAATTGGACTTTCTTCATATTTATTTTTATTTATTTATTTTTTCTTCACACATTAGCATAGAAAGCCAATGTCTGATTCATGCTGAAAATCTATACAAAACGAAAAGACCTGCTATTCCAGGGAAACCTTAAGGCAAAAGCCTTATGCTACAAAATAAAAACAGAGCAGAGGCATGGGGGCTGTGAAGTCGGCTCAGATGAATAAGCACCACAAGGATGAAGACCTTTTTTGTACAAACATATGCAAGAAGTTTTAAAAGGTGCATTCAACATCCATTTTTCCTGCAGAAATAACTGTCATGTCAGACAGCTTAACTCCTGAAACAAGTTTAGATTTTAACAGAATTTTAATTCTCTCCTATATTTACCAATGGAATCAGAGCCTTGCTTGGGGTGGCTCTTCTTTCCCCCTTGACACCACACAGACTTTTAAGCATTTGTTGAGTACACTTTATAATACCTTTACTTCAAAAGTGTAAGACATATTTGTCTTTATGTTAACTTAACAAAACATAGTAAATGCATTTTCAAGTAACATTTCCAAACTTATTAAAACATTTCTATCCCATTAATTAACAGGCAAATTAAAGTGTACAATAAGGCTGGAAAATTCCAGTGTGGCTTTTATTATTTTTCTATATTATTAATGATAATCCACACCTTTGTTAGGTAAATTTACTCTGTTTCAAGTTTTGCAGCTTGCAGTAGCAGCCTGAAGTTTGAAGCAGTTTAGCCAAAATTAGCAAGTTTTTAGGATTCACATTCTATTCTATTTAAATTTAAATGAGTGTGCTATATTTACTCTAATTAAAATTAGAAATTTGTAGGGATGATATCATCTTTAATCCTAGCTTGCACCTGGTGGGCAAGCAAAAACACATACTGGGCTCCAAAACCCACTCACATTCAGTGCTCACAAAACTACTGGCTTATCCAAGTTTCCTAGAATCAAAGGTTTCTAGCTCACCAGACTTATTCACATCTGTTCCCCATCTCCTTCCTTCTCTCTCTTCTAATATAATCTCAGGAATCAAGAGAGCAAGCTTCCGTTCTGCCCCCATTTTATAGTATAGAAATCAAAACCTTTAATCCAATATACAAAATAGGGAAGTCTCTAATACAAAGTCACTTATCTGGGGCATAATGGGATTGCACCACCCCACATCAAAAAGGGTGGGAAAGGCTTAAACCCAAAACCAAGCCCCAGGCTACAAGGATCCTGCTTACCCACAGCCCGCCCCTAACACACATTAATATCACCTGGGCGATGGCTTCCATGTGGGCAGCGCCATCTTTAACAAAGTGAGCATAATATTTTATCTGCCCAACAAACAGTAAAAAAATGAGTTTAGAGAAAAAGAATAACTAGAAAAATCTGTATTTTTCCCAAACTCTTAAGTATTTCTACTTACTAAAGAAAATCAGATAACACAATTTTAAAAAGCATCTTAGTCTTCTAATTATTCATAAATTCTAAGAACTGCAACAACCAGCAGCCAAAATCCGCTTCAACCTCTGCTAACCTGGGAAGCTACAGCTTTTGCTTCCGCTGCCGCGCACTGGTGTTCCCCGAAACGCACCCCCCGCGGGCCCCCCTCCAAGCACAGAGGCGGTCCCACGGCCCCCAGGACGCCGACTGGGCCCCTCTCCCCCCCCTCGCCCCCCCTCAGCCAAACACCATCCAACCTTGCTGGGCCAAACCCTTGCCGCCGCTGCCACTGTGCACAACTTCCCCCCCCTGCATGCGCCAAAAGGTGCTTCGCTCATGATGACACGATGACACTGGGCCCGAGGAGCACCCCACACAACCAACCCAGGGATGCCAAAGAGGCGGCCACTGAACCACGCAGTGAGAGAGGGCACGCGCCCTCGGGGCTAGCCGGGCTCCCATGGCAGGGAGGGCCAGAGGCATAAGGCACAGGAGGGGGAGGCACAGGGTGTTGCGCCGAACGTGGGGCCCACACGAACACACGCGGAGGAAACCAAGCAGGTGTGGGAAGCACCTCAGGGCAACAGGCGGGTCCGCTGGGAAAACACACGTGGAATCCCCAAAACCACCACATACAGATGGCCCCAGATGCCCAGGACACCCGCCACCTCCCCTCGGTGCACACACGCCCACGCCTTCCCTTCTTTCCCCCCACACTGTACTTAAAAGCTTCACTCCCTAAAAGCTTTGATGAATGCAGTGACAAAAACAGACAAACAGCAAAAAAAAAAAAACAGACAAACAGCAAAAACAGATAAACAAACAGGCGCCACCTTCCCTCGAGCTCGGAATATCTAAATTCAAACAGGGTTCCCTAAAAGCGGGGTGCCCTCCCAAATCTCCCAACCTCGCATCTGAGGGGAGATGGCCACCAGCCCTTTCCCGGCCCGTCAGCTAGGGCTCATGTGGCAACAAACGGTCACGACCTTGTTCTACTTACCCGGGGTTGAACAAGAAAGCTCCGGTGTGCAGACCCACAGCAGTCCCTCAATCCCAGACGAGCCCCCAAAATGTTAAGCCTAATCCGGAGGGACTCAAAACACTGAAGACACAAACAAAGTCCGTTGATTACACACCAAAACTTTATTGTCTAGCTTGGCCAACTGGTGGCTCCTCCAACAGTGGTCTGAGGGAGTGCGCGTCGGCCCTTTGTTCTACCTAGTTTTTATAGTTTTGTAAGTGGGAAGTACAGAAGCAAAAATTGTAATTAGGAGCCCATTACCACTATTGGTTATAGTCATATGTCCTTTAACATGATAGGACCATGTTCAATTTGCAAGCCATACATCCTTTTGGAGAAAACAAGATTTACAAGTCAACACAATGGCAGAAAGATATCTTTTTACATATTAAAAGGCATTTCCATATATCTAGTGTTCATCTGTGATCTCTCTGTCCAGAGTCACATGTGTTAACTACACACATTTACATAGGAGAGGGAGTTTCCGTGGGGACAAATGCCCGCAAATGGCTCATAGTTATAAGAAAAGGTGTATTTTGGCTTTTCTCTCCCTGCACCTGGCTAGCCATTCACCCCTTTCCCCACAGGTGTGGTGGAATGTCTGGGGATCCATGTTTTCTTCCCCTTTGCATTTACAATACAATGCCAATCACACAGTACAGAGACTATTCTCACAAATTCTCTGCACACCTTAACCCAAATTAATAAAATGTTCTCCAAGCCTCTTAAAATATTAATATTAATTCTGTAGTTTTTGGTACCTTACAACACCTGTGAGTGAAGTGGCTCAATGGCTCCTCATTTACAGGTGAGATATATGTAAGAAAAAAAAACAAGGCTTCCTGATAATCACTAATTATTCAATATTGTTACTACTCTTTGGCAATTGAACTCTCTGTTCTTATTTCCCTAAAATTAACATTTTAACAAAACATTTCAGATTTAGAAGTGTTCTTTAAAATTTTAAGAGCAACTAAATATAAAAAGAAGAAAAAGAAAGAAAGACAACCTTCACCCTCTTGGCTTCCTGGCTCTTTGTGCTGTGCAGCACAAATCAACTCGAGGGAAAAATCACAATCAGTTACTCAGAGAAGGAAGGAAGGCATGCTACATTTTTAAAGGTTAGATCTAATCTGCATACTGGTTGGGAACACAGAGTAAACAGAAAGATAAATCTTATTCATCAATTTTCCATACATCTCGGGAAGATACACACCAGGCAGAATTTTTCTTGGAGGGAAGTATGCAGTTTGTGAAGTGACACATTTAGGAGGAGGAAGGTGACTTCCAGAGACAGTAGGTGACAGTGACACAGGAAAGGGAAAATCTTCTTAGAGCTGTTATCTGCAAAGTCAAAACTGCTGTTCAAGCTTTTGGGTGATAGGAATTTTGAGAAGTCCAGAGAGAAACATATGGTCTAGTTCATCCTGAAACGCTGCTAAAGCTATTATTGTTCATGTTATAGCTTTATGTAATTCTCAGTGAAAGTTAATAGGTACATAGATTTTTCTCTGGTATATCCTCAAAGCGTGATGAGTCTTGGGTCCACAGGCATTTAACCGTGTCAGAGATAGATTGTGCCACATAGAGGCACTTCTGTCCCCGTGCCATTTACATTAAATTTTTAAAAACATCTATATTCTATGTCTCTACTTTACACAGAGTAAAAGTGTATGGCATTATCTCTTTGGCTATTCATGTAAAATCTGGTTAATAAGTAGACACTCAGCATTTTAAAAGCAAGCTATACATCTCTCTTTGCTAATACCTACTCTGCATTCAGGGAAAATAACATGTCCATTAGCACCTCCCACTCCTGTGTGGGCCCATTATAATGTTAACACTTATAAAAGGAAGTGTTAATGGTGGCTTTTCAAAACATTGCTTTCAAAGGATGAGGTGACATTATTAAAATATAATCAGAACAAACACCCTCTTTTAGTTTGTAGAAAAATAATATACAAGACAAAAGTATCTTTTATTTAAAAAGAAGAATCTTTTATTTAAAAAGATTTAAATTATTAAAATCATGATAACTTAAGATAAATTAGGATGTATAATAAAATATGACATGAATAAGAATTTCTATAGAATTATATTTAAGATGTCACAAATTGTCTAATCAATTACAACTGTTGAAAGTAACATTTTATGATTTCAAAATTATTAAAACTGTTCTATATATCTAGAGTATACATAATTTTTGTCAGTTTGTTTTTCTATATAGGCTTTAGTTTAAAAGTCAGGCCCTGGCTGTTTGGCTCAGTGGTAGAGCATTGGCACCTCATGTGGATGTCCTGAGTTCAATTCCCAGTCAGGGCACACAGGAGAAGCAACCATCTACTTCTCCACTGTTACCCCTCACTCACTTCTGTCTCTCTCTCTCTCTCTCTTCCCTTCCTGCAGCCATGGCTCAATTGAAGCAAGTTGGCCCCTGATGATGAGGATGGTTCCATGGCCTCCACCTCAGGCACTAAGAAGAGCTCAGTTGCTGAACAACAGAGCAATGCCCAGGATGGGCAGAGCATTGCCCTCTAGTGGGTTTGCTGGATGGATCCTGGTCAGGGCTCATGCAGAAATCTGTCTCAGCCTCCACTCCTCTCACTGAATTAAAAAAAAAAGTTAAGTCAACCCTTTTAGAAGGAAGTTAGAAAACAGAAGTATTTTGAGTAGAAAAATGGAATATTCCACTGTCTGAAAAATATAAAATTTTTATATTTGAGGAAATTTGAGGAAACTCAATTTTCTTATAATTAGGTGTATCCTTAAAAGGGAAATCACTAATTTATTGCTAAAATATTATACAAATGGGTCATATGCAAAATGCCAGTTACGTGTCTGGCTTGCAAAGATGTATCCTTAAGCTAGTTCAGGTTTATATAGGTTATATAACAATAATGTATTGGTAAGAAAAATATCTGAGGTATTCACTCCTCACTGAAAAGACTCATAGCATCTAATATTTCAAAACTATTTCTTAAGTGATCAAAAATGTTAAATGTCAAAACAAGGTAGTGTCATGTGCTATAATGTGCACAGTTTTGTGAGAAACAAGACACTGCTTAGTTGAATAAAATTCTATGCTGCAGGAACGAAAGGACTTCAAGGGACGTCATTTCTCAACGTCTCTGTCTCAGGTTTCTCGGGCACAAACAAGGAGAAATACCCACCCCAGGAGTTACTCCAAAATATTATCTATTCAAAGTTATTTTTAAACTGGCACCTTTAACATAACTACTTGCAACTGAGTCACATAAGTAATTAAACCTCCACAAACCAAGTAACAGATGTTCAGCTGATGAACAATTACATCTAGCGCTATCTCCCCTCAAGTGAAAGGTGATGATACAACGTGAAGTTTCAGGAAGCCATGAAAATCTTATAACCTACTAAGTGCGGCATTTATTGACTAGGCTGGACTTTTGAACTTAGAATAAGAACCAGAGAATTGAAAAGTATGTATATCATTGTTATTTTATATATAATATATATCGTATTTCCCTATGTATAAGATGCTCCCATGTATAAGACACACGTTTAATTTTGGGGTCTGAACCCAAAATTTTTTCATTTTTTGAAAAAAAATGTATTACATAAAGTTATTCAACTCATTTTATTCATCATAAAATTCATACAACTCCACATTGCTGTCAAAACTCCCATCATTAGCTTGTCCTCATTGATGTCTGATGACGAATCACTATCTTTATACATTGCCTCATCCTCAGTTCCATTTGAAATGCCACAAACACTGTATAAGATGCACCCAGTGTTCAGACCCCACCCCAACATTTTTGAAAAAAGGGTGCATCTTATACGTGGGGAAATATGGTATGTAAACGTTCCATGGAAATATATAATACTTTTACATTTATTATTATAACAATCGTACTGCCAAGGGATGAGAGCCCCCCCCACTGTTGTGCCAAGCCTGCCAAGAAATGCCCCTGTTTGCATGGAAACCCCTCTCTGTTTTTGAAAAAGCTGAGTTTAAAGTTCCCTCTGGAAAGAGTGGTCAACAAACTCATTAGTCAACAGAGCCAAATATCAACAGTGCAATGATTCAAATTTCTTTTGAGAGCCAAATTTTTTAAACTCAAACTATATAGGTAGGTACATTTCTTATAGAGGTAGTGCCCGCATGTGGTATTTTGTGGAAGAGCCACACTCAAGGGGCCAAAGAGCTGCATGTGGATCGCGAGCCACAGTTTGCCAACCAGGGCAGAGGATAGAACCCATGAGTTTTTGATGGCTGATACTGTGTTGAAAAATGAGGGTATATTGTTTCCTAGGGCTGCCTTTAACGTGACAGCAAACTTATTGGCTTAAAACAAGAAAGTTATTCTTTGGCAGTCCAGGAGGCTAGAAGTCTGCCGGCAAAGTGCTAGCAGGCGTGAGTCCTCCTGGAGGCTCCAGAGGAGAGAGCGTCCTTTGCCTCTTCGTAGGTTCTGGGAGCTCCCGGCCACCCTCTGTGTCCTTGGCTTGCGACTGCAACTCTTCAGTCTCTCCTTTATCATCACACTGTTTGTCGTTTGTGTTTTTGTGGCCAAATCTCTCATTCCTTTCTCTTATAAAGACAACAGTCATTGGACGTGGGACCCACCCTGACTCAGTATGACCTCAACTTCATTACATAGGCAAAGATCCTATTTCCAAATAAGCTTACATTCATGAGGACAAGGGTAAGGATTTGTGGAAATCTTTATGGGGGTATACAACTCAGCCCAGTAGAGAGAGGATAGATGAAGATATGTCAGAGAATTAAGAGAGGTGCCAATCAAATTAATTCCATGTCATTGGATTATCTTCAACGAGCTGGCTCATCGTTGAATAGCCTAAAATCTAAATATCATTTTATAGACAATTTGTAGTTACATTACCAGTAATACTTTCGCAGATGCCATCACTGTCTGTCCATTATTATTTTCTAGAAACAGATGGCTCAAACTACAAGAACAGAGAATGAAAGTCAAATGATCATTTCTAATAAGACTCAAAGTTTAAGAACAAAGCTAATTTGGGTGAGAAATTTTGAGTTTCATAGTTACCATGAAAAGTTTGTGTTTTTCTTGACTAAACGTAATCTCTTTCTTAAAGATGCCTTCATAAAGATGGTATCACTCTGACGGTAAACAGCCAAGATTATGAATTTGCTCTAGGACATTAGTTTCAATAGAAGATTTTTTTAGGGTGGAATTGCCCATCTGATATAATCAAATTGTTTTTTGGACACAATATATGAATTACCTTTGCTGCATGGTGACAATCTAGCTGTATTATCACAATCTAGAAATTGTTTTAACACATAGCTAGACACAAGATCTAATTATTATTTGCTATAGGGGTTAAAATAACTATAAAAATTTCAGTATTTTAGAGAACATCTTAAACTAATTTATGGAAAATAATGACACATTGAGTCACCTATTTCCTATACTTTTTTCCCCAAAAAAGACTCTCTTAGAAGGTTTAGTAGAAAATGGCACTGTTAGAAAGCTAGGCATTTTATGAAGGCTGTATAAAGATTTATTTTTATGGCTGAGTGAGACATTGGGTTGCTCTTTTCAAACTTTTCCATGCTAAAATTAATCTCTAACCAGTGATTTCTCTGTTATACATCTGTGCAACCAGGGTTTTGTTTTGTTTTTCGTGAGAAGATTTTTATCCTCTGCTAGTACTTACTCCCTTGTAACACTGAAGAAAGTTACAGCGTCCTGATTTCAAGTACCTGTTCTTTTCGGTTTCCTTAATTCTCAGTCGCTACTTCAATTCTCCAGTTCTTGAATGTAAACGGCAAACAAGTGGTAACAAAATAACATTGCCATCAGAGCGAGGTGGGTCAGGGTTGGCACACCTCCATTTTGCCTACCTGCTCCCCCTCCTTCTCAGCACTGTGCCATGTCTAACTAACTTTGTTGATTCTGAAATAGCAGCCTTCGCTGCAGGGGCTTTTGGCTTTTTGAAACATTACTGTCATCTGTCTGAAAGCTGGGAACATGTGATTTTTAACTGGCAGAAAAGGCAATGCAGATGTGATTACACTGAGGCTTTGGGGGCTGGGAGATCATCGTGGATCATCTGGGTGGACCCAGTGCCATCACAATGGTCCCTATGAGAGGGAGAAAGAAGGGTCAGGAAGAGAGGAAAGGCCACATGAGAACAGAAACAGAGGCTTCAGAGATGCAGCGAGGGGCCCATCTAGAAACAGATGGCTCAAACTACAATAACAGAGAATGAAAGTCAAATGATCATTTCTAATAAGACTCAAAGTTTAAGAACAGAGCTAATTTGGGTGAGAAATTTTGATTTCGCAACCCCTCAGAACCGGAACCAGAACCAAAGGCAAGACTGGGTCTCCACAGAGGCCCCAGACATCTGACTTCCAGAATAGTAAGATAATAAACTTGAGTTGTTTTCAGCCAGCCATTCAAGGTGTGGTCATCTTAGCAACATGAAATGCATGCATGCGTGCACACATGCACACACACACACACACAAACACAACCTGCTTTCATTTTGATACATTCTTCATGGAGGATCTAAACAAACACAACTGTGAGTGCTGAACATTTCCGTACCAAGGATTATTCATGGAAGCATTTCATTGTCTTGTCACTTTTGAAAGTTTTTTCATTTTTAAATAAATAAGAGCTCCCCACTGGAATGAAGTTCTAGGAAGAAGGTGATATCTAACCTCAAATGGCAGCCTCAATTATTTAGATATAGTACATACGCTTTCTGCTGTTGAGGAAAGATGTTTCAGATACACAGACATCGATAAAATATTAAGAAAGCGTCCTAAATAATGGATGATGCCAGTTGGAGGAAGTGGTCGTCTAAATATTTATCATGGAATCTGCTGTAGAGTTGTGTCTATATTTATTAGACTGAAAAGCCTATGGAATGTCTATGAGGGCTTTCATTGTTCAGAAACGTGGGGACAAAGAGACGACGGAGCTGCCTGCCTGTGCGGGGTGACTGTCCCAAGCCCAGTCCATGATGCTCTTGTTGTTCAAGGTCATGCTTTTACTCTATCTGGGAATGTATGCCATGTTGAAAAGACCGTCCCTTTCACAGCCATCTCTGTTGTTAGGCAAATCCAGGGTTAGAAGGTCTGTTGGTTTTTCAGGCTTCCTGAGAGACTGAAGAAGCCAACTTTCCATTCGATCTGAAGGAAAGGTGAGCATGCAGTCTGCATAGCTCTCCTTCTTTCCCTTGAACTTGGCATAGCTCTGTGTCGTCTGCTCTGCTTGGACGGCATGCATTCCATCACTGTCTGCAACATGGACCTAATTTTTGTGACAGGGACCTAATTCCTGCAACAAGGACCTAAAGCTCTGGGAGTCCAAATGGAATGAATCGGTAATAGCTCTAATTGTCTGAGGAATTAGCATGTAAATTGATGAGGATCAATAAGATCTATCCTTTTTCTAAAGGAAATCCACTCCAGGAAAACACACACTAGTGGTCGTTATGGTCAGGCCTCGTGTGAAGTCTTTTAGCTCAGTCTTTCAAAATACATAATGCAAATGAGACAAAGCACAATCTTCTCAACAGCATGCCGTCATCCTTGTAACATCTTGTTCGTGGACAACAATTGCAGTCATCCTGACACCTGCAGACTCCGTATCACAAGAATTAGGTACAGTGGACACACTGAGTCAGAGCCATCCTAGTTTATGATCTAGCAATCAACTCATTAATTTATTTGCTAAAACAATACTTTTTAAAGTTTATGCCAGGCAAAGGAAAAAATATGGATGCACAAGGCTGGTAGCCAGAGGTCAATCATGTAATCTGAACAATTGACAAGGAGAACGAACAGGTAACTGCTGAACTCCTATTGTACGGGTTCTCTCTGCTGTGGAGCCTGATTGTCACATTGTTCAGGCTAGCAATGTGTAGGATAGAAAGACAATAAAGCTCAGGGTTGGCAAGGAGAGTCAGACAGAGGACTCCTCAGTGCTTTCTGCAAGGTTCATGTTTTTTAACAGGATCTGATTTTAGCACCAAGCACGCAGAGACAATGACATTGGTTTGCTTCTCTGTGTTGACAAGTTGGGGTGAGAGGGTGGAGTTTGATTCTTCGGGGTGAGAATTCTGATACTGGGATTTGTGTTGAAGGCCATTGCTGGTAGATGAATGGTCCACATCATCCCTTCAGCTGTTATTGGTCATGAAGCAGATATTTTGATCTCTAAGTGCTTGGTCTGTGTGTTTCTTTCAAGTTGGTTCTAAACTCATGCAGAGAAAAGGGGTGTCGGTTTCTTCTAAACCCAGCAGTCATGTGCTTCAATCAGAGTGTGCCTGTCCACTGTTAAAGTGCAGATAAAGGCAGTCAACGAGAAAGGCAGGGTTTAGAAAGGGTAGGTGAAAAGACACAGGTTAGCTCAACTATGCACCCGCACTCATGCTGACAAGGGGTAGCCCATTAGCAGGGACAGACTACCCAGAAAATGTTGTTTGTGCCCGTGAGGACACTGCAGAAGTATTTCTGCTAACCTTTCAGGTGATAAGCTCTTAATGTCATTCATAAAACTAAAAGGCTGCTTTGCTTTGAGAAGGAAACGGGCATGGGAGAATTATTTTTTTCTTCTGAGAGTGCACACTCACCTCCAGGGAGAAGAATGGGCTTTGGTTTAAGCAGCTACAGACTGTGTTTGCAAGTTTCATGGAAGTGGACCTGTCTCAAATCCGTCCCTTTCCATCAAATGAGAAGGGGTATCCTTGGGAGGCGATGACCAATCTCTGGAGGTATTCTGAGCACTGAGCAGCTGTTTGTAAGCAATACTTTTAGAGGACATCCCAGCACCAGAAAGCAACTAGGATATCTCTGACATCTCCTCCAACCCTGAACTTTTTAATCTTTGAATTCTGTGATTTTAGATAATGGGATGGAGTGTAGATTTCAGTGGAAAGGTAGGAAGAGCACATATCAAGATAGCGGGCATGGCTAAGGGAAGTCCCTGAACTATCCCAAACAGAGGCCTCCAGCTCTGACACGACTTTGACATCTACCCCAGTGAAGCCTCGGTGCGGCGTAGCAGAAACCTGATTTTATCGTCTGCCCGAGTTTTATCGGACTGGGCAGTTCCTGCACACTCTTCTGATGTTTACGTGAAGACTGATCTATGAAGGCAGAATGCCGATTTATTCCTCCTATACAATGAGATATAAACCTGCTAACGGACTACATAGTTCAGCTCCTCAGGCCAGCCCGTCTTCTTGTTGGCACGTTTTATTGGAAGCTGTGTTAAAATCAGACAGGTGTTTGATGAGCATGGATTCAGAACAACCTGAGATAACTCTAGGAATTTAATAATTGATGGTATCAAGCCGTCAGAGCTTGAATGAAGCACCTTGCTCCACACTAGGAGTGTGAGCGGCCACCTAGGTAGAGCAGGTCTTCCTGGATTGTCACACTGTCCCTGGGTTTGTATTTATGTCACCAGCCCATGCTCCTCAGCTGTCTCTTCTCCTGGCTTCCTGGGATGAATAATTGCCTTTCCCTTTCCTCTGAGGTTAAAAATGCAGGCTATCTTTGAACCTGAGTTCTAACCCTCACCACTGAGGTTCCTTGGGCAACTTGCTCAAAGTCTCTGTTGCTGTTGCCAAGTCTATAAAAAGCCTAAGAAAAGGACCCAACTCTCAGAATGGTTGTTATGATTTAAAGCAGTGGTAGTCAACCTGGTCCCTACCGCCCACTAGTGAACGTTCCAGCTTTCATGGTGAGCGGTAGCAGAGCAACCAAAGTATAAATAAAAAGATAGATTTAACTATAGTAAGTTGTTTTATAAAGACTTATTCTGCCAAACTTAGCAAAAATCCGACATAAAGTACTTGGTAAGTAATTATTATTGCTTTAACTTGCTGTAACTCTGCTTTATAAATTTTATAAAGTTACTTCCCTACTTTATAAATCACCATTACTGTGGAACCGGTGGGCGGTTAGAAAATTTTACTACTAACAGAGATACAAAGGTGGGCAGTAGGTATAAAAAGGTTGACTACCCCTGATTTAGAGGGTGAATCAGTCTACAGGAGCTTTAAAGAATGCCTGGCAGGCATAAAAAACTCCAATGTTAGTTTTTGTATTTACTGTTACTGACAGGATTGTTATTACCAAAATGGTTAACAGTTAAGTGATTTTGTTCTAAGAGACACTGGTTTTATTTTAAGTTTCTTTTGCAAATATATAGTTTTGTTTTCTAGATTGAACTTCATAGGATAAAGTGTGTGCCTGGAGGACACCCCCACATCCCAACAGCCAGCATGCAAGCAGGGAGAAAGGAAATGTTACCGCAGGCTATCGGTTTAGTCAAGGGGAATTTCAAGATTCAATGAGTGTTAAATTTATGGCAGAATTGGAAAATACCAAACAAGTCATACAAAGTGCATTGAACTTTTTATACAAAGGTGTTTTGAACATAAGAAAAGATCATATTTTTATCACTCTGTTTTTTTGGTCTGAAATTGATGCTGTATCAGGAGATATTTTACTCAGAAAGCGAGGTCCTTTTGATAATCATTTCTTATTTAACTCAACTGAGTAAAACAAAAAATAGCACATTAAACAAAAATGTGATGAGGAGTTTCTGCCATCATATTATTTCATGTTCTACCCAATAGGCATGAACTAACCTTGCCAACTTCTTTATTGTTTTAACCCTAAGAGTATGGTGCTTCCATGTAATGTGGAGGCTATGCTGGCTTACTGTATATATATGCATACATACATATATATATGTGTGTGTGTGTGTGTGTGTGTGTATATATATATATATATATATATATATATATATGCATATCTTAAATTGTATAAGCTTGGTGGTTTAAAACAACTGAAATTTATTACTCACCAGTCAGGAGGCCAGAAGTCTGAAATTGGGTGTCAGCCATGTTGGCTTCTTCCGGGGGAGGTTCTGTGGGGATAACCATTCACATCTCTTGCCTACCTCTGTCGGATTCTGGAAATTCTTGTATATCTTGGCTTGTAGAGCATTACTCACATTCTCCAAAATTCATCTAGCCTCTGCCTGTTATTACCATTTCCACATTTTATGGTATTTGTCACAAGAGCATTCCTCTTCCTTATACCAAAGTCTCTATCAGTGTCTCAGGACTGCCACTGAAAATGACTACAAATTGGGCGGTTGAAAGCAAGAGGGATTTATTCTCTCCCATGGGAGAAGTAGTCTGGGCCAACAAGCTGAGATGACGGTGCTGGCAGGGCTATTTTCTTCTTGATGCACGGAGGAAGGAACTGTCCGATGCCCCCTCTAAGTCTATGGTGGTTGCTGGCCATCCTGGTGTTCTCTGTAGCTGAAGCATCCCACCTCTGCCTCTCTCTTTGTGTCACCATCTTCTCCGTGTCTCTCTGGAGCTTTTCCTCTTTTTATAAGGACACAGGTTGTTGGGTTTAGGGCCCTCCCTACATCCAGGCTGCATCCGTCTCAAGATCCTTAATAAATTATATCTGCAGAGACCCTATTTCCAAATAAGAATGTGTATTTATATTTTTGTTGGAAATAAAAAGTGATGCTTCAGCCTGACCAGGCAGTGGCACAGTGGATAGAGCATTGGACTGGGATACAAAGGACCCAGGTTCGAAACTCCAAAGTCGCCAGCTTGAGCTCCGGCTCATCCGGCTTGAGTATGGCCTCACCAGCTTAAACGTGGGGTCTCTGGCTTGAGCGTGGGATCATAGATATGACCCCATGGTCACTGGCTTGAGCTTAAAGTCTCTGGCTTGAGCAAGGGGTTACTCTCTCTGCTGTAGAGCCCCCCCCCCGCATTCAAGGCACATATGAGAAAGCAATCAATGAACAACTAAGGTGCTGTAATGAAGAATTGATGCTTCTCATCTCTTTCCCTTCCTGTCTCTGTCTCTATCTGTCTCTCCCTCTGACTCTCTTCCTGTCTCTGTCAAAAATAAAAAAAAATAAAAAAAGACAATGCTTCATTAGATTCTAGGAGGTTTCATATGTACATGAATTATGGTATTGGGGGGCGCAGATACTATTCAACTCACTATAACTTCCATTGTACAGGTGGAGGGGAGGAAAGATAAACGACAATGGAGGAGGTAGGTATGTTGGTGGGAAGTTCCATTCTAATGATTTCTACATTGTGTGTGTGTGTATGTAAAGTAGGCTCATCATCTAAGAAGCATGTATATTTCAATGTAGTTAACATAAGTCTTGAAAAGGTTGGTACTACCAGTGTGAGTAGACTGACAAAATATATTAGAACTGAGGTTTGTGATCATGAATTTACTTAGGGGCATCAGTCTGCCCCTAAGAACTTGAATTTCAGATTTAATGGTATGGCTGACCTTCCAGTGATCCCAGTACAAATGAGGTCTTTGATTTTTCTGTTTGAACTTAAGCCCATAATACAGCCACACAGTTATAGCTGTTCCATAATATTTCCTATCAAAATTCATATTTATGTGCCTTTGGTCATTTTTCTTTTTTTCAGTTCACTGCCTTCTCTCTGTATTTACAGTGCATCGAAGACGACATCTCTAACTTAGTTATCCAGATGGGCTGCTTTCAAATTCCTTGCTTTATTTTCTGAGATCCCACAGAATGGCCTGTTTATATTTAGATTATTCCATTCTTACATTTGTTATTGTTAGACACAGCCTACGTGTCTGTGACACCAGCCAGACTGCACGATCTAATAAGCAAAGGAAGGGGTCACATTGAGGTTTGGCTTTCTGTTGTATCTTATACATTGCAGTGCACAGAACAAACACTTGGTAAATGTTTTAAAGAATTGAGTTGGTGAGAGGTTGCTATTATATTTGTTTTACAGTTCATATAGGAAGATAAACCTACTGACACAAAATTGTTCTATTTTTCTAGTAAAGGAAGTAGATTAATAACAAGCTGTATCTTCTTTCTTGTGGAGAATTCTTTGGCCAGGCTTAACAATGCACAACAAAAGGCTTGAGACAGAGGGAAACAACCTATCTTAGATAAGAATTTAACTTGTGGCTTATTAGTGTAATAATCTTGCCAAGAGATTTAACTTGTCACTAGCAACATAGTCTCCAAAGATTGTCATTGTTTATTATTATCGATATGTCACTTATTGCATTCTCTTTCTAAAGAATATCTGGTTGAAAAGCTGCATTTTTAAAATCTAAAACCGCATCCATGCCCTTGGAATTATTTGCTGAAGGTCCACTGTGTACCCAGCTCTGGTCTGTGTTCCCAGGAGTACAGAACTGACTGTCCTGCGTGGATCCTGCCGTCAGGGACTTTATGGTCGTAACTACACAGGATGACAGAAAATGATACCGAGAGTCATGGATGTGCCAAACGGTGGAGAGGGAATCTTCCGTGTTGAATCTAACACTAAAAAAAAAAAAAGATTCCAATGATCTCAATCCATTAAAATGCACCCTACATGCTATTATTCCTAAAAAGCAAATTATCTTTTCTATTTATCTTGATCCTAACCACCATTTATTATTATATATATACACCATGTCCACATTGTTTTAATTTTCTGGAGAACCAAGGACAATGGTAAAGACATTTACATTTGGTTAAAAATAGAAAAAGAAAAACTATTCATCATTTGAAATTCACTTAAATAAGGAAAATGTCCAATTCAACAAAACTTGGCGAGAACTAAGGAAAAATACAAGGAAAACAATCACTTGTATGATAGGTTAATTTCATCTAAGCCTTAAAAATCAATTTTAAACTGTTTTTAATAGCCAAAATGTATCCCATAAAATGAATGTAACAATTTAAAGTAAACTCCGTTATTTGGGAGATAAATGTTTTTGGATATTAATATCTAATGGATAACTTAATTAGACCTTGAAAATGCATTAAAAGCATTCTTTTGCACTTGAGTTATATGGAAAACAGCTTGAATAATGTTTAGTGTATTTATGGTTTTGCCTTGACAATAATAAAGGGCAGTTTCTCTCTCACAGTTCGCTCACCCACAGATGTCCCTGCAGACCAGGCCGGGTCCCAACAATTCAAAGGTGAAGGACCAGAGATGTCCCTTACCTCATGACAGCCTGCATTATCGTTGCAGGAAATAGTATAATTACAGGTTCCATAAATGCTCTCAATAACATAATTATGATTATGTGCTTCAGCGCAATGAGGAGGCCTAATTCGATAGGACAGTCATTTCATGCTAAGCCGAGATGGAGAGGTTGAGAAAGAGCCAGCCAAGCAGAGAATCAGTCGGCCCAGAGTGGCCCCTCCACTGAGCCTGTGCTAGGTGATCCCATCAGAGCCAGAGATGTGCACATGGCATGTGTGATTGTCCCTGTTAGAAAGTAGAAATCACATATCATCATATACCACGCTTTGCTTGGTATGAACACAGTTTTTTTGTGGGTTTTCTTTTTTCTTTTCCAAATGAGTCATATGCTTAATAAGGTGAAAAATAGGCATTCTAAAATGAAGCGTAATTTGCATTAAAATAAAATGAAGCCTGTAAAGTTCAATGGCCTGTGATCTCACCAAGCCATCTGAGACGGACATTTGTTGGGTGGCGATGTGGTGTGCGGCATGGCTGCCGGAGAAGCCCATTTCTCAGTGGGGAGAACCACAACCCTGTAAATACGGCCTGGGAAGAGGCCGTATGTATATGCCAGACAGTATGTACATGCAATGGCAATACAAGGAAGGTGGGCGCTTGATTTAGAGAAGAACATCCATCAGCAGCGGGCTTTCCTTCTTTATGCATTTCCCCCACACGGCGCACACTATTACTCTTCATTGCTACACTGGGCCTGCACCGTCCTCTGTGACTTCAAGTATATACTATTTTTTCAGTGACCACATCACATCATTTATTTATTTATTTATTTTCAAAAAGAGGTGGGGAGAATTATGATATCTCTGATGGTATTTCTGAGAAAATATCTGCCTAATAGTTCTCACTGAGAAACTTTCACAATGCACTTCTGCACAGGGTGTTGGAATAACATCCAAGTCCTGATAATTCCATTAGGTAAATATAACTGATTCTATCACCATTCGTATATCAGACCAATGGTCATTTCACATAGAGTGCCCTAAGGGTTATTTTTTAAATTCTGACAGTTGTTACGGGAAATCGGGAAATCGTGTCTCTGTGGGGTTTTTTTGGTAATGATTTAGTTCCTTTTATCAGTGCTATGTTCAAGGCACCTTTGTACAGCATTTCAAGTTAATAGATAACCTGTTGTATCATTTAATCCCAGAACAAAGATGTAAGACAAACACACCCTCTCACATTATACTTATTTGGCTAAACCACAGGATTCTACTAATCTCCCCAAGCTGGCATTTGTGCTTCACCATTTTTTTTAATACCAGTCTTTTTTATTATTATTATTACTACTATTTTTAAGTGAATGGCATAAAGGCAGAGACAGACTTCCACATGTGCCCTGGCTGGGATCCACCCAGCAAGCCCCCTACCAGGTGATGCTCTGCCCATCTGGGGCCATCACTCCATTGTTCGGAAACAGAGCTATTTTAGTGCCTGAGGAGGAGGCCATGGAGCTATCCTCAGCGCCTTGGGCCAACTTTGCTTGAACCAATTGATCCATGGTTGTGGGAGGGGAGGAAAGAGAGAGAGATAAAAGGGGGAGGGGGGGTGGAGAAATAGATGGTCACTTCTCCTGTGTGCCCTGACTGGGAATCAAACCCAGGACTTCCACGTGCTGAGTCAACACGTTACCACTGAGTCAACCGGCCAGGGTCTAATACCAGTTCTTTTTTAAACCATCCTTTATTTGACTTGTCTATGTGTTTTCTGGTTTCAGAACAGTTTGCCTAGATGGAGGAGAATTTTGTAAATTGTGTGTTCCACACTGATCTGGTTTAATGAAATATTCCTCTTGTGGGGCAGAACTACTGGCATAGATTAATTAAGAAAAGAAAAGGGTTGGCCCTGGCCAGTTGGCTCAGTAGTAGAGTGTCAGCCCAGCGTGTGGATGTCCCGGGTTTGATTCCTGGCCAGGGTACACAAGAGAGGCATCCATCTGCTTCTCCACCCTTCCCCCTTCCCCTTCTCCTTTCTCTCTGTCTCTCTCTTCCTCTCTCTCAGCCAAGGCTCCACTGGAACAAAGTTGGCTCAAACGCTGAGGATGGCTCCATGGCCTCCACTTCAGGCACTAGAATGGCTTTGGTTGTAACAGAGCAATGCTCCAGATGGGCAGAGCATCACCCCCTAGTGAGCATGCTGGGTGGATCCCAGTTGGGCACATGCAAGAGTCTGTCTCTCTGCTTCCCTGTTTTTCATTTCAGAAAAATATAAAAAAATAAATATAAATTTTAAAAAAAAGGTATTGATATCATTTCTGCATTTTGCAATTATACCACACCTATGGTACAACGTCTCATTTAATCCTATTACTCATAACAAGATTGATGTCAAGTACCACTTGTAATGACAGCCAGATATTACCAAAAACCACTCTGTCAAACCTGTCCTCTGTATTTGATGTTTGCATCATGATTAAGAAAGATCCATTTCAGCCCTGGCCAGTTGGCTCAGCAGTAGAGCGTTGGCCTGGCGTGTGGAAGTCCCGGATTCGATTCCTGGTCAGGGCACAGAGGAGAAGCACCTATCTACTTCTCCACCCTTCCCCCCTCTCCTTCCTCTCTATCTCTCTTCTTCTCCCACAGCCAAGTTCGACCCAGGGGGGGGAGGGTTGTGCTGAGAACAGCTTCATGGTCTCTGCCTCAGGAGCTAGAATGGCTCTGGCCACAGTGGAGCAATGCCCCAAATGGGCCAGGCATCGCCCCTGGTGGGCATGCTGGGTGGATCCCGGTCTAGCACATGCGGGTGTCTGTCTGACTGCCTCCCTACTTTTCACTTCAGAAAAATACAAATAAATAAATAAATAAAAGATTCATTTCTGTGAAGGCCATGGAAGCACACCTGTGTTGTAACTGTCTTATGAAGAAGTCTTCTTAATTCCTAGTAGGTTTTTGTTAGTAAAGTCTGTGATTAAGACATCCATTCACTGTTGAGCAGTCTTTGTGCAATGAGGGGGCAGGGGGAAGGAACACATCAAGAGATTGCCCTCTGGCTATGAAATTCAGAGACTCTTAATAGATTTTTAAGTGGATAATAATAAGGAGAATATTGCATGAGCAAAGCACAGACCCCGCATAATGTGAATTCCACTGCTTAGTCAATGTCATTATTCGAAAGGAAAAATAGTCAAGAAGATAAATTGAAACAATTAGATGAACTAAAGTATTCAGAAGAAAAATGTTCCCATTAAGTCCCCTTGTAAACTTACTTCTTATTTCCTATGCCTTCGTGTTTTAGTAAAAAATGAGCAGACGGGATTCCCTCAAGCGTCCATTGTTCAGGGGGGATGACAACGCACACAAACCGAGTGGTTAGGATAAAGCAGGGCCTGTCGGGGCTTCCAAATGCCATAGTGAGTGAGTGTGTGTGTGTGTGTTCAAAACATCCCTTTCTCCACAGAGAGTAGCAAGGGATTCGGTAGATTTTCCAGGAGGACGGCAGATGCCAAGACAGAGTTCAGCGGGTAGGATGCTGGTTAGGCAGTGACCTTGGGCCACATCCCTGAGAAAAAGAGGGAGAGGACGGTGTCTTGATGGCCCGCTCAGCCGACCCTCGAGGAGCTTGGCCAGAACGGCTGGACCTTTACACGACTGCATGGAACACTAGCTGGATGTGGGCACCCTGGAAGGGTTGTGCCCCTGCGTGAGGGAGGGCACTTCTCTCTGATGGCATGGGCAGATAGAAAGCCCTCTTGAGTTGGGGCCACCTGCCCTTCCTTGAAGGAGATTCTGGGTGACATGTCACTGTGCCTGCCCCAGAGTGTGCTTATGTACTTTAATCAAAGACTGTGAAACCTTGTTCTTTGCGATGGTTTATTCCTTCATCAAATTAACAGCGTATGAGAGCTCCGCGTGTGCCAGGCACGATGCTGACGTTTCAGGGTGCTGATGAGTCTCGCCATCTGGTTCACAGTTTGTTCTCTGACCCCGCAGAACTTTGATTGATTGGGCCTCTCAACATCAGAGGCGACTGAGAATAACTAACCTGACATGGAGGTGGCTGAAGAATTCACTGTCACTGTCCCCTGGCCCTTGAGGGAATGCCAGGAAGGATTCAAGTTTGGGGCAAGAAGAGACACCCATGCTCTCACAAGCCAGCTGCTGTCTGGTGGAATTGAGTTTGTGGGGGCATTCTGGGTCAGGGTAGCAGGCAGTCCACAGGATTATTAGTTTGTCCCCTTTCGCTGTATGTTAGAAGTAGCCCTGATCTTTTACAACACAGGTCAGTCTGAACAGAGGCATCCTGGCTTCTCCATTAGGGCCAGTTAGGTTGATGGATTTTCACCACATGTTCAAAACATCAGAGCTGCTTCTCAGCAAGTATTTTTCTGTGTCTTTCGATAGTAATATAAATACTATTGAATTTTATAAGTGGTAGACATCGACCTTCCTGTGTCTGGCCCTTGTCCTTTATCATCAGGGGTCTTGTCATTGTCAGCTGCTTTATGATAATGGTTTGCAAACATCTGGAAACTTTCTTTTGCGTACTGAGTTCGCCTGTGACCTAACTGCCTCTAATTACTTAATTGTATATCAGAGATTGATTTCTTTATTCCTTCTTGAATCCAATTCACCATACAAGGACTGAAACGTGTAGGTTTATTATAATGCTCACAAAAATTGGGGAAAATGTCAAAAAGGAGTATGAAGTATACTTCATATGAGTATAATATATCCCCTAATTTTTGTGAGCAGTATATTATTATTATTTTTTTATAGAATGACTTTTCAGGAAAAGGGAGCATGGGGAGGATATAGGGAATGACATGAGTGAAGAAAATAAAAGACAGAGTATTAAAGATAAGTTCCACTAGATCACAGAAGAGTAACAGAGCACCCAGCCTATGCAAGGCGTATTTTTCCTCTATGTTTTACTAATATTAGTACAGTGACTTCTCATCACCATTGTATGAGGTAGAGATGATCATCATCATTCCCATATTACAGATGAGAAAAATGAACCAGAAGCAATTAAGGGACTCCTCCCAGGCTGCACAGAGTGGGCTGGAGTCCATCTTGGGCTAATTGGGAAGCCACTGAGCAGAACGCTCTGCTAACGCAGTGCCCGGCACACTCCCTCACTCCGAAAGCTAATCAGTCTTGGGTGTCTAAGTGGTGTGTAAAGGATGATGCCAAGGACGATGTAAAAGAGCCAACAGCATCTGCATAATTTAGGAGAGACATTGAGAGCAATGAGACTGTCAGCACTTTCAACCGTTGTGATTACTCCAGGCGGAAGGACCCATTTACGCCCAATCAAAACTCTAACTCCAACCGCAGTGTGGAGTTTTTCACTAGTGGTGGTGAGGGCAGAAAAAAGGACACATTAGATTTTCATAGAAGTAATTAATGACACATTAAACTAAAAACAAAAACAAAAAACAACTTAAGTAGCTTGTTTTACAGCCTGTGTTTCTCATGCAGGTTTAACATGGTGTTATTTCTATATTGTATGCTATATATATAGTCAGTAGTCTTGTGATATGCCTGTGGCGTGGGAAATCCTGAGTTTCCTACACTTTTGAAAGATCTTTTAAAAATGTGGATGCGTGTTTTGTTAAATACTGAGTCATTCTCCTCTTCCAAATAAGAGTCATCTCAAAGATTCACTCCTTTTCTTTTTTCTCTTTGCCATATCCTAGGGGAAGCAATTCTGATGCTTTTTTCCCCCCAGAGGATAGATACAAAATTGTGACCCTGTTGATGATAATAAACTAACTAAGTACCACCTGCCAGCTCAAGTTCAATGTTAACCTGTCCTGACCTGGACTTCCTCACCGCCCCCACCAGTCCTGATTGGGATTAGATAGCTTTGTTCCAAGCTGGTGTAGACATGGAATATTCCAACCACTGCAGAAGTCCAGGCCAGCTCTCCTTCTTATGCCATGTGCTCACCTGCCCCCACCAGAAACTGTACAGTCCTTGCCATAACCCGGAGGTTTGCCTGGGCTTTGACACTATGGATCCCTTCCTCCCTTCAGGCCTCAGCCTTTCCTTGTATCAGGATTCATTATCACACAGGATGATTGAAATAGGTGTTATCAATTTTTCTTTAAGGTAAACATCAGCGCTGTTTTGCCCAATGGAGAAATCATTACACTGGTTATATTATTGATTTAGGTCCAATAACTTGGTACTCTGGGTTTTTCTTTTTTATTTATTTATTTTATTTTATTTTCAGTCTCATCTATGATTACCTTGTTATACTCAAATAATAATTTTCATTTGCTTACAAACTGAGTATGATGTGATGAGTTTATATACAGGATGCCTCTCTCCATAAATATCCCACATAGTGGCTATTATTCCCGTTTTAAAAGTGAGGAGCTGAGGCTAAGAATGTCAGCATTTTGCCTAATGTTAGAAATCTATAAATATCCGAGTGAGAATTCAAACCAAGGAAACTTTTACTTCAAAATCTCTTTTGATTCCACTGAAGAAGTGAATTTTTATTATTTTCTTAAGATTGTGACATATGTTGGGTTTATATTTATATCAAGCACTTCTAAAACCTTAACTCTAAATAAGAATATATCATGAGATTTTTGTTTTATCGTCAGAGAAAGTGAACTGAATTGTAGGTATTTTTATTTGACCAAATAATTTTAACTGGTTTTGATTAAGTGGAAAAAATATATAAAGTAATCAAGTCTAGCTATGAGAAAACTTGATTTTCTTTAGGTTGAGTAATCCAATCCAAAGTCAAAGTCCCCTCTTATAAAAAGAGCTTTAGTTGGAGACTGTTTGAAGTTTCATCAGCATTAAATAATCTGAAAACATTTTCAAATGTGACATTATGCCACAGTCTCTTGAAATCAGTCCCATGTGCATTAAAAGACTTTTCTCCTGCAACTTTTAACAACTCATTCTGAATATCTGTGCATAGGTTTTATGTTTCTTACTCTGAAATGTGTATAAATGTTTTCACTATAAGTGAATACATTTGTAAATCAATGTTTCAAAAGATGTTTTATATTAACTTTTTATATAATTTTACAGTATATTCCTAATAAGAACATTTTAAAATTTTTTGACCTTTAAGACTGCTGAGTATAGCAAAATGAATGCCACTGTATCTTAAATAATGTTCAAAGGAATGGAACAAAAGTTATATTTGTCACAGTTGAAAATACTCCAATGTAATCTCTTTTGATTTATGGACCCAAAGTTCCCTGCAGATTCTGTAAATCAAAGTAATACTCTGAGTGTCCAAGACTGTTTTTGGAGTTTCTGATTCAGATACAGATTTGTAATGTGACAATTTGTCCACTTTTATTTTGATCTATCGTCACAGAAGATATTCTGATATAGTACATGCCTTTCTCGCTGAGTCCACTCAAGTTAGAGGACAATTTTATAATCTGCCTGGTAAGGGCAGATTTCAGTCTGAAAGAAAAAAAAATAAAAATAAAAAAAAAAATAAAAAGAAGATATAGAGAAATTATATCCTCATGCTCTGACAACAAAATTTTGGTCAGGAAATACCTACTTTGCAATGACATTCAGAGATGCTCATGATTTCATAATACATCTCCAATATGCTTTTAAATTAAAAAAATTTTTTTAGAAAAATAAGTGATGCTTTTGTCATCGCAGACCCTGCTGGGAAGGGCACTAGCCCTAACGTGGCGCCCATCCTGTCGCCATGGCCCAGCTCCATGATTTTGAAGCAGAGATTAGTCGGAGTTTTGTTGTTGTGATTGTGGTTGCTTGTTTTGTTGCATATTGCAGGATGTTCAGAGTGTATCCATATACTAATCCTTCTTCAGGTATCAGAGCCTGCCGAGGATGAAACATGCTGAGTGTAAAGAAATGCGTGCTGTCCCTGGGAAAACGTGAATGAACATGACTCTCTTTCCAAACAACTGTGACTTGGGCAACATCTGTGAGACACGTTATCTTCAAAGGCAAGTAAACTCCAACAGAGAATTGGGTAACAGGGTAATAGCATGAGCATTTGTGATTCGGGTCCCCAGGTTAGGGAGGGATGGAATAATTCTGATGACAATAACAAGATTTAGCTTCATGACGACTTTCCCGAAGCTGGAGTTCCATCCTCTGTACCACATGCAATTCGGGCTGTTTTTAAAAATTCCCCAAGTTATGTCAAAAGCCAAACTGGGATCCTGGTTTAGCTCATTTTCATTGTGTGTTGAACACAGAGCACCCAGTCCTCTTCATTTCTTCCTCCTACACGTGGGAGGCACCAAATTCTTCCTTCCTTCCTCCTACACGTGGGAGACACCAAATTTTTCCTTCCTTCCTCCTACACGTGGGAGACACCAAATTCTTCCTTCCTTCCTCCTACACGTGGGAGACACCAAATTCTGCCTTCCTTCCTCCTACATGTGGGAGGCACCAAATTCTTCCCTCCTTCCTCCTACACGTGGGAGACACCAAATTCTCCCTTCCTCCTACACGTGGGAGACACCAAATTTTTCCTTCCTTCCTCCTACACGTGGGAGACACCAAATTCTTCCTTCCTTCCTCCTACACGTGGGAGACACCAAATTCTGCCTTCCTTCCTCCTACATGTGGGAGGCACCAAATTCTTCCCTCCTTCCTCCTACACGTGGGAGACACCAAATTCTCCCTTCCTTCCTCCTACACGTGGGAGGCACCAAATTCTCCCTTCCTTCCTCCTACACGTGGGAGGCACCAAATTCTCCCTTCCTTCCTCCTACACGTGAGAGGCACCAAATTCTCCCTTCCTTCCTCCTACACGTGGGAGGCACCAAATTCTTCCTTCCTTCCTCCTACACGTGGGAGACACCAAATTCTCCCTTCCTTCCTCCTACACGTGGGAGGCACCAAATTCTTCCTTCCTTCCTCCTACACGTGGGAGACACCAAATTCTTCCTTCCTTCCTCCTACACGTGGGAGACACCAAATTCTCCCTTCCTTCCTCGTACACGTGGGAGGCACCAAATTCTCCCTTCCTTCCTCCTACACGTGGGAGGCACCAAATTCTTCCTTCCTTCCTCCTACACGTGGGAGACACCAAATTCTCCCTTCCTTCCTCCTACACGTGGGAGGCACCAAATTCTCCCTTCCTTCCTCCTACACGTGGGAGGCACCAAATTCTCCCTTCCTTCCTCCTACACGTGGGAGGCACCAAATTCTTCCTTCCTTTCTCCTACACGTGGGAGACACCAAATTCTTCCTTCCTTTCTCCTACACGTGGGAGGCACCAAATTCTCCCTTCCTTCCTCCTACACGTGGGAGACACCAAATTCTCCCTTCCTTCCTCCTACACGTGGGAGGCACCAAATTCTCCCTTCCTTCCTCCTACATGTGGGAGGCACCAAATTCTCCCTTCCTTCCTCCTACACGTGGGAGGCACCAAATTCTCCCTTCCTTCCTCCTACACGTGGGAGGCACCAAATTCTTCCTTCCTTCCTCCTACACGTGGGAGACACCAAATTCTCCCTTCCTTCCTCGTACACGTGGGAGGCACCAAATTCTTCCTTCCTTCCCCCTACACATGGGAGGCACCAAATTCTTCCTTCCTTCCTCCTACACGTGGGAGACACCAAATTCTCCCTTCCTTCCTCCTACACGTGGGAGGCACCAAATTCTCCCTTCCTTCCTCCTACACGTGGGAGGCACCAAATTCTCCCTTCCTTCCTCCTACACGTGGGAGGCACCAAATTCTTCCTTCCTTTCTCCTACACGTGGGAGACACCAAATTCTTCCTTCCTTTCTCCTACACGTGGGAGGCACCAAATTCTCCCTTCCTTCCTCCTACACGTGGGAGGCACCAAATTCTCCCTTCCTTCCTCCTACACGTGGGAGACACCAAATTCTTCCTTCCTTTCTCCTACACGTGGGAGACACCAAATTCTCCCTTCCTTCCTCCTACACGTGGGAGGCACCAAATTCTCCCTTCCTTCCTCCTACACGTGAGAGACACCAAATTCTCCCTTCCTTCCTCGTACACGTGGGAGGCACCAAATTCTTCCTTCCTTCCTCCTACACGTGGGAGACACCAAATTCTCCCTTCCTTCCTCCTACACGTGGGAGGCACCAAATTCTCCCTTCCTTCCTCCTACACGTGAGAGGCACCAAATTCTCCCTTCCTTCCTCCTACACGTGGGAGACACCAAATTCTTCCTTCCTTTCTCCTACACGTGGGAGACACCAAATTCTCCCTTCCTTCCTCCTACACGTGGGAGACACCAAATTCTCCCTTCCTTCCTCCTACACGTGGGAGACACCAAATTCTTCCTTCCTTTCTCCTACACGTGGGAGACACCAAATTCTCCCTTCCTTCCTCCTACACGTGGGAGACACCAAATTCTCCCTTCCTTCCTCCTACACGTGGGAGGCACCAAATTCTTCCTTCCTTCCTCCTACACGTGGGAGGCACCAAATTCTTCCTTCCTTCCTCCTACACGTGGGAGACACCAAATTCTCCCTTCCTTCCTCGTACACGTGGGAGGCACCAAATTCTTCCTTCCTTCCTCCTACACGTGGGAGGCACCAAATTCTTCCTTCCTTCCTCCTACACGTGGGAGACACCAAATTCTCCCTTCCTTCCTCCTACACGTGGGAGGCACCAAATTCTCCCTTCCTTCCTCCTACACGTGAGAGGCACCAAATTCTCCCTTCCTTCCTCCTACACGTGGGAGACACCAAATTCTTCCTTCCTTTCTCCTACACGTGGGAGACACCAAATTCTCCCTTCCTTCCTCCTACACGTGGGAGACACCAAATTCTCCCTTCCTTCCTCCTACACGTGGGAGGCACCAAATTCTCCCTTCCTTCCTCCTACACGTGAGAGGCACCAAATTCTCCCTTCCTTCCTCCTACACGTGGGAGGCACCAAATTCTTCCTTCCTTTCTCCTACACGTGGGAGACACCAAATTCTCCCTTCCTTCCTCCTACACGTGGGAGGCACCAAAGCAGCAGCAACAGATGTAAAGCCAGCTGCTCTCAGTGGGTCGGTTTTCTGGTCCCCCAACCAGAAGGTCTCTGCTACATGGGGATTGACCCCTCCACGTGGATTCCTCCTTGGAGTTAAGGCTTTGAAGGGCCATGTCCAACTCTGAAGGGTACTGCACACAAAGGGGAATGTTTAAAGTTACTCTGAGCCATCAAGACTTGACACAGAAATTGTCAGATTCGCTGCTATAACTAGCAAGGCTTTGGGTAGATGACATGAGGAACATTATCACGGAAGAGCAGACAGTTCGTAACTGGTGTCTATTCTAGATCTTTCACTTTCTTGTTCCTGCAATCATATTCTTTATCCACTTCTAATTATCCAGTGTCATCTGCCACCCACCCCCTTTCAAAACACAGCCTCCAGCTTCTTCTAGACACTATTCTCCTTCTTATTCAGCTGCGACTCTCCCCCCAAAAACACTCACCACCACCGTCCACACCTTCACTCTCTAGCCCTTCTGTTTTATCCAAATCGGAACTCTTTAGTCTAACGACAACTCTCTGCTCCTTCACTTTAGGTTCTTCTAAACTTTTTTGAAAACATTCCCCAGACTGTGTGGATATAGATGTAAGTTGTGGTTTCCAACCTCATCTGGACACGTGGGTTCATTCAGCATCCTCTTAATTTTGTAGCCAGTTTGCGCTCCCGTTGTCTGTGGAGAACCTTCCGACTTGACTCACGTCTCCCATGGTCCCTATTCTGTCGTTCTCTCTGTGCGTGCTCATAAGGAACTTCTTCAACCTCCTTAATTTACTTCACTTCTGCCTCCCAGTTCACCTGTATGTGCTCCCATCCTTACAACCCCCATGTTGGTCTCATGGAAAAGAGCCCTGCTCCTAGGTACAAGAACACACCCTTCACTTACATTCTTCTAGCCCTTACACCCGCCCATCTCTAGACATGCAGGGTTTTGTTCCAAGAATTATCAAGTCCCTCCTACATTTTAACACTTTCTCTGCCTATTGGCTTTTCATTCTGAGAGATGAGAGTAGCTGCCACCCAAATATAAGCCCTCCTCAAAGCTGACTGGCTCTGGTTGTCAACACATTGCTCTCCTTCCTGTCAATCAAATACTTGAAAAGCTCATCATCTGCGCCTGTCTTCACTGTCCACTGTAATTTGGCTTCTGCTGTCATTCCTGCGTTAAAATTGCCCTTGCAGTGTGAATAGTGACTTTCTTGTGGCTCGTTGGTCCTTTTCTTACTAGAACTCCTCATGGCCTTGGGCCTTATGATCACGCTCTTCTTATTAAAATGGATTTTATTTTAAAAGCCGCTCATGATCCTTTGGTTAACTCTTCAACCATCCATCCATGAGGAACCTGGTAGAAATGCTCCCATCTTTTTTTCACCATCAACATTCAGTGGGATCTTAGGTCCTACAGGACCCGCTCTGATACAGGACAGTTCATGTACCTCTCCTGGTTCAAATTGTTTGTCCAAAGTGGTTCTAATTTACTGAGTTTGGCGATATGGCTCAGCAGCCTATATCTGTAACAATCTCCACAGACAATTTGGATGAGCAGCCCGGTTCAGGAACCACTGTTGGAGAAATACACTTTTTTAAAGAAGTTTTCGTATGGTTGATACCTTCGAAGATAAGACCTGTGCGTAACCCCCAGCCTTTCTCCCCTGACATTCACCACTCCGTACAATGTCGTAAGTCTTTATGTAGAGATGCTTAAAATTCATCCTTTTCTCTCAGATTTTTCTGGAATGTGATCCCCCCCCCCCCCCGTTTTCACATGAGAAACTCTCATTTTTAAAGTCTTAGTGTGAGCTGCGTCTTTCCTGTGATTTCTTCCAGTTGGATAACCTTTCCTATTTCACACAACCATTCCTGTGCTACCATTTGAGCCTGCAACAATGTTTTAATTACTATCTGTATGGTATCATCGCCCACATGTGTTCACGTGCCACCAGGTGGACTGAGCCAGACATCGCATTCCTCTTCAATGGACTGTGTTGCTTCTGATCAGAACAGCCAAGCCGTGAGTTCTCTTATTTAAATAACGTACATTACACGCATTTCCACATACAAAGAGATGGAGACGGGGCTGCCCTGGCTTCAGATGTGGGGGGCCTTCCCCTCACCCACTTAGCTTCCTGTTACTGTCCTCCCATTCTTCCTGCCGCGGGGCTACCTCTGAAGTGGCTCTGAGGGTCCCCTCTGTTCCCAAGAGATCAGGAGAGCTTGACTCCAAACCATCAAAGCAGATCATCCATGAGCATAAGGGACTTTTCAGTATCCTTTTATATGACCATTTTCTTCAGAATGCTGAGAACCAATTAAATACTTAGGTGAAGTTAATGGTTGGTTTAAAAATTACCTGCTAATAATATCCGTCTATGGAGGACACACAGTTATTTAACAGTTCCTCGGGGTTTTCTTCAAGCTCAACTTTACTGACTCACAGAATCTCAGGAGTTGGGAATTGCCTTAGAGTTAATGCCATATGGTCCCCTCACTGAACGTCTCCTTCCTCAACATTGACAGGTCCTCAACTTCTGCCTGAGCACTTCCCATCACTGGAGTCCATTCCTTTCTGAAACTATTCCATCAGGAGTAGCCCCAGTTATTAGAAATTTCTTATACTGATCCCAAACATGCACCATGATGGTTGCCTATAATTGATCAAATTATTCTTCCAGTTCTCTTAATTTTTTTTCCTGAGTAGATCTGGTTTCTTCTTAATAGGCTGATATTTTTTAGTGTGCATTCTACTATCACAAAAGTTAATTTTTTATTCTCAGTGGGGATTGTGGAGAATGCACTGAATTCTTTTTATTTTTTTTCAGAGACAGAGAGAGAGTCAGAGAGAGGGATAGATAGGGACAGACAAACAGGAACAGAGAGAGATGAGAAGCATCAATCATCAGTTTTTCGTTGTGACACCTTAGTTGTTCATTGATTGCTTTCTCATATGTGTCTTGACTGTGTAGCTACAGCAGATCAAGTAACCCCTTGCTCAAGCCAGAGACATTGGGTCCAAGCTGATGAGCTTTGCTCAAACCAGATGAGCCCGCGCTTAAGCTGGTGACCTTAGGGTCTTGAACCTGGGTCATCCGTGTCCCAGTCCGATGCTCTATCCACTGTGCCACTGCCTGGTCAGGCATGAGAATGCACTGAATTCAACAAATGAATTCATAAAGAAATAATGGACAGGGAGCCTATTGGAGGACCATGTCATAGTTGTGTTTCCTGGGAGCTCAGCATCCAGCATCCAATACCCAGGACCCATGAGAGGTTCCTAGCTGAGTTCCTTTGAGCAGGCTTCCTGCTAGACTAGCCTGATGATTTTTCTTCTCTCTCTCTCTCTCTCTCTCTCTCTCTCTCTCTCTCTCTGTGTGTGTGTGTGTGTGTGTGTGTGTGTGTGTATGTATGTGTGTGTTGGGAGGAAAAAGAGTCTACAACCTACAATAGTTAAATGATGTTATTTACTAGCTAGCATTAGCATAAGTTGTTAGTTACTTATGGTCATTATGGTTATCTTTCTCATTGTTATTTATAACAAGGAGGAAGGAGGGGCGGGACATGGGAACATTCTGCCAAACTTCCGTTTATCATGGTGCTTACTGCATTTTAAGTAATTAGGGAAAGGGAATCCTTTTGTATCTCCTTAGGGGGAAAATGCTTATGTTCATGCTTCTATTCATTTAAAAATTAAAGAACTACCTAATGTTGACATGGTTGTCCATGCCAATGGTCGTAAAAGATCAAAAATGCCATAAAAACAATCCAGAGACATCTGACAATTCTTACTGTGATTTTGTTAATCCTAATCCGGAGGGACCCAAAACATTGAAGACAAGAACAAGGCTCGTCGATTACACACCAAAGCTTTATTGTCTAGCTTGGCCAAGCGGCGGGAACTCCAACAGGATTCTGAAGGAGAGTGCGCCGGCCCTTTGTTCTACCTAGTTTTTATAGTTTTGTAAGTGGGAAGTACAGAAGCAAAAATTGTAATTAGGAGCCCCTTACCACTATTGGTTATAGTCATATGTCCTTTAACATGATAAGACCATGTTCAATTTGCAAGCCATACATCCTTTTGGAGAAAACAAAATTTACAAGCCAACACAACGGTAGAAAGATGTCTCTTTACATATTAAAAGGCATTCCTATATTATCTAGTGTTTATCTGCTATTTCTCTGTCTAGAGTCACACGTGTTAACCACATGCATTTACATAGGAGAGGTAGTTTCAGTGGGGACAAATGCCTGCAAATGGCTCATTGCTATGAGAAAAGGTTTATTTTGGCTTTTCTCTCCCTGTACCTGGCTAGCCATTCACCCCTTTCCCCACAGGCATGGTGGAATATCTGGGAATTCATGTTTTCCTCCCTATGCATTTACAATACAATGCCAAGGGCCATCCTGACTATGCCAATCACACAGTACAGAGACTACTCTCACAATTTCTCTGCACACCTTAACCCAAATTAATAAAATGTTCTCCAAGCCTCTTAAAATATTAATATTAATTCTGTAGCATTTGGTACTTTACAACATCTGCAGGTGAAGTGGCTCAGTGGCTCCTCAATTTCATGTGAAATGCCCTGTTCATTCACTTTGAACCATCTAAAGTCTGACTATGCCTACAAATCTGGGACATCCTCATCGTTTCTTTGTACGTCTCCTGAACAGTGTGATTTCCACTGGGCTGAGCTTCCTCAAGCCCCATCTTTGAAGGGTAGACACATTTACTGAGGAACTGATTGTCCATCTGGCTCTGTGTCAGGGTATGCTAACAAGACACACAGTCATGAACAACAATAGTGTGTAAGAAGTGCCAGGATAGAAATAAACTCAGGCTGCTGTGGAAGATGTCAAGGTTTTGGCAGAGAAGGGGTGATCTAGTTGAGTGGGACCAGGGAAAGTGTCTGCACATCCTGAAAAGCAAGAGTGAGTGTACTACCTGTGTTCTGACCATTTGCTTATATGTCCAGCTTTAATGTTATTGCTGGCAGCAGATTGGCATTAGCAGTAAAGCAGTGATTTCCCACCCCCAGTTATGAGTTCAATGGATAGAATTTCCTTTTTCTCTTTAGAACCCTTCAAGCTACATTTGCAAACATACAGCGTTGGAAAGATAACCTTCAAAGTCCCTTTCAAAACCAAGTAGCGATCATTTTTCAATTCTATGTTAAATTAGAATTATGTATTATTGATCTCTCTTCCTGTTTGAGGCCCATTATTCTACCCTCCAGAGATCCTTGTAAGTTGTTCTGAAGGACTGTTTTCCGGTCCAAGTTCTCCCAGCTTTTGTTCAAGTTCAGTTGTTTTATCTTTAAGTGATTTACATTTTATTTTATTATGACCATGATGATTTTTCCTTTCCTCATTGATGTTTCTGCTTCTCAAATATTTATAATAAGTGATCACAACCTTAGGTGTCTTTCACCCAAGCTACATATATTTAAGGATTCTGTCTAATTTATAAATCACTTATTCTTCCCAAAGTCATTTTTGCTGTGTTTCTCCTAAATTCCTCCAGGTCTTTTCCACCTGCCTGGTTTTGAAGGGTCCTGTTGAATGTATTTCAGTTCATTTACATATTCAGTGTATTTTGCATATCACTTCCTGCCCTGTGGTTGTTTGCAGAAAGGGTTATATAGCTTCCACTCAGTATCCACAGAGAGACTCATGTTTCTAAGACAGATGGTGCCAAACAAACCGTTTACTTACATCGAATCCCAGGCTAGATAAAACCAAGTGATATCTAATATAAGGAATTTAAAAATTAATTTATAGCCACCAGCTAATTCATACCTAATCAAATCATTATACAGGAATGGGTTATGCTGTAGTCACGGGGACCCTCCTGTAAGCTTTTCTTGAAATCCAGCTAGATTTCCACAAATAATTGTTGTGCTCATTTGACCAAATGAAGAGCATAAATTAAGCTCAAACATCTTTTTTTTCTCTGACAGCATGACCTCTATTTGGGAATGCCCCTCCAAATAACAGACTTAAATTTAAAATATGTTTGCTAGCATCTGAAACTCCCCAAAGCTCAGATTAATTATAAAGCATTCCTGCAGCCTCAGCAGCCACAGTACCCTGAGGTCCGCAGACCTTGTTCTGCACAGAACAGGCATGTCTTTGAACTTTGTGAACTCGGTAGACTTCTCACTCACCACATTCTGGCTACTTCATGGAATGTGCATTTTGCGATCATTAGATGTGAGTCTAGGTTTATAATCAGCAAGCTATAAGAAAGTATTGGGAATTATCAAGCAAATTTGACCTATCTAGATTAATTGCATAATTCATTTATATGGGTTTCTTTAAAGAGAATTTAATTCTTAATTAGATTTTCTCATTCACTCAGTCTTACAATAATTAACACATCTACTGATTCTCCAAATAATAAGCATTATTACTCCCCAGGAGTTTAGAAGTGTGCCCATCACTGAGGGTACAGTAACGGTTAAGATTTAGTTTCAATATTCATAAAGCTCATCATGTGTATACAGCACAGTGGAAGAGAAGCTGTGACAAGTTGTTAAGTGAGCACTAGGAGCAGGGAAACACCACCTTTCTTAAAAAAGCAGGATAGATCAGAGAACACTCAACAGAGAAGTCAAGATTGGACATTGCAGAATAATTGTAGGGCTCAGATTAGAGAACGAAGTATGGGAGAGCAAGAAAGAAGGGGTGGTGGTGTAGGAAAAGGTAGACCAGTTAGCTTATGCGCAGTGGTCTGAGAAAAGCTCCACAGTTGCTAGTTGTAGCTGATTTTGGATGGTTAGAGTTGAGGTTTTATAAGAGAAGGAGCTAAGCATTAAAGCTAAAATATAGGCAGGAGTCAGATGAATGCAAGACTTTTAATTTTAGGTGAAAAAGATTTAAATGTTTGTTTTATGTGTCTCAGAATCAGTGACATATTTTTGAAGCTTAATGGTCTCTTTGGTGGATAGTGTTCCGGTCATCCTAGTGAGCTACGGACCCTTTATTCCCTTCTTTCCTGCTGTTCTCTTTCCTGACTTCTCTACCCTCCATCCTCTCTGTTCATGTCGGTGCTTTCCCGTTCTGCCTGCTCTCTCTTATCTCTTTCTGCCCCTCCTAATTGTCTGCAGACTTAATGGATCAATTTATTTTGCTTTTATTTTTTAATTTATTTTTAATTAAATTCATTAGAGGGATATTTAAACTGATATTTAAAAAAATATTTAAAACTTTTAACATTATGCCAACATGCCCTTTGAATTCAGTTGATAGTTTCAAGTAGTTTTGAACCTATAAGGTTAAAGAAAGTTAGTTATTTAGCCATTGTAAAATGTAAGTTCCTCCACTGATAACCAATATAAAATAAAAAAGCAATCCAAACTGATCATTTCAAAATATGGAAATAAAATATTCTTTTATTAAAGTGTTAATTTTTTCCCTGAGTTTAGGCAAATGATGAAAATATTTCAAATAGAAATGGAATAAAGGACTCCTTTATATTTTTCCACCATACTTTCCTATTAAGTGCTTATTTTGGTGCTTAATATTTTTGCTTTCTGATGATTGGCATTCAAACATTTAAATGTACTATTGATAAACTAAATATTTTGTAATCTATCAAGAAATGTACTTGAAAAATGTTATCTTTCTGTATTGTACAAAGCTTTCTCAAGTATTTGTGTGTATATATATATTTTTAGATAGAAGATTATTCCACTAAAGGGTTAAAGAGAAATGTTAGAGAAATTTGTTAGAATTAAGAACACGGCCCTGGCCATTTGGCTCAGCAGTAGAGTGTCGGCCCGGCATGTGGAAGTACCAGATTTGATTCCTGGTCAGGGCATGCAGGAAAAGTGCCCATCTTCTTCTCCACCCCTCCTCCCTCTCCTTTCTCTCTCTATCTCTCTCTCTTCTCATCCCATAGCCACTTTTCACAGACCTTGCCCCCCCCCCAAAAAAAAGCACGCACATAACATGAATTTTGACAATCACTCATGGATCAGAGTCTTGTGGGAATCTTAGAGGAGTCCAGTGAAGAAGTTATAGCACATTGTTGGAGAAAAGAAAGAGACACGCTGAAGAAGGTAAGAACTTTCTCCACATCTCCTCTCTCCTAAGGCAGCAAGCTCATTGCCAAGAGAAGGTGATGCTGTTGACTCACGATCTCTCCCATGGAGGAAAGTGGCATGCTCAGTAGGAGTGAGTTGGCCCGAGGCATTGAGGATGGCTCCATGGCCTCTGCCTCAAGTGCTAAGAAGAGATGGTTGCTGAGCAATGAAGCAACACCCCAGATGGGCAGAGAATCGCCCCCTAGTGGGCTTGTCAGGTGGATCCTGGTCAGGGCACATGCAAGAGTCTGTCTCTGCCTCTCCTCCTCTCACTGAATAAAAATAAGTAAATTAAATAAATTTTTTAAAAGGAATTAAGAACACAATGAAGAGTTAAAAGGAATTTTGGAGAGAATTATCAATACTTCAAGATTGAAGAAGGTGATTATTATGGCAAGGAACCAAAGATATTATTTTTGAGTGATTAGTGAATTTCAAGTATTTATTGTGAACTCACTTATTCAATTTTGCCCTCTTGTTCAACCTGGTGTCGGAGTTTGTACAGAGATACCATTATGCTTCTCTAATTCAACAGCCAGTTATTTGTATGAATCTTCCCCTCCAATTATTAGTTCAGAGTTGTAAGAGCAGGTTCCTTGGCAAGTGTGAACCAAGATGTTTTATTTCCAAAGCCTCTAATGAAGTTGCCTGTTAAGGTGACAACAGTGTCTGACGGGTACTGGATAATGTCTAAATGTTGACTGTGACGTCTGTCACAGCTTCTGAAGGATGTCTGTTTAATTCAGTTTGAAGAGATAAGGAGTTAGATGACAGCAGTGAAGAAAGTGCCTTCGATTTTTAAAACATAATTCAGTGTATTTTTGTGTGTAATATTAAACATGTCAGCTTAAGAAGATGATAGTCCGATTCATGGCATTGAATTCCAAAACCATTGTTATTACGCTCATCACATAGTGGTGTCTGAGCATTCGTATTTTTTGTGGTGGGATATTTGTTTTAGTGATATTCTACAAGATGGCAGAATAACAGTTTTCCACTTTTCATGGACCTTGCCCCACCCCCCAAAAAAGCACGCACATAACATGAATTTTGACAATCACTCATGGACCAAAGTCTTGTGGGAATCTTAGAGGAGTCCAGTGAAGAAGTTATAGCACATTGTTGGAGAAAAGAAAGAGACACGCTGAAGAAGGTAAGAACTTTCTCCACGTCACCTCTCTCCTAAGGCAGCAAGCTCATTGCCAAGAGAGATGTTGTTGACTCACTATCTCTCCCATGGAGGAAAGTAGCAGCATCATGCCTGAGCACCTGACTTCCCGAGTTGTGCAGAACATTAAAGCTGAATTAACACCACTCCTTCTGAAACATTCTCAAATTAATGAAGAGGAGGGATCACTTCCAAACTCATTTTACGAGGCCAGCATCACCCTGATACTCAAGACAGATACGGATGCTACCAAAAAAGAAACTTAAAGGCCAATATTCCTGGTGACCACAAGTAATGAAAACTCGCAACAGAATACCCACCACATTCAACAGCACATTAAAAGGATCACCCAGCAGGACTAAGTGGGATTTATTCCTGGGAACAGGCTCATTCAGTATATGCAAGTCAATAAATGTGATACAACACATAAATACAATGAAAGATAAAATCATTTGATTGCCTCAACAGATGCCAAAAAAGCATTTGGCAGAAATACTTTTTTTTCATGATAAAAACTCAAAACAAATTAGGAGTAGAAGAAATATACCTCAACATAATAAAGGCTGTATGTGACAAACCTATAGTGTACATTATACCCAATCATGAAAAGTAGTGAGATCTTAAGATCAGGAACAGGAAAGAGGTGCCCTCTCATGCCACCTTTATTGAACGCAGAACAGTCACCTCACTTTGATCCTGCAGGACAGGCCACCTGATTCTTGTATTTTACAATTTGGACACTGAATACTCAAACAAACAAAAAAACAAAAACACCCACATATTTTTTTTTTTTGGACAGTTTCCAGATGTGATGGTTTTTTAATACCTGTATGGACCAAAAAACAAGAAGCCACTGTCTTTCCAGATTATATTAAGTTTTAACTGGGGCAAGTCAAATAAGTAATAAGAATATAAGTAAATTTTTTTAAAAAACTGGAGGTTGTTTTTTTGAAGATAAAAATGTAAGGAGAGCTGCATAGACAATATTGTTGCTGAAGGTGAATTGACACGTTTGGTACAGCTCATGGTAATATTTCTAAAGCACAGACTAAGCAAGGCACAAGATGTGACTGTCTCTTTTCTGTACTTGCTCAGGAATGCTTTCTAGGGCCTCTCCCAAAGGTCAGAACCACTCTAAGCACCGCCGTGTCCTTTAAAACTGTCTACAAGTTGAAGCGTGTTTTGGCCTTTGTTCACTTACTCTGAATAACGTGAGATGTTCTGAAAGCCTCCTCAGTCATCGTCCATTATCTGAGCTGGGCGCGATTTTCCAAGTTGGATTTGTTATTCAAAAGAGAGGCTGCACTGTTTTGGCAAATCTAAAACAACAGCCCAAAAGGTATTTCCTGCCTGCACCACTTGCGGATGCGAGCTGGCAGCAGTGGGTTCTGCTGAGTCCCAAATACAGCCCCTACTCCGGGATCCAGAATAAGATGTCGAGGACAGTGTGAACATGGATGGTAACTATAGTGAAGGGAGAAAAGTCCCTGTCAAAGAATGCCCTGACAATTATAGCATTGGCTAGAACATGGCACGGTCATTCCTGCCCTCCTTTCTGTGACCTCAGCCACTCTCACAGCCGTGACTCTGATCCAGAGCACAAGATGTTGAAGCCACCTACTGAGGAGACCCAGTGGAATGAATGGCTTTCTGTATGTAGAATATTTTTTACTTAAGCATAAACACCTAAGGCTGTTTTTCCCAAGTCTCAAGTGTAGTCTCAAGTTGTGCAAATTTTTTAGTTGCTAAAATAAAAAACAAAACAAAACAAAAATCAGCCTGACCAAGTGATGGCACAATGGATAGAGCACTGACCTGGGACACTAAACACCCAGGTTCAAAACCCTGAGGTCACCAGCTTGAGTGTGGAGTTGCCAGCTTGGGCATGAGATTGTAGACATGACCCTGTGGTCGCTGGCTTAAGCCCAACGTCGCTTGCCTGAGCCCAAGGTCTCTGGCTTGAGCTAGGGATCACTGGCTCACCTGGAGCACCCCCAGTCAATGCAGCTATGAAAAAGCAATCAGTGAACAACTAAGGTGCCACTACTATGAGGTGATGCTTCTCGTCTCTCTCCCTTTCTGTCTGTGTGTCCCTGTCTGTCCCTCTCTCCCTCATGTGCTAAAAAATAAATTAATTAATATCCCCAATAATCTATGGACTAAAATATAGTTTTGCTCATAAATAACTTTTATGCTACTATTCTTCCTTCTCATGGCTACTTGATAGCTCATGTGGGACACTGATTAGGTAATTAGAAAATACACCACTTGGCGGAGGGAGCTGCTTCATCTCTGCCAGGAACGGGTGCCGTTACAAAGGGCTCACCTTTCAACACTCAGGCTGTCTTGGCAGGGACGGGACTCCCAACAGCACTGGCTGGCAGGCGGTGCCACTGGGGGACAGCTTCAAATCAGCATGCGAGAACTGCCACACGGGAGATGAAAATCAGAAAGGGACCCAGGGTATCAGTGTGCAAAAAAATAAGTATGGGTTTCATTAAATTCTGACATCTGAAAATCAAAAATGATTTTTATGTGTTCTTATCATTTTTAATAGAAAATGTTTGATTTTATATAATTAGATTGAACTTTTCTTACCAGTGTAAAATGACACGGTTAAATTTAACGTTTTAATCATTTGAATGATTATAATCTTGAACCTTCCCTTAATTTTATGTTCATATCCTGTCTTCTTTGTATTTATGGGTTTTTTTTGGGGGGGGGCTATTATACTCATCTTTGATCTTACTGTGGAAAAAAAATTTTCTTGTTAAATATCATACATTTTTAACCTTATTTCAGGATCTAAGTCTTTTAGAAAGGGAGTTTAAGCAATTTTTACTTACTTAAATAAATGCAGAAAGATGTCAGCAAGATGGCGAAATAAGACATCCTCTGCTCGTGACCCTCCTCAACAAAAATAATTCACTCCCACCCCCAGACACAAGTGCCTTTGTGGGAACTGCAGGATCCTGGTTGGGGATTCTGATATCCCAGGGGAGTCCCTGACTGAGGAGAGGCATTTAGAGAAGAGAGGCACACACCCAGGGACCGGATTCTCTGAACACAGTCTTAGCTACAGACAAAGCAGTGCCGTTTCCCTGAAGACAGGGCTACACCCCAGTTCGGCAGGATACACTTGCATTTCTATACACTAAGAATAAACAATCAGAAAGAGAAACACATCAATGCTACTAACAGTAGTATTAAAAACAAGCTACTTAGGAATAAATTTAATCAAGGAGATGAAAAATATGTACACTGAAAATTATAGGATTTTGATGATAAAAATTTAAGTAGATACAAATAAGTAAAAAGATATTTTTGTGTGCATAGATAGGAAAAATAAATATTAAAAGGTCCATACTACCCAAAACAATCTATATATTCAATGCAATCCCTATCAAAATTCCACTGCTTTTTCACAGAAATAGAAAAAAAAATCTTAAAATTTCTATGGAACCACAAAAAACCCTGAATAGCAACAGCAATTTTGAGAAAGAAGAACAAAGCTGAAGGCATCATCCCTCAATTTTGAGCTATACTACAAAGCTGTTTTAACCAAAATAGCATTATACTGGGCCCAAAACAGATACCTGGGGCAATGGAACAGAATCAAGAACCCAGAAATAAAGCCACCCATATACGGTCAACTAGTATTTGACAAGGGAGCCAAGTATGGGACCAGGATAGTGGCTTCAGTATAGGGTGTTGCGATAACTGGGCATTTACATGCAAAGGCGGAATCAGACTCCTGTCTTACAACCACTCACAAAAATTAACTCATTGCCTGACCTGTGTTGGCGCAGTGGATAAAGTATCAAGCTGGAATGCTGAGGTCGCCAGCTCGAAACCCGGGCTTGCCTGGTCAAGGCATATATGGGAGTTGATGCTTCCTATTCCTCCCCCTTCTCTCCCTCTCTATTCTCTCAAAATAAATAAAGTCTTAAAATATTTTTTAAATTAACTCAGTTCACTTAAGTCTTTACAATGGTTGATAGACTTAAATGTAAGATCTGAAACAATAAAACTTATAGAAAACATTTAAAAACCAGGAAAAAAGCAAAACAATCTTCGTCTTGAAAATGGGGGACTACACCAGAGAGAGAAAAAGATGGCAGTGGAGTAGGTGGATGCACAGACTCCCAGCTCTCACCACCAAACTGGAATACAAATCAATTTAGGAAAAATCAGCATGAAAAACCAACTCTGAACTGCAAGAACAGCTCTCAAAAACCAGGAGCAAAGAAGAAGCCACAAAAAACCTGGTAGGGAGCGCCTGAATCTCCCCTGCTTATAGGAACGGAGGGGGGGAGGTGAGGCTGAGAGCCCTGAGGGGATCTCACACAGGGAAAAGAGCAGAAACTACTGCTCACAGCCACTTGCCTGGCGACCAGGGAGCGAGGTGTGTTGAAAAGACCAGCTTATCTCCCAAGTGAAAAGGACAGGGAGAGGGACAGACTGTGAGGTGTTAAGGAATGCAGGAAATGAACTAAAAAAGCTGACTCATCCATGCTGGAGGCGGCCATAGCTGGGGGAGGGACTGAACCTTTCACAAAACAGAGCTGAACTGCTTCCGGATCAGAAATCTCCGGACATTTATCCAGCTCCAATCAGCGCAACAAGACACAGCTGAAAACAAGAAGTGGGGAGGAGGGGCAGTAACTCAGGTCTCCATGGAGATCTGAGATACACCTCCCCCTACTGAAGCTCAGAAAACACACTGCCCCAGTGAGATTAGCTGGCTAACGAGGCCTTCAGAGTCTCAGGTTACACCCATCGCATTCCTGGATACAGTTTCAAGGAAGCCCCCTGCTGAGATCAGTAAACAAGACTATCACCTGTTAAGAAAACAAACAAATCAAGACTTCAAAGCTGCCCAAATCCAAAAGTGGATTACAGATAACAGCTGATACCAACCCAAGAAGACCTAGAAATAACACAACTGAAAACTGGAGGCAGACAACACCAAGCCTAGACTCAACCAACTCTACAAATAAAACACCCCAAAACATAATGAGAAGACAAAGAAGTGCAATCCAAATGAAACCACAAGAGACACCTTCAGGAGATCAACTGAGTGATATGGAAATAATCAAATTTCCAGATGCGGAGTTTAAAATAATGATTGTAAGGATGCTTAGGGATCTTAGAACAACAATGGATGTCATTATGAACACCTAAATAAAGAAATAGCAAGTATAAAAAAGAATCAGTCGGAGATGACATATACAATATCAGAAATAAAAACCATAATGGAAGGAATTAGAAACAGGATAGATAAAGCTGAGGATCGAACCAGCGAGTTAGAGGACAACTGGAATGAAGGCATGAAAGCAGAGAAGAAAAAAGAAAAGAGACTCAAAAAGTCAGAGGAAACTCTTAGAGAGCTCTGTGACAGCATGAAGAGAAATAACATCCGCATCATAGGGGTTCCTGAAGAAGAAGAAAAAGAACAAGGGATAGAGACTTTGTTCAATCATATCATAGCTGAAAAATTCCCTAAATTAATGCAAAAGAAACTCTCACAAGTCCAAGAAGCACAGAGAACTCCATTAAAGAGAAACCCAAAGAAACCTACACCAAGACACATCATAATTAAAATACCAAAGCTAAGCGATAAGAGACAATATTAAAAGCTGCAAGAGAAAAATAAGTTATCACCTACAAAGGAGCCCCCATAAGGATGACATCTGACTTCTCAACAGAAACACTTGAGGCCAGAAGTGAATGGCAAGAAATATTCAAAGTAATGCAGAACAAGAACCTACAACCAAGACTACTTTATCCAGTTAGGCTATCGTTTAAAATTGAAGGACAAATAAAAAGCTTCCCAGACAAAAAAACAACTCAAGGAATTCATTACAACCAAACCAATGCTGCAGGAAATGTTAAGGGGCCTGTTGTAAACAGATCAAAGTTGGAAAAGAATATAGCAAAAAAGGAATACACCCTTAAAGAAGAAAATGGCAATAAACAACTACATATCAAATAATAACCTTAAATGTAAATGGATTAAATGATCCAATCAAAAGACATAGGGTAGCTGCGTGGATAAGAAAACAGGGCCCTGGCCGGTTGGCTCAGCGGTAGAGCGTCGGCCTAGCGTGCGGAGGACCCGGGTTCGATTCCCAGCCAGGGCACATAGGAGAAGCGCCCATTTGCTTCTCCACCCCTCCGCCGCGCTCTCCTCTCTGTCTCTCTCTTCCCCTCCCGCAGCCAAGGCTCCATTGGAGCAAAGATGGCCCGGGCGCTGGGGATGGCTCTGTGGCCTCTGCCTCAGGTGCTAGAGTGGCTCTGGTCGCAATATGGCGACGCCCAGGATGGGCAGAGCATCGCCCCCTGGTGGGCAGAGCACCGCCCCTGGTGGGCGTGCCGGGTGGATCCCGGTCGGGCGCATGCGGGAGTCTGTCTGACTGTCTCTCCCTGTTTCCAGCTTCAGAAAAATGAAAAAAAAAAAAAAAAGAAAAGAAAACAGGACCCATACATATGCTGTCTACAAGAGACATACCTCAGAACAAAAGACACACATAGATTGAAGGTAAAAGGATGGAAAAAAACATTTCATGCAAACGGAAATGAAAAAAAAGCTAGGGTAGCAATACTTATATCAGACAAATTAGACTTTAAAACAAAAGATATAGTAAGAGATAAAGAAGGCCACTACATAATGATAAAGGGAGTAATCCAACAGGAAGATATAACTATTATAAATATCTATGCACCTAATACAGGAGCACCCAAATATATAAAGCAGACTTTGATAGATTTAAAGGGTGAGATCAACACCAATAATATAATAGTAGGGGATTTCAATACCCCACTAACATCACTAGATAGATCCTCAAGAAAGAAAATTAACAAAGAAACAGCAGACTTATTGGAAACACTAGATCAACTCAATTTAATAGGTATCTTCAGAACCTTTCACCCTAAAGCAGCAGAATATACATTCTTTTCAAGTGCTCATGATACATTCTCTAGGATAGACGACATGTTAGGGCACAAAAGTGCTCTCAACAAATTTAAGAAGACTGAAATCATATCAAGCACTTTCTCTGATCACAACGGCATGAAACTGGAAATGAACCACAACAGAAAAGCTCAAAACTTCTCAAACACATGGAAACTAAATAGCAGGTTGTTAAATAATGAATGGATTAAGAATGAGATCAAAGAAGAAATAAAAAAAATTCCTAGAAACGAATGACAATGAGCATACAATAACTCAAAATTTATGGGACACAGTGAAAGCAGTGCTGAAAGAGCAGTTCATAGCACTACAGGCACACTTTCAGAAGCTAGAAAAAGCTCAAATAAACAACTTAACCCTGAATCTAAAAGAATAAGAAAAAGAACAGCAAGTAAAGCCCAAATGTAGTAGAAGGAAGGAAATAATAAAGGTCAGAGCAGAAATAAATGACATAGAGGCTAAAGAAACAATACAGAGGATCAATGAAACTAGAAGCTGGTTCTTTGAAAAGGTAAACAAGATTGATGAACCTTTAACTAGACTCACCAAGAAAAAGAGAGAGAGGACTCAAATAAATAAAATTAGAAATGAGAGGGGAGAAATAACAACTGACACAACAGAAATACAAAGGATTGTAAGAAAATACTATGAAGAACTGTATGCCAAAAAACTAGACAACCTAGATGAAATGGACAAATTTCTTGAAACATATAATCTTCCAAAAATCAATCTGGAAGAATCAGAAAACCTAAACAGACCGCTTACAACAAATGAGATCGAAACAGTTATCAAAAAACTCCCAACAAAGAAAAGTCTCGGGCCCGATGACTTCACAACAGAATTCTACCAAATATTCAAAGAAGAACTAATGCCTATCCTTCTCAAACTATTTCAAAAAATTCAAGAGGAAGGAAGACTTCCAAGCTCCTTTTATGAGGCGAGCATAATTCTGATTCCAAAACCAGGCAAAGACAACACAAAGAAAGAAAATTATAGGCCAATATCTCTGATGAATATAGATGCTAAAATCCTCAACAAAATATTAGCAAACCGGATCCAACAATATATGGAAAAAATCATACACCATGATCAAGTGGGATTTATTCTGGGGAGGCAAGGCTGGTACAATATTCGTAAATCAATCAATGTGATTCATCACATAAACAAAAAGAAGGAGAAAAATCATATGATAATTTCAATAGATGCAGAAAAAGCATTTGATAAAATCCAACACCCATTCATGATCAAAACTCTCAGCAAAGTGGGAATACAGGGAACATACCTCAACATGATAAAAGCCATCTATGAGAAACCCACGGCCAACATCATACTCAATGGGCAAAAATTAAAAGCAATCCCCTTTAAGATCAGGAACAAGGCAGGGGTGCCCCCTTTCACCACTCTTATTTAACATGGTCCTGGATGTCCTAGCCTCAGAAATCAGACAAGAAGAAGAAATATAAGGCATTCAAGTTGGAAAAAAAGAAGTAAAACTATCATTATTTGCAGATGATATGATATTGTATATAGAAAACCCTAAAGTCTCAGTCAAAAAACTACTGGACCTGATAAATGAATTCAGCAAAGTGGCAGGATATAAAATCGATACTCAGAAATCAGAGGCATTTTTATACACCAACAATGAACAGTCAGAAAGAGAAATTAAGGAAACAATCCCCTTCACAATTACAACCAAAAAAATAAAGTACCTAGGAGTAAACTTAACCAAGGAGACTAAAGACTTGTACTTGGAAAATTACAAAGCATTGATAAAAGAAATCAAGGAAGATACAAACAAGTGGAAGCATATACCGTGCTCATGGTTAGGAAGAATAAACATCATTAAAATGTCTATATTACCCAAATCAATCTATAAATTCAATGCAATACCAATTAAAATACCAATGACATACTTCAAAGATATAGAACACATATTCCAAAAATTTATATGGAACCAAAAGAGAACACGAATAGCCTCAGCAATCTTAAAAAAGAAGAATAAAGTGGGAGGTATCACACTTCCTGATATCAAGTTATACTACAAGGCCATTGTACTCAAAACAGCCTGGTACTGGCATAAGAACAGGCATATAGATCAATGGAACAGAACAGAGAACCCAGAAATAAACCCACAGTTCTATGGACAGCTGATATTTGACAAAGGAGGTAAGGAAATACAATGGAGTAAAGACAGCCTCTTTAACAAATGGTGTTGGGAAAATTGGACAACTACCTGCAAAAAAATGAAACTAGATCACCAGCTTATACCACTCACAAAAATAAACTCAAAATGGATAAAAGACTTAAATGTAGGCTGTGAAACCATAAGCATCTTAGAAGAAAACATATTCAGTAAGCTCTCGGACATCCCTCGGAGCAATATATTTGCCGATTTATCTCCACGGGGAAGTGAAATAAAAGACAGGATAAACAAATGGGACTATATCAAACTAAAAAGCTTTTGCACAGCTAACGACAACAAGAACAGAATAAAAAGACAAACTACACAATGGGAGAACATATTTGACAATACGTCTGATAAGGGGTTAATAACCAAAATTTATTAAGAACTTGTAAATCTCAACACCAGGAAGACAAACAATCCAATCCAAAAATGGGCAAAAGAGATGAATAGACACTTCTCCAAAGAGGACATACAGATGGCCAATAGGCATATGAAAAAATGCTCAACATCACTAATCATTAGAGAAATGCAAATTAAAACCACATTGAGATATCTCCTCACACCAGTCAGAATGGCGCTCATCAACAAAACAACACAGAATAAGTGCTGATGAGGATGTGGAGAAAAGGGAACCCTCCTGCACTGCTGGTGGGAATGCAGACTGGTGCAGCCACTGTGGAAAACAGTATGGAGATTCCTCAAAAATCTGAAAATCGAACTGCCTTTTGACCCAGCTATCCCACTTTTAGGAATATACCCCAAGGACACCATAGAACGGCTCGAAAAGGAGAAATGCACCCCCATGTTTGTGGCAGCATTGTTCACAATAGCGAAGATCTGGAAACAGCCCAAGTGTCCGTCAGAGGACGAGTGGATTAAAAAGCTTTGGTACATATATACTATGGGAACTGGAGGCCTGGAACTGGACCCGGAAGCCAGGTTTACTGCGAAGCACGACCTGTGGGTTACCGGGATGGACAATTCGCTGCGCCTCCGATCCTTGTACCTGGGTATGGCCCGTTCAGCTTCTTCCCAGCATCCCTATCTGAATTTGGCTCTATAGTTTTAAGTTTTTTTACTTTAGAGAGAGAGAGGGAGATAAGAGAGAGAGACAGAAACAAGATCCGTTCCTGTATATGACCTGACCAGAATCAAACCCACAACCTTTGTGCATAGAGACGTTGTTTTAAACAACCGAGCTATCCGGCCAGGACTCCAGGCTACATTGGCAGTCCTACCTTGGGCCAACTCCAGCGCTAGAAACTCGAGGAGCATGCAGCTGTTATTCCAACTTGGTCATTTCGTGCGGATTTGAACATGCCACGGTCGTGAGGCAGGAGAGGCTGCCTCCTCCTGTGAATGCTCTGACTCTTCAATATTTCTAAAGCCCTGCAACTCACCAGCTGGAGGTTATCGGGTTCCCAGTCTTCAACCACCCCATCCCCAAAACCTTGGGAAGTATCACACTTTGTTCTAAGCCTACCAGGTTGTGAGAAGCTACCAGGAGCGAGTTGCTTCATAAGCTTCTCAGTGCACAGCTCAACTCTGGCATTCAGCTGGACCAGCGATTTTCAACCTTTTCATCTCATGCCACACATAAACGAAATACTAAAATTCTGGGGCATACGAAAAATGTTAAAATTTTGTCAGTCTGACCAAAAAAAAAAAAAAAGGGTATAATTTGATTCATTCACACTGGATGGCTATTGTGTTGCTGTTATTATTTATTTCACTGATTTTTTTTTCTTTTTCACTGATTTTTTTTAGTGGGGGAGAGACAGAGGAACATCAACTGGTTGTCCCACTTATTCATGATGTCATTGGTTGATTTTTTTTTTTTTTTAAGAGAGAGAGGAACAGACAGGGACAGACAAGGGAGAAACGAGAAGCACCAACTCGTAGTTGCGGCACCTTAGTTGTTCACTGATTGCTTTCTCATATGTGCCTTCGCTGGGGGCTCCAGCCAGCCTTGCTTAAGCCAGCAACCTTGGGCTTCAAGCCAGCAACCTTTGGGCTCCAGCCAGCAACCATGGGGTTATGTCTGTGATCCCATACTCAAGCTGGTGACCCCGTGCTCAAGCTGGATGCACCTGCACCCAAAACAGTGATCTTGGGGTGTCGAACCTGGGTCCTTAGCATCCCAGGCCAAAGTTCTATCCACTGTGCTGCTGCCTGTTTAGGCCATTGGTTGGTTCTAGTATGTGCACTGACTGGGAATCAAACCCGCAACCTTGGCATGTCAGGACAACGCTCTTAACTAATTGAGCCACCCGGCCAGGGCAGCTGTTGTCATTTTTTAATTTGGCAATCTAAGGGAAAAGAGGTCAGTGCCCCTGAATATACAGTCAAGTATTGAATATTTTAAAAATTCTTGTGGCACACCAGTTGAAAATTACTGTGCTAGACTAAGCAATGAAAAATAAAAAGTCCCTATCTTTTTAGAAGTTGTGTTCAAGCAAAGGAGGCACAGGATGAATTCATTTAACTGCTAACATCTTAGAAATGTTACTTTTGGGCCCTGGCTGGTTGGCTCAGTGGTAAAGCATCATCTCAGCATGTGGATGTCCCAGGTTCAATTCCCAGTCAGGGCACACAGAAGTGACCATCTGCTTCTCCCGCCCCCCCTTCTCTCTCTGTCTCTCTTCCTCTCCCAGTCATGGCTTGATTGATTGGAGTGGTTGGCCCAGGTGCTGAGGATGGCCCCATGGAGCCTCTGCCTCAAGAGCTAATAATAGCTCAGTTGTGAGCATGGCTCCAGATGGGTAGAGCATCGATCCCAAATGGGTTGCCAGGTAGATCCTGGTCATGGTGCATGCAGGAGTCTTCTCCCCTCCTCTCACTTAGGGAAAAAAAAAAAAAGAAATGTCACTTTCAATCACAACAAAGTACTTTGACTACACCATCAATCCAAAGACAAAATAGTTCCAAAGAAATCTTAAACTTTACTTAGTAGTCTTGTTATTTGGTAGTATAATAGGATGATTATTCTGAAATTAACCGAGTGAATAAATATTTATTTGGCAGCCAAAAAAAAAAAACAAAAAATAAAACAAAAAATATATACTATGGAATACTACTCAGCCATAAGAAATGATGACATCGGATCATTTACAATAACATGGATGGACCTTGATAACATTATACGGAGTGAAAGAAGTAAATCAGAAAAAAAAACTAAGAACTACATGAATCCATACATAGAAGGGACATAAAAATGAGACTCAGAGACATGAACAAGAATGTGATGGCAACAGGGGTGCGGGGGGAGGGGGGATGGGGTGAAGAAGGAGACAGGGGTTGGGAGAGGGGAGGGGCACAAAGAAAACCAGATAGAAGGTAACAGAAGACAATTTAACTTTGAGGGAGGGGTATACAGCACAATCAAATGTCAAAATAATCTAGAGATGATTTCTCTCAACATATGTACCCTGATTTATCAATGTCACTGCATTAAATTTAATAAATAAATTTAAAAAAAAGGAAAAAGAAAATGGGGGACTACACCAAATTAAAAAGCTTCTGCACAGCAAAAGAAACAATCAACAGACCAAAAGGGCAACCAACGAAATGAGAGAAAATGTTTGCAAGCCATATGTCTTGTAAGGGTTAATATCCAAAAACTATAGGACACATACAAATCAATAGAAAAAAATACCTGAAAAGTGTTTTTATTTTTGTACCTGAAGTAACATTTTTTCAAAGTGGATATACAAGTAGGCAACAGTGTGTGCAAAGGAGCTCAATGTCACTGGCATTCAGGAGAACGCAAAGCAAAACCACCGGGAGGAGTCCCACCTGGAAGAATGGGAAGCATAAAAAGACATGGCACGTTCTGGAGAGGATGTGGAGAAACGGGAATCCTTGTGCCTGGTGGTGGGAACATAGAGCGGTGCAGATACTGTGGAAAAGAGTATGGTGGTTTCTCAAGAAATGAAAAACAGAACTACCACATCAACCAGCGATACTATTTCTGATAAATATTTGGGGATATATCTATATCTTTATATCTATATCTATATATCTATATACGTCCAAATGTACTGATATTGCTTTCTCAAAGAGATGTTCATACTCCCATGTTCATGCAAGAGATAACTCAATCTTGCCTTAGACACTACACTAAGAAAATTCCAGGGCAAGAGCTGTAGACCTGAGATCATGATTCAATATTTTCTCTTGAACGTTATTGAAAAAGTTTGCCCTGACTTTTTTTTTTCAAGATACTGTTGAATATATTGTTTTGCTAGATATTAGTCAGTAATAACAACTGGGAAGTCTTATTTAACAGGTAGACATGAGAAGATCACATGTCATGGGAGAGTGGCTCAAATGAAGTCCACGTTCTCTGAGGAGGTGGGGGGGGGGCAGATGAGCAGACTTGTGGATTCACTGTGCATGAGACAGAGCAGGGTAATAGAAGTTTGTCTTCTAGGGAGAAGTTCAGAGTTAGCAGTGTGACTGACTAAAACAGAGACCACGTCAGTCATTTTCCCTTCCTCTTGGACACGTAAGATGTACTCAAATCCAGCCGCTGGCCTTGCCTTCTGCAGGAGGGACAGGCCATATGGAGAAGAAGCCATCTAACTACCCTAGACCTCCCAGCTTCCACTAGAGGGCCCCTTACCCAGCTCGGCCTCTTTTCTACTTTTTGACCAGTCAGCCACCACCTGGCCACTAGGTAGCACTGCCCCCTTGACCACAATTAATTCATTAATTAATCTGATCAAGTAATTAAGAGTCAACAGTATGTGCGTATCTCTCTGATTCTGTTAGGCTCTCAAATAGCCTCATTAAAATGTTGCTCTAATAAACTCTACCCTGATTAGCTTTGCCAAAAAATACACACAAGAGTGAGTGTCATTATCAGCAAACTACAGGCTTTGCCTGAGTCCCTGGAGCAGGTGACAATTTGATTTTTAAGTGGCTTCCTGATACTTTGCATTGATGTAGCACCATTCAAACCAAATCTCCAAGTGCTCTACAAAACGTTAATTAATGACAGCTCACGGCATCCCATAGTGGATGGTATATTTTGCAGCTACCCTTTTGAAGATGAAATTTCCAGGGGTTAAGAGGATTGATAAAAGTCACACTTCAAAAGCAGTTGTGAAACTATGAACTGAGTTCACAATTTGAAACTATCAATTTCTAGCGCTATCAATCTGGACTCATTTCTGCTTAGTGCGTGTTAATAGCCAAAATCATTGACATATTGTTTTTGAAGTATTTTTTTAAAGAAACATTAGCATAATTAAGAAAGTAAAAAGGTCAGTGATTCCAAAAGGCTTTGTAATTGGCCTGATAATGGCTGGAACTTTCTACCTGATGCAGAAATATTCAATAGTTGAATTTTTTAAATAGCATGTTTTTTATAAAACATACCAAACATTATTGAAAGAGCGAAAGGTAAAATTTGTCAATATGGGGTTGAATATCACTTTAAAAGTTCAAAACTAACATTTAGGGATACCTAGTTGTAACAAATCTCTAATAAAGACCACATAAGGGTGATAGTTAACACCACAGGCTTAGGAGCTAAATGCGTTTGAGTACTGCTTTGGAGGTTGTCATTAATTGCCATAAGACATGGAAATATTACTGAATCCACCCGAGTGCTAGTTGCCTCATTTGCAAAATGGAAATAGGATCTAACTAAGTTAATACCTATGTAAACACACGACACGTGCCTGTACAAAGAATGCCAAATTCTTATCACAGATGTATTCCCTAACTCTGAGTGGTGAATCTGGAAAATTCAGCAGGGTTTCTTTTAGCTTTCTCATTGTAATTTAAAAAACATATGCAATCCATGTAAATAGTATACAACTTTGAGTTTATGAAGTATAAAATTGAGAAAGTGACTACTTCCTGTGCCTGTTCCTAAGCTACCTAGATATCTTACAGGAGAAACCTCAACATTTCTTAAGTTCATTTCCAAATTTAGCTAGGAATTGAGACATGTTTTTGTTTAGATATTTTCTCATGCAACAAAATAATGTGATATCTAATACGAAAAGACCCAAAGTTTGATTCTTACTTAATAATCATTTCATGTAAGTATGTTTAGAACTTTTAATGGCTGCATATTATTTCTTTTTAATGACTAATTCAGTGGTTCTCAAACTTTTTAAAGTCAGGGTGCATTTAAAATCTTACAAATAGGTCGGACCTGTAGCAGTGCAGTGGATAAAGCATTGACCTGGAATGCTAAGGTTGCAGGTTAAAAACCCTGGGCTTGCCTGGTCAAGGCATATATGGGAGTTGATACTTCCTGCTCCTCCCTTCTCTTTCTCTCTCCCCTCTAAAATGAATGAATAAAATCTTTTTAAAAATCCTACAAATAATTGTAAGAGCACTATATTCAAGTTTCTGAGAAATACAGTGTGTCCGTAAAGTCATGGTGCACTTTTGACCAGTCACAGGAAAGCAATAAAAAGATGATAGAAATGTGAAATCTGCACCAAATAAAAGAAAAACCCTCCCAGTTTCTGTAGGATGATGTGGCAACATGTGCTTATGCACAGATGATGACATAGCACCATGTATACAGCGGAGCAGCCCACGGCCATGCAGTCGAGATGTGGACGGTACAGAGGAAAGTTCAGTGTGTTCTGTGGCTCGCTAAATTCGAATCTGTGACCAGAGTGCAACATGAATATCGGCACATTTGTAATGAAGTGCCACCACATAGGAATAACATTACTCAGTGGGATAAGCAGTTGAAGAAAACCAGCAGTTTGGTGGAGAAACCCCGTTCTGGGAGGCCATCAGTCAGTGACGAGTCTATAGAGGCTATACGGAATAGCTACCTAAGGAGCCCTAAAAAATCTGTGCATGAGCCCACATCGAACTGCACTGAATAGGTATGAAACTGGGAGAGTTTTTCTTTTATTTGGTGTAGATTTCATATTTCTATTGTCTTTTGTTGCTTTCTTGTGACTGGTCAAAAGTGCACCATGACTTTACGGACACTCTGTATGTTATAATAATTAAGTCAAATATTAAAAAAATATATATAAAGTCCAAGCTTGCTTTTATGGTAAATAAAATAAATACTACAAAATTAAATTTATTCTGACATTAAAAAACATTTTTATGTTACATTTTTTGAGTTATGCTTTTTAGAATGAGTAAAAAGGAGGGGTTAAAAAATTTAAAAAATGATAAAAACGTTATCTTTCTATATATATATATATAGATATAGATACATTCTTAGTAAGAATTAGTAAATTTGGGAGGTCCCAGCACGAATGTGTTAAGTTTTTTCATTCTTGGGTTAATGAGAAACAGGAGCCTGATGTGTCCTAGTGAGTTCTTCAATGTTTGGGCATGTATTTAAAAGGCAAACTCTCATTTCCTCATCAATACATTGAAGAATTCCTCTCTTTTTACTCTTAACTGTGTTGAGTGAAGAAAACCCCCACTAACATATCATCTTAACTTTACACCAAACAAAGGATAGAAGAAAGTTGCCTCTAGTCTTTCCGGGGAACATGGGGGGTAGTGTAAACAATCCAGCAGCACAGCTTAACAGCCTTTTGCAACCTAATCAGGCAAATGAGGTGGGGGGTTGGGCAGACTGTCAGCTTACAGCCAATTCCCCACACCTCTGTCCCCCAAAAATCTGAACTCCAAAAACCCTGTTGGTTTTTGGCCCCCCGCAGGCATATATTTCTCTGGAATACCATAGGGCGCACCTGGAAATCTTCTAGAGCACACCAGTGCGCCTTGGCGCACACTTTGAAAACCACTGGACTAATTCATAAACCAGTAACATAATTGATGATGGGCCATAATTATTATTTTTTTATTAAATTTTATTCATTTATTTATTTATTTTAGAAATTTTTATTAATGTTAATGGGATGACATTAATAATTCAGGGTACATATATTCAAAGAAAACATGTCTAGGTTATCTTGTCATTAAATTATGTTGCATACCCCTCGCCCAGAGTCAGATTGTCCTCCCTCACCCTCTATCTAGTTTTCTCTGTGCCCCTCCCCCTCCCCCTAACTCTCTCCCTCCCTCCCTCCTGCGTCCTCCCTCCCCCACCCCTGGTAACCACCACACTCTTGTCCATGTCTCTTAGTCTCGTTTTTATGTTCCACCAATGTATGGAATCATGTAGTTCTTGTTTTTTTCTGATTTACTTATTTCACTCCATATAATGTTATCAAGATCCCACCATTTTGCTGTAAATGATCTAATGTCATCATTTCTTATGACTGAGTAGTATTCCATAGTGTATATGTGCCACATCTTCTTAACCGAATCTTCTATTGAAGGGCTTTATGGTTGTTTCCATGTCTTGGCCACTGTGAACAGTGCTGCTATGAACATGGGGCAACATGTGTCTTTACGTATCAATGATTCTGAGTTTTGGGGGTATATACCCAGTAGAGGGATTTCTGGGTCATAAGGTAGTTCTATTTGCAGTTTTTTGAGGAACCACCATACTTTCCTCCATAGTGGTTGTACTACTTTACATTCCCACCAACAGTGTATGAGGGTTCCTTTTTCTCCACAGCCTCTCCAACATTTGTTATTACCCGTCTTGTTGATAATAGCTAATCTAACAGGGGTGAGGTGGTATCTCATTGTAGTTTTGATTTGCATTTCTCTAATAACTAATGAAGCTGAGCATCTTTTCATATATCTGTTGGCCATTTGTATTTCTTCCTGGGAGAAGTGTCTGTTCATGTCCTCTTCCCATTTTTTTATGGGATTGTTTGTTTGTTTGTTGTTGAGTTTTATGAGTTCTTTGTAAATTTTGGATATTAGGCCCTTATCTGAGCTGTTGTTTGAAAATATAAGTTCCCAATTAGTTGGCTGTCTGTTTATTTTGATATCAGTTTCTCTTGCTGAGCAAAAACTTTTGATTCTGATGTAGTCCCATTCATTTATCTTTGCCTCCACTTCTCTTGCCATTGGAGTCAAGTTCATAAAATGTTCTTTAAAACCCACATCCATGAGTTTAGTACCTATGTCTTCTTCTATGTACTTTATTGTTTCAGATCTTATATTTAGGTCTTTGATCCATTTTGAATTAATTTTAGTACATGGGGACAGGCTGTAGTCGAGTTTCATTCTTTTGCATGTGGCTTTCCAGTTTTCCCAACACCATTTGTTGAAGAGACTTTCTTTTCTCCATTGTGTGTTGTTGGCCCCTTTATCAAAGATTATTTGACCATATATATGTGGTTTTATTTCTGGGCTTTCTATTCTGTTCCATTGGTCTGAGTGTCTATTTTTCTGCCAATACCATGCAGTTTTGATTATTGTGGCCCTATAATATAGTTTAAAGTCAGGTATTGTAATGCCCCCAGCTTCATTCTTTTTCCTTAGGATTGCTTTGGCTATTCGGGGTTTTTTATAATTCCATATAAATCTGATGATTTTTTGTTCCATTTCTTTAAAAAATGTCATAGGAATTTTGATGGGAATTGCATTAAATTTATATATTACTTTGGGTAATATGGCCATTTTAATTATATTTATTCTTCCTATCCAAGAACAAGGAATATTTTTTCATCTCATTGTGTCTTTTTCTATTTCTCTTAGCAATGCCTTGTAGTTTTCTTTATATAGGTCCTTTACATTCTTTGTTATGTTTATTCCTAAGTATTTTATTTTTTTTGTTGCAATCGTGAAGGGGATTATTTTTTTGAGTTCGTTTTCTAATATTTCATTGTTGGCATATAGAAAGGCTATGGACTTTTGTATGTTAATTTTGTATCCTGCGACCTTACTGTATTGGTTTATTGTTTCTAGTAATCTTTTTGTGGAGTCCTTTGGGTTTTCGATGTATAGGATCATATCATCAGCAAAAAGTGATACCTTAACTTCTTCTTTTCCGATATGGATGCCTTTTATTTCTTTGTCTTGTCTGATTGCTCTGGCCAGAACTTCTAGCACCACGTTGAATAAGAGTGGAGAGAGTGGACACCCCTGTCGTGTTCCTGATTTAAGGTAGAAAGTCCTCAGTTTTATGCCGTTTAATATGATGTTGGCTGATGGTTTATCATATATGGCCTTTATCATGTTGAGATATTTTCCTTCTATACCCATTTTGTTGAGAGTCTTAAACATAAAATTGTGTTGTATTTTATCAAAAGCCTTTTCTGCACTATTGATAAGATCATGTGGTTTTTGTTCTTTGTTTTGTTGATATGGTGTATTACGTTAACTGTTTTACGTATGTTGAACCATCCTTGAGATTCTGGGATGAATCCCACTTGATCATGATGTATTATTTTTTTAATATGTTGTTGTATTCGGTTTGCCAGTATTTTGTTTAGTATTTTAGCATCTGTATTCATTAGAGATATTGGTCTGTAGTTTTCTTTTTTTGTGCCATTCTTGCCAGGTTTTGGTATGAGGGTTATGTTGGCCTCATAAAATGTGTTTGGAAGTATTGCTTCTTCTTCAATTTTTTGGAAGACTTTGAGTAGAATAGGAACCAAGTCTTCTTTGAATGTTTGATAGAATTCACTAGTATAACCATCTGGGCCTGGACTTTTATTTTTGGGTAGGTTTTTAATAGTTTTTTCTATTTCCTCCCTGCTGATTGGTCTGTTTAGGCTTTCTGCTTCTTCATGACTCAGTTTAGGAAGGTTGTATTGTTCTAGGAATTTATCCATTTCTTCTAGATTGTTGTATTTGGAGGCATATAATTTTTCATAGTATTCTACAATAATCCTTTGTATATCTATGATGTCTGTGGTGATCTCTCCTCTTTCATTTTGGATTTTATTTATTTGAGTCCTGTGTCTTTTTTCCTTGGTGAGTCTTGCCAAGGGTTTGTCGATTTTGTTGATCTTTTCAAAGAACCAGCTCCTTGTTTTATTGATTTTTTCTATAGTTTTTCTGTTCTCTATTTTGTTTATTTCTGCTCAGATTTTTATTATCTCCTTTCTTCAGCTGGTTTTGGGTTGTCTTTGTTCTTCTTTTTCTAGTTCCTTAAGGTGTGAATTTAAGTGGTTTACTTCGGATCTCTCTTGTTTGTTCATATAGGCCTGAAGTGATATGAACTTTCCTCTTATTACTGCTTTTGCTGCATCCCTGAGATTCTGATATGTCGTATTTTCATTTTCATTTGTCTGTATATATCTTTTGATCTCTGCGCTTATTTCTTCTTTGACCCATTCATTTTTTAGAAGTATGTTGTTTAGTTTCCACAATTTTGTGGGGTTTTCCCCCTCTTTTTTACAGTTGAATTCTAGTTTCAAGGCTTTATGATCAGAGAATATGCTTGGCACAATTTCAATTTTTCTAAATTTGCTGATATTGTCTTTGTGGCCCAATATATGGTCAATTCTTGAGAATGTTCCATGTACACTAGAGAAAAATGTATACTCTGTCGCTTTGGGATGAAGTGTCCTGTAGATGTCTATCATATCCAGGTGTTCTAGTATTTCATTTAAGGCCACTATATCTTCATGGATTCTCTGTTTGGATGACCAATCTAGAGCCGTCAGCGGTGTATTGAGGTCCTCAAGTATGACTGTATTTTTGTCAGTTTTTGTTTTAAGGTCAATAAGTAGCTGTCTTATATATTTTGGTGCTCCTTGGTTTGGTGCATATATATTAAGGATTGTTATGTCTTCTTGATTCAGTGTCCCCTTAATCATTATGAAATGACCATTTTTGTTTCTGAGTACTTTTTCTGTCTTGTAGTCAGCATTATTAGATATGAGTATTGCTACACCTGCTTTTTTTTGGGGTGTTGTTTGCTTGGAGTATTGTTTTCCAGCCTTTCACTTTGAATTTGTTTTTATCCTTGTTGCTTAGATGAGTTTCTTGTAGGCAGCATATAGTTGAATTTTCTTTTTTAATCCATTCTGCTACTCTGTGTCTTTTTATTGGTAAGTTTAATCCATTTACATTTAGTGTAATTATTGACACTTGTGGGTTCCCTATTGCCATTTTATAAATTGCTTTCTCTTAGTTTTATATCTTGTTTGATTCTTCTCTTTTGTTTTACTATCTTTTGTTTTTGTTTGTTTGTATTCCATACTTCTTTCCTCTGTTGCTACCTTTTTTAAGTCAAGTGTTTTTGTGGTGGTTTTTTCAAGGGTGGTTACCATTAAGTAATGAAAAGGGTACCTACCATATTCATTGTAGTACCCTTTCTTGTGAGTATTTCTGCTCTTCATCGTCCTTTGCTACTGTTAATCTTCATCCTTTCTCCCCTTTTTTTTCTTTTGTTGTCACATTTTAAGTTTGGTTTTATTGTTTTCTTGATGGAGCTGTTACTTGTGGTTATGTTTTCTTTTGTTCTTTGAATCTGTTTGGAAAACCCCCTTTAGTATTTCCTGGAGTGGGGGCTTTCTGATGATAAATTCTCTCATCTTTTCTGTATTTGTGAATGTTTTTATATCTCCTTCATATTTGAAGGATAGCTTTGATGGGTATAGTATTCTTGGCTGAAAGTTCCTCTCTTTCAGGGCTTTCAATATTGGGGTCCACTCTCTTCTAGCTTGTAGAGTTTCTGCTGAGAAATCTGATGGTAATCTAATAGGCCTTCCTTTATATGTTGTATTCTTCTTTTCCCTGGCTGCCTTGAGAATTTTTTCTTTGTCATTGGTTTGTGTCATCTTCATTATGATGTGCCTTGGAGTGGTTTTGTTGGGGTTAAGAAAACTCGGTGTTCTGTTTGCTTCTTGAATTTGAGGCTTTAGTTCTTTCCACAGGCTTGGGAAGTTCTCATCTATTATTTGTTTGAGTATATTCTCCATTCCATTTTCTTTCTCTTCTCCCTCTGATATACCTATTATTCTTCTGTTATTCTTTCTGATGGAGTCAGACAATTCCTGTAGGGCTTTCTCGTTTTTTATTATTTTTGAGTCTCTTTCTTCTTCTCTCTGTTGTGCCTCAAGTTGCTTGTCTTCTATTTCACTGATCCTATCTTCTATCTGGGCTGTTCTATTAGCTAAGCTTGTTACCTCGTTTTTCAGCTCTTGAATTGAGTTTTTCATTTCTGTTTGATTTGTTTTTATAGTTTCAATTTCCTTGGTAATATATTCTTTGTGTTCATTGAGTTGTTTTCTGATCTCCCTAAATTGCCTTTCTGTGTTTTCTTGTATATCTCTGAGTATTTTTAAGATTTCTATTTTAAATTCTCTGTCATTTGGCTCCAAGGCTTCCAATATGTTAAATGTTTTCTCCATAGATTTTCCCACATTTATTTGTGTTACCTCTCTGTCTTTTGTATGCATAATGTTCGATTTCCTTTTTCTTATTGGCATCTGAAGGTAGTCTTGTTGATAGTGTTAATTAGAATTAATAAAAAATAAAAAGGAAAAGAAAAAAAGAAAAAAAAAAAAAGGAAAACACTCCACAAAAAAAAGTAATAATTTATTATTTCCCCCTTTTTTCTTTCTTCTCTTCTCCTCCTCTCACCTCCTTAGGGAAATATCGTGATGACTTGTGAATTATATTATGCTAAATGGAACAAAAACTGCCTATAATGTAGGGCCTGATTTGGGGTGAAGAGTTCAAGGGGCAAAAAAGGGAGTAGGGACCTACTAAATACAAAAAAAAAAAAAAAAAAAAAGGAGAAAATCTTAGACAAGCATAAAATTATTTGCTTGTACGTGATGGTCGACTAAGAGATATAATGATAGGGATAAGAGGGAAACAGAAAAAAGGAGAGAAAAAACAATAATTAAAGAAGGAAAAAATAAAAATAATAAGTAAAAATCTGTTGTATTAAGTGGAGCGAATACTAAATACAATGGAGACTTTGGGTTGGGAGGAATGCTAGTGAGTTAAAAAGCAATGTAAAAAGTGCCCAAAATGCCACAAAAACAAACAAATAAAGGAAATCCAAGAACAAAAGCAGAAGAAGAAAAAAAAGAACAAAAAAAAAAACCCAAAAAAACCTTGAGTCCCAAATTAAATAATTTGTTCGTGATTGAGGCTTAAATGGGAGGAAAAGTAAAAGGAGAAAAGAAGAAATGAATAGAAATGAAAAAATAAGAATAAGAGAGAAACGAAGGGAGAAAAAAGGAAAGGAAAAAAAAACAAAAGGGGAGAGAGTGAGAGTTAAGGGTTTTGGAGTGTAACCCTAAAGGAGAGTTAGGATGAAGAAAAAAAATAAAATGTAACACTCATGGGTAGTGTAGTTCAAGAAAAGGGTAGCATAAGATGGGCAGAGAGTAAAAGGACCGAGGTGGAAGAAATAGAAATAATAATAAAGGCAATAAGATAGAAGAAAGAAACAACAACAACAAAGAATTAGTGGAACAAGTTATAAAGTCTGTGGATTTTTCTTGATTTTGAGAGGTTAACTTCTTCCTTTTTTCTTTTCTCTCCCTCTTCCTGGTTGGTGACTCTGTACCCCAGGTTCTGCCCCTGTGTCACTCTTAGGTAGGAATTTGCAGTTGATGGGATTCTATGGCAATGTCATATAATTGGCTTTAGTCTCGCTGGTAGTCAAGGCTTGTTGGCGTTTGCAAAGTCCAACAATGATAGAGTTTGCTTTTCTGGACGCTCTTTCCTAGTCTTCCCTTCCTAAATTAGCAGCCTGGTGATCCAGCTATGAGGCTGCCACTGCTTCTGTCTGGGGAGTAAGAGGCTCAAAGAGCTGGGAAATTCCCACTCTATCCTCACTCAGCGCAAGGCTCTGGGTAAGGCTCTGGCAGTCAGAGCCTCCAGCGTAATCAGGTGGGGCTGGGAGTCAATTGTTGTCAAGGTGACTGTTCAGCGCCTATCATTCAGTTGGACCACTCAACCCAGGCTTTCCACACTTGTTAGCCTGTTTTGGCTGGGAAGAAGAAGCACTAGTCGCTGCTTGCTTTATGAATCTTAATATCTGCCAAGTCCCTCTTGTTAGGTATATCCCTGAATATGGAGGCTCTGTCAATCAGAAGTTGCCCCCGCCCCTTTAGCGAAAGGCACTGAAAAATATCACGCCTCTTGTCTTGTATCGCTGAACTGGGAGAGATCTTATCAATTAGAGCCCGGTGGGTGCATAGATTTCCTGGGTTAAGCTAATTTCAGTGATTGGATCCGCAGCTGTGCTCCAGAAAGTATTTCAGGCTGCCTGCGCACCCCTCCCCCCAGCGCTTGATTGTTAGCTTGAATGGCTGGGTGAGGTGCCCCGCCCACGGAGAGAATCTCCTGACTAGGAAAGACAGGTTTGGCGTCCCTCCTGGACCACGGCTCGGGGTGCGCGCGTGGTTTCTCCTCACGCCAGTGGCCAGGGGCTCTCCGGACCGCAGCACGGCGGGGGGGGGGGGGGCGCGCACGCAGTTTCTCAGGGCATGCAGCAGCGGCCCCTAGAGTGTGGGCGGGCAGCTGCACGTGTGGGTTGACTCACCACAGGTGTACTCCCTCCTCGGCAACAGTCCTTTTGCTTTCAGTGTGTGTGTGGAACTCCGGAATGCTCCGAGGATAAATTTTTCTGTTTCTAGTTGATAAATTTGTTGAGATTTTGGGGAGATCTGTCGGACGCGCTGCTCACGGCGCCATTTCCATGACGTCACTAGCCATAATTATTTTTGATGTCTTTTCCTATTATGATTAGTTTTAAATGAGTTCCTTTTTACATATATCATGTAATATGCAAATAGATAGATGATAGATATGTGGATAGATAGATAGATAGATAGATAGATAAACTAGGGTAAATATCTGTAGAAAGATTGCTATGTCAAAGAGTATTTTTAATTTTGACAGATATTGCTCAATTGTGTTGTACAGAAATTGTCGAATATGCAGCCCCACTTGTTTCTTCCTACCCCTGCCAACACAGGGAGGGACAGAAGAAGGTTTATAGTTGTAAGTCTGCAAAGCAGTTTAGTCTTGTATTATTACATATTAATTATTATATTACTTTCCATACAGACATCTGTAAACCTACTTTCACCCCACCCTGTAGATGATTTTTGGCAATATTATAGGTGTATATGTTTTATTAATTAGAAAAAATAAAAAATATATTAAAATTATAAGATGTGGATAACCATCAACTATAAAAACAGTAACTTCTTATAATGCTTAATTTTGACTAACATTTTATGTGTCATCCTTAATAACATAAATATAATACTTTTGCAATATCGCTGCATGACTTTGGAACCATATGGGTTTATATTGTATAGATAAATATAATTCTCAAGATTCATTCTAAAACATTATGAGTAAAAAAAAAATTTTTTTTCTGAAGTTTTAAGTGATGTCTATAAAAATGTTCCTGATTGCATTTAGAGAAGATTAAATACTAACCTAAAATATATCATTAGGATTTATATTTGAGATACTTGGTATAAATGTTTGAAAATACTCTATTAAAGTTTCATAGAAATAAGAGTTTGTTTCTCATGGGTTGTGTGTTCACTTGTATTTGTCTGTGTTGAAAGCAAGTTATTTTTTACTTTGTCACAAATGCAATTAGAGCACAGCCTGTGTGTGTGTTTGTGTGTGTGTGTGTGTGTATAGTGAGCACTGTTTACATCATTATATTCTTGGCTTTATAATTGAAATGGTAGCAAGATATTCCACCAATGTCGCCTATGTTTTCAAGAGACAGCATTTTCATGTAACGTTGCTATTCTAACAGATTGGAGTTGACATTTGTGAAATTGATGTTTATTTTACATGTATATATGAGATAAAAGTTTAAGCAATTATTGCTATAATTCTTCGACCTCAATTATGCTGATAGTTCAAACAGTATTCTTTATAGCCTTGACAGGTTCTATAATTGAATCACACCACTACTACATTTTCCATTTTTTATGGAGTTAAAGAGCTCAAATCTCGCTGTGTTTGTAACCTCTACTGATCTAAGAAGCTTAACATGAAGTGTGGGGGGTCATTGCAGAAGGAAGTGATGGTAGAACTCACAGTGGCCTGGACAAAGAGGATGTTTCTCTAACTCATTTAAGTCTTATCTTACAGTTCATAGTATCTTCTTTTAAAAATATGCTTCTATTCACATCATTGCATACAACTGATGCTCTATTATTATAGGCCACATTTGTTGGGTGACTTTCCATATCCTTGTCACATGAAAACCCTGGACACAGTTTGACAAGGACTAGATACATAGCCCATAGTATGTTAGGTGAGTTAAATGGGCAACTTGATTGGATAATTAACTACCGTATTTTTCGCTCCATAAGACACACCTAAGGTTTTAAGGAGGAAAATAAGAAAAAAATATTCTGAACCAAATAGTGTGTTAAAATATTTAATAAAATACTATATTTTTTGCTCCATAAGATGCACAGGCATTTCCCCTTCACTTTTGGGGAAAAAAAGTGCATCTTATGGAATAAAAAATATGATAATTTAGCTCGCCACCCCTACATCCCTCCTTCTCTCCTTCCTTTCTTTCCATCCTTCTTTCCTTCCATTTGTGATTTTCTCCTTTTTCAGAGTATTCTGAGTCTCTGTGCAGCAGAAGAAAACTGACTCTTTACTCCCCTCACCCCAGCTTTTGCAATACTAGAAACAAATGTTTAATTTTTCAGGTTTGTTTTTTTTAGAGTCACATTAAGGGGAGGGAGAATGTAGATATGGATCAAAACGATGTACTTCTATAGTTGGAAAGGATGGAGTAAGCCATACTGTTTGGAGGAAGAGTCCCATTCTCTGCACAGGATTCCAATCTCACTCCATATTCTCAATACGTGGTGCCTGGTTCAGCGTCAGCCTCACCCCTGGGAGCACATTAGACAAAGAGATTCTCAGGCCCAGCCTGGAGCTACTGACCAGAAACTCAAGGAGAAGGGGGCAGGACTCTGGGTATTCCCAAGTCCTCCACGTGTTTTTAAATGCATGCTCAACAGTTGAAACCTGGTAATTTCCTCTTCGCAGCATAAACAACCTGGGAGTCCTTATTCTAAAATTTCTACTTTTTCTTAATGTAGAAGGAGAAAGAAAGAAAGAAAGAAAGAAAGAAAGAAAGAAAGAAAGAAAGAAAGAAAGAAAGAAAGGAGGGAGGGAGGGAGGGAGGGAGGGAGGGAGGGAGGGAGGGAGGAAGGAAGGAAGGAAGGAAGGAAGGAAGGAAGGAAGGAAGGAAGGAAGGAAGGAAGGAAGGAAGGAAGGAGGAAGGAAGGAAGGAAGGAAGGAAGGAAGGAAGGAAGGAAGGAAGGAAGGAAGGAAGGAAGGAGAAAGGAAGGAAGGAAGGAAGGAAGGAAGGAAGGAAGGAAGGAAGGAAGGAAGGAAGGAAGGAAGGAGAAAGAAAGAAAGAAAGAAAGAAAGAAAGAAAGAAAGAAAGAAAGAAAGAAAGAAAGAAAGAAAGAAAGAAAGAAAAAGCATGGTAAAAATATACTTAGCATGAAAACTAAATAATGCAGTTTTGACAGTGGAGGTCAGATTCTTCTGCTCTGTTCCACAAGATACTTTACTTAGGGGTGACACCACTCATCCCTGGAGAACATTAAATACAGTGTAGAGTATGTTGTCGTATTAATTAGAGTCCAGTGGCAGGCAATATTTCTTGAAGACCACAAACAGATAATCAGATAACTTATGCTTCCACAAAGTTATCTTCAGAACCCAGTGTGGAAAAGTTTGAGAAGAGATGAGATATGCCAGAACTTTTTCTCATTCTTAGATAATTGTGGCTAGAGTAGAGGAATGTATACAAGCCTTCCCAAATGGTGCTGAAACATGCACACAATTTCCCTTTCTCCCCCCAGTAAATTTCCATCATCATTTCTCTAAATCCCTTTCCCGTCATGGGACAGTCTTTGATTTTGCTGACATGTATTATGCAGAGCCAAGAATAGAGGCTCTCAGAATATTGTGGACTTTAACCAACTTCAAAGTTCTGAGCATATGGCTGTGGTTGATTGAATTTATCTCGCACGACAAGAAACCAAGATTTCCTCAGCAAAAGAACACTCTGAAGTATCACTTTATGGGAAGCCATTAGCCAGAACTCTAAAGTACGAAGGAACATGAGAAATGCAAATAACAACAATATAATTAAACTGTCAAATGTGATCGAGAAATTTATGTGGAAACGCAGTTAGCCGCACTGTTCTTTACTTCTTTTCCCCATTTTTAAGGCAACATCAAAACAGTTACTTCTGAAAATATTTATAACCTGCCAAGAGAACAGACTAGAAACTATGTGGCTTTGTCATCCCCGAGGACAAGTTTGATTTCAAAGCCCGTTGATGGAAATGCTGTTGCCTCTTTTCTGTTTTGTGGAAACACTGATACATTTATTGGTGTTAAAAACATGATTATCTAAAAGCCACTGGCATTAAAGGCACCCATGCATTTTTATAACATAATTATAGATTCAGCATTATCTTTAATATAGGACACACAAGTTTTCATACCATGATTGCTTTTTATGCGAAGAAAAACTAGCACAGTAACATCAAAACGATTTAACAGGAAGTGTGATATGGTTATTGGGAGGCACTGTTAAAAGAAAAAAGATTCTCGCTGGGATATATTGCTATTTCTGCTAAGATGTACAAAAGTTAGAACATGTCGAATTTTTCATGGTCATAGATGAACACATACAAAAAAAAACCATTTCCTCTCATTGATTTTCATTTGGTTTTATATATACCCTGAGATTATTTTATATGCAAAGTGGCAAAATAGCTCTATAAACAAACAAAGCTACAATAAAAATGACCAACTTACATCATTCAAAACTGAACCAATATAACAGGGAATGTAAATGTTCTGAAAGAGTAACTTATTCATAATTAATTGGAGTTAATTATTGTTTATCAAAGGAAAAAGAAGAGAATCAAACATGACAGGTGCAGTTCAAATAACAATAAATATAGGAGAGGGAAAAGGGTTGTGTATATCTGTGACTATTGTTTATTTTAAAATAGACAAGTATTTTATAGACCCAAGAGATAATTCTATTTTAGCAAACTAAACTGTTTTCATGGAATGAATACAAAATCTGTCATTTCAATTTGTTCACTAATAAAAACTCTAAAGAACAGCTTAAAAAAAAACAGGTATATTTTAAAGTAAAATATTGTACGTATGACATATTTAACTCTGAGCTTTGGAAGAAAAAAAATCTGTCAGTATTTCTAGGTATACATAATTCAGCACAGTGTGACATGTGCTGACTCCATGGGCTTGTTTCAGTTCTGTGTCCATTATATTTGACCAGCCTTTGACCAGAAATCACAGGGTTTTTAAACCTCTTAGCCAGTGTATGGGACACATGAGTGAGGGAATCCTACATCGACTTAACAAAAAGTCAATCCAATTTCTGTGATCTCTGTTCATTTCATTCATCCTCTGAGTCAAAATCAATAAGATCACCATGACCCTCTAATTCTAACCTGAGCTATTGACCAAGAAGTAGATAATTCCACCATCCTCCTGCTCATGGTTTTGCTATTGGTGTCACTGGTGCTTACTGAGTCTCCTTGCGATTGCTACTACAAGGTTGTGACAGCTTGTGTTGCACTCAACAAGGGTTTGCTGAATTCCTCCAGCCCTTCCTAGACGGACCACAGAAGAAAGTCTGGTAATAAATCAGTGTTGAAGAGCTGTGGGAAGGAAGGGGTTAGCGAAGGAAAGGCAGGATTGTATCAGAGCCGTGCTGACACTCCCTGCCGCAGACAGATCAGAGGGCACTCCTGGATTGGGATGTGGACACAGTTTTCAAAGCAGCAGGCCTTTGTTCTGAGCCTTCAGTTCTCCATGCCTAGGATCACTTCATCAAGACAAACACGTGTTCTTTCAGAACATGTGAAAATCTTTTGGAGCTGAGTTAGCTCGTAGTTAGTGCAAATGGTAAAGAAAGGAAATGAAAGAATGTGGTCAAGCTATGTATTTGCAAAATGTTATGGAAAGAGTGATTTGGGGGACTGATTTTTTAGTTTATAAGTTTTCATAAAAATTACCAAAGTAAACCTGAGGTAGGATCACCATAGCCTACTGGGTAAATCACATAACTCATTAAAGCACTTCTATATAATGAGAGATGCCTTTTCCCCTCATGTGGATTTCTATTCAGCAAGGCCAACTGGGTATTGGCATTTAAAACAATTTCCAGGGAAATCTGTCCACATCATGATAATATTTACAGACAACAACAGCCAAATGGGCCTTCCTGGACTAGTTTGGAGTTCCTACCTCACTGGTTCTGGCATCCTTCAAATCACAATCCACACTCACACACAATTCAAAATGGCAGAAGTGGGGTAGAAGGATGTCCCCTTTTCCCACAAGTCTCAACGTCTCAACATCAGGTCTATTGTGTATTAGTCATTAGTTTGCTTTTTGTAGCTATAGTGGAATTTGATATTTTAGGTTCCAGGTCTGATTGTTCAAACAACGATCTTCATTTGTACAATCTGACTGGTATTTCCAAGGAAAAGTAACTGACTATAAGAAGTGCACACATATTCTACATTTCAAGAGTAAATGCATTTTATGTATTTCAAATTTACCATTATTGTTCTAGATTAAAATTTTGGTTGTACTATTTTTTTTTTCATGAGTCTTTTTCTGGGACTAGGTAGAAGGCTTTCTTTTATTGATTACTTAGCAACTTTTTACTGTTTGTGTGGTTTTGGTCTCATTTTATATACCTCTGGGAACTGAAATTGCAAAAGTACTTGACCTGCATTATTGTAAGGATTAGTGAGACAATGCATGTGAAGTGCATTTTCTAAATGTTTTTGAGAATTTGACCTTCACTCGTATTTGTGCTGAGCTTTATAATTTTATGTTTGTTTACACATTTTTCCCTTCTTAGCTTTATGAAGTAGACAAGATTGAACAGACCTACCCCAATTAGACAGTGTATGAACTGTTTCATTTCTTTATTTCTAAAAGGACACAAGTAATCTTATAAAAATAGATTCAATAAAACAAGAGTTGTAACAACAGTACATGACCATCAAGGTGACAAAGTTAATTTGTGACAAATCTGGGGCAAGGTCTTAGGTGCCTGAGGTTTAGTTTAACTTTTGACAACAGTGTACTCAAAATGCACAGATAGATGACTCCAAGGGTGGACCTGTGTCTTATCCTAAAACGATAAGAAAAGTGGTATAACTGTCAGCAAATTTTATTAAAAATTTATTGACAAAAAAGAATTCTCATTTTCATTCACTGGCCCCAATAAATACTTGACAGACTGAACTGTGGTTGGGTTGCATTTTTCAGGGATTTGGCATGGTGATGGGGCCAACTTGGACTTGGTGAACATGTTAAGGACACTACTCTTTTATGGATTTTTGCTGTATTGGCCAAGAGTTTGCTTAAAGGCTTTTAATCACTGTAAAAAAATAGAAAACTAGATAAAGAAGATGGGGCACATATACACCATGGTATACTATTCAGCTAGAAGAAATGATGACATCGGATCACTTACAGCAGAATGGTGGAATCTTGATAACATTATGCGGAGTGAAATAAGTGAATCAGAAAAAAACAAGAACTGCAGGATTCCATACATTGGTGAGACATAAAAGCGAGACTAAGAGACATGGACAGGAATGTGGTGGTTATGGAGGTGGGGGGAGGAAATGAGGGAGAGGGGAAGGGGGAGGGGGAGGGGTACAAAGAAAACTGGATAGAGGGTGACGGAGGATGATCTCTCTTGGGGCGATGGGTATGCAACAAAACTAAATGACAAGATAACCTGGAAATGTTTTCTTTGAATATATGTACCCTGATTTATTGATGTCACCCCATTAAAATAAAATTTTATTTATAAAAGAAAAAAATTTTTTGACAAAAAAGAATTCTTATTTTCATTCACTGGCCCCAATAAATACTTGACAAAAATATTTTTAGACCCAACTCCTTAATTGAGCATTAATGATGACCCTTTAGGTAAAGTGGAAAATTAGCCAAGATCCTATTTTCCAATTGATCAGTACACTTTTTTTTTTCTTCCGCAATTTTAATCTATTGACCCAAAGGAACTCAGTTGGTTCTTCCCGACAGGGACAGTCATTTCTAGTGACTAAGTCATATTTGAGTGTGGTTCCTGGGTCCTTAGGTAGCACAGAACCTTATGGTGCACAGCCAAGGATTTGGTGCTAATGTCATATGAAATGACAAACCAAATACAAGGCCTCTAAAACAGGTTCTTGTTACTGTTGTGTTTGATGGCAGGTGGCAGGTTTCACTCTGTCACCTGGCAGTCCCCTCAACTGCACATGGTGGCTCTGCGGGTCTCTACTTGAAGAACCGGGTCCATCACACAGTCAGTGGATTTGAGTCACCTGTTTGCTAGCTACCCTTCTATGTCGTATCCGTGTCACCTAGGACACATAAGATAGGTAATGGCAAAGACACGGACAAATCTGGAGATGGTCCCAGTTTAACACTGGGCACTTTAATCGAGCTGGACTTGTCCCCAATATAAAGATGACTAGTGTGTGACCAAGGATTTGGGAACAGTTGGGGTGTGTGTAAAAGACTTTATGGGTGTCCTGAGTAGATTCCGAGAACTGCAAGCACAGACAGGCGGGACGTGTGTACAGGCAGAAAACACCCCCTGTGCTTTCTGCTGGTCCATCTTAACCCATTCTGGGGCTAATTCTTTTCTGCCCTCAGGTGGATCCACTGCTTTTGTGTGGGCAGAGAAGTTGTTCGCTTACAGAAGAACAACAGTTCTCTGATTACTGTAGTTTTATATAGATATAAAAATCTCTGGTTAAGTAAGTACTGTATACAGTCTGTATCAGGCTAAACTCATTCATATTACATTTACGTTGAAGACTCTTCCCTCACCCCGCTATTGAAGGCTGGATGATGGTAGAGCTGAAGGAAAGCCTGGTAGACTTCCTGGAAACCATGGCCCTGTCAAGCATGTCTATTCTTCCAGGTCATTGCACTCAGCTCCCTAAGACTCACCATGATTCCAGAGGAGGATGGGGAAGGAACAGAAAAGGCACGGGATGGCCTCCATTTTCCTGAATCCATCTGTTATTACTTGGTTTTCTCTGACCATGGCCAGATTGGATTCCTTTTCTTCTGCCTCACTCGCTTCCAAAATAAACATGCCTTTGGGGGAGATCTCTTATCAGCAATTTCTCTGCAAAAGTCCCTCTGTCTGAGCTCTTAAGATGTGTCCCTCAGCCTTGGAACACCTGCCAGGACTCAGATCCGAGCTTCCTTCCTGTGCGGGGTGTTTGTCCTCTAAGCCAGCCCTCCTGAGTGTGCTGTGAGGTCATGTCAGGCTAGCCACCTTGTTCTTGCCTTCCTTCTGGCCCTCACTTTCTCGAGGCCTACATGAAAAACATTGTTTTTGTTGTTGTTCTTACAAGTTCTGGAGAAAATAAAGACTTTCCATGGTATCATCGCACCACACCATGAGAGAAGCTCATGTGTGGGAATCCGCCGTCCCTCCTGAAAGTCCCTGTGACAGTGACACATCCTTCCCTGTACTTGGTCTCAGCAGCACTCAGGGAATAGCCGGCAGGCTTACCCAGCGTGCATACATTTGGAGGGACTAATGCTTTGTGTATCGGGAAAGAAAAATGTAGCGCTTTCTAGTAGGACAGTTTTTATTAAGTTTATCAAAAAAGAAATATATTCTTAGTATGGAAGAGAGTCGGGAATTGTATGATTCCCTTCCCAATTAGATTATCCCTCATGCTATAGACCTTCAATGCCAAAGACTAAACTGTGCCAGCTGTTCCTCACTGAGTGTCCCCAGCAGTATTGCCTGTCTCGTTCATATCCCTGCTCACAGAGAAGAAGGTTATTCTGTCAGTGAGACCTGGTGCCTTGTCTGCTCCATGCGTGACGTGTGTCACACTTTAAGGCATGGCCATCAGGGTTCCAGCAGACCAAATTTGCATAGATGGGGTATTGGGCAGGGTGGGGGAGGAATCCCCACCCGACATCATTTAAGTGAACACTGGGAACTAGACAGAATGAGCCTTGCAGTTTGCCATCCAAAAATACTTCCTTAAGTAAAAGCATAAATTTGGAGAGTTCTTTATCTTTTCTTTTTTCTTAGTTAAAAGATCTATAATATATTAATGAATTTTTACTTTTCCTCCTCAGCGAGCACCAGTGAAGTAGGTAACAATCGGAATAGACTGAAGAAGGACGCATGGTGTGACCAGAAACAGGACTGTGAACATCTGGAATCTGGTAGGTCAGGCTTTAAATTTTGTCTCGGTCGCATGCAAACCAAGCATCATACTTGAGCTATTAGAGCCATATCTGTCTCGTTATAAGACAAGGGGGATAAGATGAGCTCATCAGGCTGTGGTAAGAATGCATTAGGACCAATGCAGAAGTCTTGGAATATTGTAAGCACTTAACAAACAGCTGCTACCATTTTCATCATCATTTTAAAGGTTCACCAAGAAGAAGGAGAAGATTCTGACCTGTGCCTGTTCTGTGTGTCTGTATGAGTAAGCAGGCATCTCTCCATTGTCTCCACCAATGAGGCTAATTAATACTCACTCTAAAGGCATACATAGAGTTTCTCTCAAGCAGTTGATCTCTGGAAAGGTGCTTAAAGAATACTGAATAAGAGTTGAAATCATTATGATTTTGGGGGGGAAAATAATAACAGAAAGAACAATTGTATTAGCTATAAAGTGTTATGCACTATATATTTAGAAAACAAATTGACATTTCTAGGTTTAAAAATAAATCTTGCCTCACCCCAATTAGTGTTGATGTTTATGTCAGAAGACTTTACTCCTCTCTTCCTCATACATTAGAGGTTTTAGTGACCAGAAATAACTGGACATTAACCACATTTTTGCTCTGTTCATTTCCAGTCCCCAAAATAGCACATTCAAGTAAAATGTAGGCAAATCTAAAGTTTTACTCAAAATTCACCTTCTTGTTTTTCTTTTTCTTAGCTAATTCTATATAGATGTCATATAGAGTTCGTTCCATTATACAAAGATTTTTGCGCTTGAGTAATACATGTTTAAGAAAACATTGTCGCTATCCAAGGGGGTGGGAGTTACTCTTTAAATAACAGTTGTGGACTTAGACATTGAAAACAAAAACATAATTAATGGTGTATTTCTGGGGTATCCTTTGTGGATACTGACTTGTTTAACAAAACCCAGTCATAGTTTATCATCACAATCAGTCACATTATTTTGGGGAAGCAGAATGAATTTTCTGAAAGCTTGACAATAAGGTATTCAATAGGAGAACAAAAGAAAACATAATGATTTTGATCCTAAATGTGAAGAACTTGTACTTGTACTATCCTTAGCAGAATTGGTTGCAAGATCGTTCCACAGTGAAGCAATTTGTCGAATCATTTGGCTTTATTCAGCTTTTGATCATAAGAATATTTAGACTTGCTCCCTTACACACATCTCTCTGATATGGGAATGAACACACAGATGTGTGATGATTTCACTGAGAATATATAAATTCAGTTGTCCAATTTATTTTAGGTGATGTTTTATCAAGGATTCTTTGCTCAAAGGGACCCAAGCAGTTGAAAGTTTAGAACTGTAAACTGACTTTCTGAAAATGTTTTCATAATGATGATGCATGGAGAACTGATGCTTAATACCTGAGACATTCCGTGAAGGGTTCTCTTCTCTGCAGAACGACTCTCATGTTGGCTACGGAGACAAAGAGGCTAGATTCTAGATGAGTTGTTTGGACAAATGTCTCCACTTGATTGTCCTATGCATGCAAATCTGGGTCAAAATAGTCCAAGTAAAGTACTTTCAATATGGGCATTTCAGTGTGCTTGAATTACACTTTCACAAAGTTAAGAAAAAATGAATTCCCACCAAGCGTAAGACGAAAAGAAAACATTGGGGACCCTATGAATCAAGGAGAAAGCTGCACCTCCTGCTACAACAGGATAAGATACAACTGAGCATCAGGGTGGAAACTGCAAAGCAGTGGCTAGTGTGTGTGTGTGTGTGTGTGTGTGTGTGTGTAGGGGGGTCTGTAAGGACTCCAAAGACATGACCGCGGAAATGATCAATGTCCATTACTGCCAGCACCAGATCGCAAGAAAATAGAGTATCTGTTAGAATCCTTTGAGTAATGTTAAAATTGGGGTTTTTAAAAAATAATTCTAAATGGGCTCTTTATCAAACAAACAAACAAAGAAACCACATTTTCCTCTACTGACCTGAATTTCATTATAGAGAAATGAAGACAGAATCATTTCTGAATTGGTGGACAAGTGTAAATGGGAAAACTCACGCCTACTACCAATAGCTTGATCTGAGAAAGGGCTGGAGAATAGGGAGGGGAAAAGCAAACAAACAAGAAAGCAAAATAAAATAGGCAAGCAAGCAAAAAGCTCCCAACTGGCATAGATACGAGAACCGTCATTTTGTGAGCTGCGTCTGTACGAAGCCCCGTGTCTTCCTGCTGTTGTCAACCACAGCAGTGGTCGGCTTCCCTTGCTGCGTTCATAGTTCCAGTTACATGAAACCACATTCGAAACCCAATCTTACACCATCGTTTGTATGCACTAAGGAAGTGAAATGAGAGAGTAAGGTATATTTCCTTGTTTTACAAAATCCATCACTAAGAAAATTAGGAAGTGAAAAAATGTAATGAAAAGAGCTATTTGAGAAATACGTTATTAATACCTCAAAATTCAATTAGACATATGCTAAATGTCTTAAAAGTCATATTTTGATAATAAATTTGGTTTTAACTTCTGCATTTATATGTATATGCAAAGCTGTACAGGTTCATCTATATGGTTCTCTGTGTGTATTTATGTGAAGATAAATTATTTTTTTAAGTTCATGTTATACCTTAATTGGCTTGGCTCAATATTCACCAATATTCTTTAGAAGCCTATTTTCTTTATGTCAACAACATCAAAATCTAATATGACCTAATCCAATAAAATTAACAGAACAGTCTTTTAATAAGTCTGTATAAGAGTTTAAATTCCACAGTAATCCTTTTTTTCATCAAAGATGAGAAACTAGCAATTTATGGCCCTTTTTTGCTGAACTTTTCTGTGTTGTCATTATTCAATGTGTGAAGTTTTGAAAGAGATTCGGTAACCTCTTAAATCATTCTGTAACCTGAGAGCGACCCCTAATTTCTCACATTTGTCCATTAATGTGCAGCCTATAAACAGAGGAAGAATTGCCCAGGACTTCTCCATTAAATCAGAGGAAAATTCAGGCCTACACGTAGGTGTCTCATTCTTAATTTATATTCTGTCTAAAGGTTACTGTCTGCGTGCTTTCTTAAGCTATCATTGGCCTTAAGTATGTGAACACTGTATGGCACTGACATTTACTTCTGTTTCTACTTCAGGGAAGGGTCAGAAATATAGAGTGTCTAGGTATTTTCAGCTCAAATGACAGGTAGCCTCTGTAAATTGATGAAGTAATTAACAAGGCGAGTCAGGTCATTATCTTTAATACGTGGAGGTTGCAGCCACACTGGGCATTACTCAAATCGATTTAGTTTCCAGTATATGCCTTAAAAAATTAAAAATATATTAGCTGATTATTTCCATTTTGACCATCTTTATTGTGTAAGAAAGAATGATTTTTTAAAAATCTTGTTTATTCATAAAATCTCCAAAAAAAAGGACTGACTTTATTGGCCACAAGCAGTGTCTTTAAGAGAGATGATGACACAGCATAAAACATCCTTTAATAAAACCCACACGCATCATCGCTCCCAAACCATAGTAGGTAGGTCCAAGCATGGTCACAGGATACCGTGCTTACCTGTGCATTTTACCATCGCATGCTAATTTGACAGGAGATTTTCTTAAATTCTAAGCTCTATTTTTTTTATCAAAGTGCCTCTGTGACTTACACATACACCTGAGTAAACAAATGGAGGTAGATGGACAGATGTCAGATTCTAGTCATCTTGCGTGGTCTCGTGTGTAATTCATGGAATCCAAGGTGCATTTATGACTACTGCAGGTGCTATTTGGAAAACATACCAGCGACTTCTCTTTATTTCTCAAAATTTCATATTTAAACACTGAGCTTTCATCTGAGTCATGTTATATTCAGGATGGAAGAAAAAGTATATTTGGGGGATGCTGAAGTTAAAGCTATGACTGTCTAGCTCAGGCTTCGGAATAAATCATTGGGTTTTCCAGGTTAGTGAGGGGCTCTCAGACACTCATTAATTCTCTCCTATCACTAAGATAGGAAAGACGCATTGTCACGGTCATTTTGCAAATGATGCCTTGGAGTGCTCAAAGATCCAGCGCCATCCAGACAGTAATTAATCACATCCAAAAGAATGTGAAATATTGCACTTGATGGCAAAGAATTTTTTTAAAGATAATTACTTCTGGGAAACTATATGGAAAAGAATATCACTTATTTTTTAAAAAATGCCTGGAGGCAGACATTCTGAATGGGTCTCATGCTAAAACCCTTTCAAGAAAGTCGGCAGATGTGGGCACGCTGAATTTGTTATTGTGGCTATGAGTCTAGTCTTCTCCAGAGACTTGTTAAAACCTTCAATGGGTGAGGTGAGAACTCTTACGTTCATATGTGGTAGGATGTAGCATAGGTGATACAGGAGGCTTGGCTTACTCAGGTGGATTTTGATTAGTTCACACCATCACTTGGATATTTCAGAGCATTGTGAGAAAGGTGGATGGTCCACTGCAACTTGTAATCTTTGAAATTTTTACCTCATTTTTAGAGAACTGAGTGTAAGGGTTTATATCACAGAGCAGGAATTAAAGCTCTCTAACTAGAGTGAAAGAAACAGTTCAAAGATGTTGCTGCAGCTATATTGGCCATTTCATTGTAGAGCAATCTTTCACCACTCTGTGTTATTGAAATACCACATTCTCCATTAGACTGATTCTTTCAAGATGAACAAAACACACACACACACAAATAAAATAATGTTCACAAACTCATGACAGGAATGACAGGACTGTTAAATAGGATACTTGGCAAAGGATGATAATGTGAGTTGTTGCTTACTCTACAAGCTATACAGAAACAAACAAATATGAAAGGAGGATTTATCTCCTAAGTTGATGGATTGGAGGTGTAGAATACTAGTAATATTTGGGAGCCTCACAAATACTGAACTTCCATGGCTTTGCTCCTCTGATTACATTCCTAAAATACATCCACATCTCTCACAAGGTTCACTGATTCCTAAAAATTAATAATAGCATTTGTATTTGGTGCCATTTGTAAAAACCTTTCTCTTTTCTTACTAAGTGGGTTTCATTTCTACAGCATAACACATTCTCTCTTTGGGTATTTTTGCCTACACTTCTACAAAGTTCTTTTAGATGCTTAGAAGATGCTATGTCGCAGGAGGCCCTTGTTTCTCAGATGGGAATGATCAGCATGAAAGGGTTGAGGTTGAAGAAGAGAAAATAAATATAGAAGAAGCACTAGGGGTGACAGGAAATAATTCACACGTCAGCCCAGGGCTGCCTAGGAGGGAAGAGCGTCTGTGTCTTTGTGATGGGGCAAATGGAGGGCATAGCTATTCCAAACAGTATTTAGACTTGCATTGCTTAATAAAAGACTACAAGAACTATAAAGAGAGAATAATAGGAAAGAAAAAGAAAGAAAAAAATTAACAGGAAAACTAGGAAATAACATGAGTTACATTTTAAAGAAAAACCTCATTACCTTACTGATTGGCCATCAGAGAAAGTTGTAAAAGCATATAAAAAATAGAGTTGCGCCCTGGCCGATTGGCTCAGCGGTAGAGCGTGGGCCTAGCGTGCGGAGGACCGGGGTTCGATTCCCGGCCAGGGCACACAGGAGAAGCGCCCATTTGCTTCTCCACCCCTCCACCGCGTCTTCCTCTCTGTCTCTCTCTTCCCCTCCCGCAGCCAAGGCTCCATTGGAGCAAAGATGGCCCGGGCGCTGGGGATGGCTCTGTGGCCTCTGCCTCAGGCGCTAGAGTGGCTCTGGTCGCAACATGGCGACGCCCAGGATGGGCAGAGCATCACCCCCTGGTGGTCAGAGCATCGCCCCTGGTGGGCATGCCGGGTGGATCCCGGTCGGGCGCATGCGGGAGTCTGTCTGACTGTCTCTCCCTGTTTCTAGCTTCAGAAAAATGCAAAAAAAAAAAAAAAATAGATTTGCAATGAAACACATAGGGCAGTCATGAAGAGAAGACAATGAAGACATTGAAATTGTGGAAGAGTTTGATCACCTTGGTCCAGTCATCAATTCAAATGAAGACTGAAGCCAGGAAATCCAGAGAGGCTGATAATGAATCAGAAGGGAGATCTGACTTGGGGTGGTGAGCACACAATACAATATCTAGATGATGGATTATAGAATTATATCCTTAAGACCTGTATAATCTTATTAGCCAATGTCACCCCAATAAATTCAATAAAAAAGAAGGGCAGCAATGGAAGAATCAAGAAAGACCATCAAGAGAAAATATGTGTCATTAGAGACCAAGCCTGAGACCACCCACACCCCCGTCTTCCCAGTTACTATGTAGGAATGTGAACGTTGGACAGTAAAGAAGGCTGATAGGAAAAAAACTGTTTATAATATGGTGTTGGAGGAGGGCTCTAGGGATATTGCAAATAGCCATAAAGATAAGCAATGGGTTCCAGAGCAAATTAACCCTGAAACATCGCTGGAGACAGAAGGACGACACAGAAGTTGTCCTACTTTAGGCACATCATGAGAAGGCAGCGCTGTTTGGACAGACAGGAATTCTGGAAAATATCAGAAGACAGTGGGGAAAGAGGAAGACCAACTAGGAGATGGAGTGACCCCATAGAGAAGCCACAGGCTGAGTCCACGGAGGTGAGCAGGGCCATGAGGACAGCACATAGTGGACATCACTCATTCACAGGGTCACCGGAGTCAGGGCCGACTCCATGGTACATCGCACACGGACACAATAAAAATAGCCTTTCCATGTGAGCAGTCGAGAATTTTAATCAATCCTTTTTGCTCCTTATAATACTTGTACATGCTTTCAAAATTAAAGAGGCCAGTGAAAAGGGAAATAATCAACACAGCTAAGAACTTTTGACTCTTCAGGGCATTAAAAAAAATTCTTTCTCACTGATAACATTCTGAAAGAAACTACATGACAAGTTTTGGCTTCTGTTTTTAGACTAACTTTTAATGAATTCATTGTAAATCCATTAAGGATGGTGAGACCCAATTATATTTGTCAAAGAAAAATGCTAGCTAAATAATTCATTGCTATTCACCTACACTGTTTTTTGCAACTCCCAAATCCTTTCTAACCTTTGAATATATTCTTTTTTATTTCATTAACTTTTAATGTCCCCATTATTTTTAGGTGATGCTATAGTTGCTGCTGTCAGATAGTTCTTTGCATGGAGGGAATATGTGTTCAAAGATTAATGTTTGGAGGGTAACAAGATTTGTCACATATGATGAGTTATTTCAGAATTAAGACAGTTGAAAATCACATGTTAGTGGCAAAGAACCTCCACAGAAAAACAAGCAACCAACCAACCAATAACAGGATGAGTTGAAAGAAGAAATTTGTTTAAATCACTAGGTCTTGATCATGCACATTGATTACCAGACTACAGGCAGGTGAATAAAAGAACACTATGAACCATCACAGAAACCAAAAATCCTCAGAGGTGACAAGATCTATTGTTACTTAGAATTTGTTGACCCTCTGAATAAGTGGAAGTTGTAATTACTAAAGACTAATTACCTTCAAGAATGGAGTCAGTAGGTTCAAGGAAGTAATGATGCCAAATAAGCAATTCTGTGACTCTAACAAGTATGATGAGCGTGTGATGAGAACACACATACTTGAAGCTAACTGTGTCATCTCTTTTTTCTCAAGCCTTTTGCTGTGATTATTTTTAATGTCACTTGAAATTTGCTTGGCTTGTTATTCTACTAGCTCAGGAATAATTTTAAAAGTGTTTAATAAAGTTTCTTACTGTAGACCTCTGAGGAATAGGTGCTAATTAGATTTGTGTGTGGAAAAATAAAGAGGAGAAAATGTTATATAAGGCATTGAAAAATAATTAGTGCACTTCTACTATTTGAAAAGCAACATATTCAGAATATTAGAGAATGATCTATTGGCATCACAAGTAAAGCACCCTTAAAAATGACCATTTTACGGCCAAACTGATTGCTTTTAGAGGCATACATTTATCTTATTGTTAGGTTAGAAATGTGAATTATTCTCTCCAACTCGGTTTTTGTCTCAGAATGTTGCAAGCGGCTGATTTCAAGAAGTTTTTATATAGCCCTGGAGTGGAGTGTTATAGCCCAAGGATTTGGACTTAAAATTTAAACAGACTTGACACTAATTTTTTAAAAGACTCATTCTAATATTCATGAAACCAGAAATTACTATTAATTAAAGGATAATAAAATTATTGGATTTCTAAATGTAACCGTGATGTAGAAACCCTTTTGAATATCAAAATAGGCCTTCTTCTGAAAGCAGCAAATTAATCTTCATTTTATCTTGTGATTTCAAAAATCCAATTAGTGTTTTAAAATATTTATTACATTCCATGTATGAACCAGGCACTGCTTCCAGTCTTAGTATTAATTCAATCAAGAAGTATTTACTAAAAAAATCTAGAAGGTGTTAGGCATCCTGTCTACAACAGGAACACTACAGTAACCAAGCCAGGTAATGTTTCTGAATTTAGGATGCTTAAGCAAAACAAAGCAACTAGGAATTACGGCAAATATTCTAAAGGAAAGGAGAAAGGGTAATGAGAGAGAGAGATGACCATATGTTATCAGGGAGAGTTAAGGTAAGGTGTGAAAGCTGAGAACCAAGAACCTGAGGAAGAGTGTTCTAGAATGTGACCACACCATGAGGCTCGGGAGCAAGGCCAGGAAGACAGAAGGGCACAGCTGAGGAGTGGAATTGCAGAGACAGGATTGGAGATGGGGGGTTGGGGGGGGGTTGGGACAAGGGTCCTGTGCAGGAGGCCAGGCTTGCTTGTGTGCTTTGTTCCTTCCTACTGGCACCATGGGAATGAACATGCACTTTTTTTTCCTATCCCACCCAGACATGAGAGGAAAGGGAAGGGTGGGGACTCTAAGGCTGTCAGCAGCCGAACATGAAAAACGGGCTCAGACACTATGATCCCCAGTCCTCATGACGCAGTACTCATCTCCTAAATGTATACCTACACTTCAATCTAACTGCCTCTTCTACAATGTAGATTATTTCTTGTATCTTCTTTGCTTCTTACTCCATTGCCACCTATAAGAGTCCATGTTTCTTAATGTGGCCTATGAGGTCCCTTGTCACCTGTGTTTGGCTCACCTTTATCACGTTCTCTCCTACTGGTCCCGACTTCACATTCCCTCTCCAGCCTTGCTGGGTGAGCCGGAGCATCCTAACCTGCCTCATTTCCCTACCTCTGGATTCCTGCGTGTGCTGCATTCCCGAGGTCTGTAAATCCATTATCTTCTAGTCCCCTAGATGTCCTCTGTTTTTAATTTTTAATTTCAGGCTTGTTGAGGCATGGTTTACAGAAAATACAATTTTGCCTTTTAAGTGAAAGCTGAAAAGTGTATAATGTTATTACCACAAGTACAATGTAGACTATTTCACCCACACCAAAGTTCTCTTATGCCCTTTGGCACTGAAGACACCCCCATTCCCAGACCCTGTTGGTCCAACTTTTCCCATTCAGCATAATGTGAAGTAGAGTCCTCCCCATGTTTGAATAGATCAGTAGACTGTTCCTTCTTATTGCTGAATAAGTATTATGGGAAGGATATTTGGTGGCAGAGAGGGTGACCTGAGCAGACTTGTTGCTCAGAATGTTCTTCGTTTGCATGTGAGTAGGGTCAGAGCAGGAGGAAACACTGGTTATATTTGTCTGTGTAGATGTCTCCGTGCATCTGCCAATAAAACCATGAGCCTCTTCATAAAGATTTTTGCAGAATGGCTCATCTCCGATATTTTACCTGGGTAAACTTAGTATTTTCAGTTCTAAGTCAAAAGTTGGTTAAAAATAATGGTGGGCAGTTCTCTCGCTGCTCATTGAAACTCCAAGAACTGAGAACTAAGATAAATAAAACACCTCATGGAACAGTTTGTTCTGTAGATGTCTCAAGAATTTAGTTGTTATTACACTAACCAAATAAACTTACACTGGAAATTGAATTTTCCTATTACATTTCTATTGCATCATATATACATATATATATTAAATTTACAGTGAGTAAATATATATATCTATATCTACAATTATAATCATAAATTCATTAAAGTGATATATTGGGTTAATTTCTCATGAACTAGTAAAAAAATAAATGCATTCCAAATGCTGAATCAAAGGTTTATTTTAAAAATTCATCAACAGTTTATTTCTACTCTTTTCTGAAAACGCACAATCTTGAATCTCCCTGATGCCTAAGAACTCGGTCAATTGTTATAATGTCTGGCCACCTCGAACAAGCTTGAGGGGTCTCTCTTCTAAATTATAAACCTCGTACTAGCAAGTGTTCTTCCAAAAGGTGCCGGGAGGAAAAGTCACTGGGTAAATTGTTCATTTTCTTTGGAACAGACTGATCAGCTTTGAAACTAAACAGCTTGGGGTTTGAATTTCAGAATTCTGGATTTATGTCAGGCACGGGCGGGGGGAGGGGGCTTCCTCGGAAAGCTTTATAAGCTCTCGTGACCAGTGTTTCTCAGTCCAGAGGAAGTTAGCGTGACATAAAACTATATGTGCATGCTTGCGTGTGCGAGTGCATGCGTGAGTGGGCGCGTGTGTGTGTGCATGTGTGTGTGCATGTGTGTGTGGTGCACAGGGCATCTGAAGAAAGAGGCTGTTGATTTGTTACAGTCGTTTCTATGAGAACAGTCTTGAGGATCCGCTGTGGGGAAAGAGAGAATAGGATTTCCTCTTCTTGTGATCCTACTAAAAAAAGGGTCAGATGGAATAATCATGGTGTTTCTTCCTGGGTGGAAAGCTTGACCCTGCCATTCTTGAGGTTGCACAGAAAGCAGGAAAAAGGAAAATGTGACACACTAGCACTCCCTCCTAGAGAGAAATAATATGTTTATGTCTCTGCTGTGCAGCCAGACCGGTGGGTTCAGGGAAGGGAGGGAGCAGCCACGCTGAGGGAGCAGGCAGGGGGCTGCTCCGGACAGACCTCTGCTCCTCTGCTCGGAGCCCTTCAAATGGGGGGTGGAGGGAGGACCTGCAGGAGCTGAGGGGAAATCTGAGGAAAAGGGGTTTTGACTGTGGTCCATGTGGCATACTGGGAGGTCACAGATGTGTCCTTTATCAACATGAGTTTGATAACATAGCAGTGGTTTCCAGGTCAACAAGACCGCCTTCCCGCGGCCACCATGGGCGCTGGAGTCAGTCCACACAGCTGCCTTGACTTTGGGACTAGAGGCACATACCACACATTAAAAAAAAACCTGGTGTGGGGTTTTACACACATCTAAAAGGGCCAGTTAGTAGGACCCTAATACCTTCACTGTCACCATTAACGGGACAAGACAAGGACAAGCATTGAGCAATAGCCATTGAGTTTCCTGAAAACACTAAATTCAACCCTCCCTTTCCCACCACGTACATCATGTCCGTGACCCCCCTCCCACACGTTCAGATGCCCTGTCTCAGACGATGAGGGACAAGGACAGCAAGTCAAAAACAAACCTGAGCAGTTACAAAAATAAAAGACTTAAAAATGAAACAAGCTATTTAAAGACAGCACTAAAGCAGAGATGACCTTTGAATTGACTGACTCACAACACAGACTCTTTTAAGTGTGAAGACGCTGAGACTATCTTCATCGGCAGGCCTAAGTCGCTTCTCTTCTAAAGGTGGAGAGGGAGTTATAGGGCAAAATTCAGATGGGTTATGGCAAAATACAGATGCGACATTTTCTTTGCCAATCAGAACAATAGTGTGATTAAATTCTGGCCACACCCCGTGTGTATCTCAGTGCAAGATTTATAACAACAAAATGTTAAGTTCCTTTGCCCTACACCCTCCTGAAAGAAACAAATGGAGGTGATCTGATGTTCATAGCATGGGTCATCAAGTCGTGTGCTTTATAACACCACTTATAGAAATGCTAAGTGTAGAAGAGCAAGATGTTTACAAATTGAAAATGAGAACGAAACAGGTCTTAACAGTTCCTCTGTAGATGGCCAGTGGCAGTGGACTGTCTACACCAATGAGCTACTTTGCCCTGTTCCTCTGATTGTTTCTAGGAAAAGACTTAACTCCTTTCCACAGAAACAGAGCTGAGAGGGTGTGAGGTCTGCCATCATCTCTCTCCCACGTTTACAGAGAGCCGAGCTGAGGAACCGAGAAGAAACAGCACATCCTGACGACGCTTTCAAAGCCCCTGATCAAGCTGTGTTGGACGCCAGTCCTGTCACTGGAGTCTTCAGTTCTGTGAAATAGCACGTTTACATTGCCCTTATTGACAAACTGGTTTAGATCAGGTATTCGGTCACTTTTTATCTGAAGCAATTCTGACTGATAACAGAAAAGAAGAGCCGTGGGCGGAGAGAAGCTTTGCATTGGTAGCTGGGAAAGGTGCCCAGACTGAGGGTGGAGGCTTGTTTGTCCCCAGCCCATCCTATGGCAAGATGAAATCCTTTATGATGTCCCTCCCCCAAGGAAGAGAGCCTAGGGGCTCTGCCCATTGGTCCTGTCCCTCATCATCACATCTTACACATTGTCATACACACTTCAGGGTGTTCTAAAGTTCACCATTCTAAAAGAATCAGTGAATCACATTCAACGAAAATCACGGCTCTTCGGCAACCTGACTTTCACTCGCTTGTTGTACTTTGCCCCCCTCCCAAGATAAAAGCAATAACTGTCCCCATGGACACTGTAGAATTAACAATTTTTTAATTTGGTCTTTTACTTTTCATTAAAAGGCAACTGATTTTCCTTCTTAATTTCATTATTTTCCATCATTTCCTATATCCTATTCTTTCTCACCTGGCCTGCTAAAAGGTACCTAGCGAAGCGATTTATTCTGTATGCATCTGGAGACTAGTCATCAGCGATCGCTGTAGAAAGGAGTAGAGGCTTGGTGCAGCCATCTGCTAAATGTTCAGTGTCTCCCCCAAAGGGGAGGGACAGAAGGACATGCCAGACTGCTTCCTTCTCCCCTCCAGCTCAGCTGTATGGGCTCCCATCCTAACCCTAGGAGGGTTAGGGGGAAGGTTTCCAAGTATGCAGCTAAAGACAAGAACACAGTACAAAACACATGAACTCATATGCTCTAAGGAAGGCAAGCCTCTCTTACCATTTTAGTCATCAGCTTACTTTGGTGTGTTATAGATGTAGACATGAATTTGTTTAAAACTGAAAAGATAACTGAAAGATTTCCTGGCATTGTGGAAAAAAAGTGTCCCATCTAGTCTATGCCTGTGATGACGAAAGACACCACACTTTCTCTGTGTCAGAACAATTCTATGACATTTTTCCGTCTTGATGATTTTAACAACATGAGGACTTCCCTTTGTTTGACTTTTCATGCTTGATTTATCTCAGTTTAGAATAATGAGCATGTTGGGGAAATGGGCATTTGCATATATTATAAAATATATATATAACATAGACCTCATTATTAGAAAAATACACCATCTGTATCATCTGTGCTTTGGGCTTCTGAAACTTTTTTCAACATCTTTTTTACCAGTAAGTTGAAATCATTCTTCTACTAGTAAGTTCTGTACACGATAGGGAATTTAATTGTTATTGTCTTCTCGGGCGATTTGTTCATCAGTGGGAGGCATTCTTCTAAGAATCTTGATGGAGAGCCTGCCTATTTTCTTAGCTGGAATCTAGTAACTAAAATGTGTCTGTGGAGTTTCTTCGGGAAAGACCAACAGGGGTGCTATTTTAGAAAACTCTTGCAAAGCGAAGTGATCTTGTGCACACTTAATCATGGACTCCCTTCACTATGGCAACAATTATTTATGATTGAATGCCAAAATGAAGGAAAGAAAAAAATCTTGACTATAGACACTAGCTTCAAAATATATTCTGATGACAGACCATTTCCACAGAATTTTGCATGACAACACATTAGAGTGAGACTTCTGTATGTGTGCACGTGTGCGTGCATGTGTGTATACACAATATACCCAAATATATAATGCATAATTTTGTAGCAGACGCTATGAGTATATTTATGGCAGACATTCTAAGTGCTCTACAACATGTAAACAGATAAAAATATAATACTTATAAGAAGTTTTAAATCTATGTAATGGAATGTACGTATGACCAGATGGTGAATGAGAGTATAAGGTAGCGCAGGGGAAGTGCCCAGTTCACGGCACAGCACACATCCTAAAGGAAGTCGCTGTGGACAGTGGAGCTCCTTGAGGGGTGAAGCAGCTGGGAAGTGGGCAGGGTCAGGTGAGAAAAGACTCACAGCTCACAGGAAGTCAGGGACAGGAAGAAGAAGAGGCAGAAAGATCCCAGAGTCAGTGCTGGGGTAAGGCTGCCAGGGATGACCCCAGGCACTGTGAGTGAAGCTATGAGCAGGAGGTGGGTATAAGCTATCAAGGTGAGGAGTCCACATGGCATGCTCCAGTATGGTGTCAGCACAGCAGACAGGCTTACTGGTGGTAGGGCCCACCCATAAATTGTTCTTCAAAGTCGCCATGGTGGCTCTAGCTGGTTGGCTCAGTGGTAGAGCGTCACCCGGCATGTGGAAGTCCTGGATTCAATTCCCGGCCAGGGCACACAGGAGAAGGACCCATCTGCTTCTCCATCCTTCCCACTCTCCTTTCTCTCTACCTCTCTCTTCCCCTTCCACAGCCAAGGCTCCACTGGAGCAAAGTTGGTCTCGGCACTGAGGACAGTTCTATGGCCTCCACCTCAGGCGCTAGAATGACTCCTGTTGTAATTGAGCAATGCCCCAGATGGGCAGAGCATTGCCCCCTGGTGGGCATGCCAGGTGGATCCCATCGGGTGCATGTGGGAGTCTGTCTCTCTGCCTCCCGCTTCTCACTTCAGAAAAATACAAAACAATAAAAAAAAAGTCTCCATGACGACATCAAAGTGAGCTGCAGACCCCAGCACAATCTGCAGGTCTTTGGGAACACCGATGCGTGACGTAGTCACATACACGGCTTCACCAGTTCTCATGCCTTCTGTGCTTCAGGCTTGGGGACCTGCCCTGGCCACCACAAGTGACTGATGTTACACCCTTCTCTGGCTCACTGCCATCTGCGTCCTGCATGGTCTGGAACAGAGGGGAGCTTGCTGGCCTCAGCCTCTCCCTGACTGCTTCCAGGGGCAGAAGTCCATGCCATGAGACAGGGCAGGGCTGTGCCATCTCATGCATCTGTGACTGCAATCCCAATGCCCTGTGAGTGAGGGGTAACAGGGTCTCCAGTCAAACTTCATTCCTGCATTTATCTCTAACGGACTGAGCATGAGGCATGGAGGGCACCTTCATCATTGTTCAGTGCCAACTCTCTGCCTTTATTTAATTTTTCTCTCGTTTTCTGCAACTCCAGACTGTCCTGCTGATGACACTCCCTGCTCTCTGTCCAAGCCATTTCTCAACTCATCACCTCCCTCCAAAGAGCGTTCTCCGTCTTCTTTCCAAAAATATGTCACTAACCCCTCCATGAATGTACTCAGAACTCCTGTTCCTTCATGACAGCTTCTAGAAGCCTTTCCAGAAAAGTCTAATGCACCATTCGTACCAGTGAATGCTTTTTATGGACGCCATGCCAGATTTCCACAGGGCCCCCTGCTCTGCCTTCCCCCTGTTCAAAGGGGTCCACTTAGCCAGCTTCAGCCCCAGCTCACATCCATCCTCGCAGCCCTGACCACCCAACCTGAGACCTCTGCCCCCCCCCAGATGCCTGTGAAATCTATTGTCTGAATAATCCACCAGGCAATGAATCACGTTGTGCCTTGCAACATCTCTTTAATAGTCCTCTGCTGCTGCTGAGCTCCCCCCACCCACTGTTCATGTGATTAAGTATTCTCTTTCCTCACAAAACAGTCGTTATGTATTTTATATTCTCCATAGTTGCCAGCTCAGGGCGTTGAACTGGAGGCATTGACTAAGGATCTATTGATTTGAGTTGATTTCCATATTATTATATATTAAAACTTGTACAAAGACATTCCCATCATTTTGATTTTTTATTTTACATAAGGATGGTGGCTGGCCCTGCAGAGGGCTCCCTCTGCTTGAATCTGTCCCATCTACAAATGGCAGGACTCAGAAGAAAGGAAAATCAGTGCACATAGGGCTAGAACATTAACCATGGCCAAGTTTCTCAGGGAACTTGCGTCATGGGACACGGTAGAGAGAGGTAAGAAGATAGTTATGGAAATCCACTTGAAAACATATATATATATATATATGTATATATATATACATATATATATACATATATATATATACACACACACACACAATAGAACCCAACAGAAATTTAAAAGTATCCATGATTTAAAAAAATAAAGATAATAACATTCAAAAGTGCACAGTTGTTGTAATAGCTAATAAATTCCTTAGCATTTATAATATGGATGATGGATGAAGAACAGAAATTAAGACCTATCATTCTAATATTTTTTTTCTCTCATGTGAGACAAGGGGTGGGTCAGTCACAGAAGTGTTGTATACATAGTATATATCCCTTCCAGCAAAACATCACATTAATAAATGGGGATCCTGACCTGTGGTTGCACAGTGAATAAAGCGTCAACCTGGAACACTGAGGTTACTGGTTCGAAACCCTGGGCTTGCCCAGTCAAGGCACATATGGGATTTACTGCTTCTTGCTCCTTCCTTCTTCTTTCTCTCTCTCTCTTCCTCTCTCTCTTTTCTGCTCTCTCTAAATATCAATAAAAATAAATAAATAAATGGGAAGAATGATGGCACACTTAGGTCATTTCATAATAGGCAATGAACTGTCCCCAAAGTCCCAACCAAGAGGGCAGGTTATGGAGACTGTAAGTCTCCTTCGTAGACCCCTGGCAGCTGCCTAGCTCATCCGCCATGAGAGGACACAGTGAGAAGAAAGCCATTGGTGACCCAGGACGCAGACTGTCCCTGGACACCGAACCTGCCGGCACCTATACCTTGGACTTTTACAGACTTGGGAACCGTGAGGAGTAAATCTCCACTGTTCCTTAAGCCTCTCAGTCTACGGAATTTTGTGACAGCGGCCTGGACAGACTAAGCCGGGTTGTTAAGACAACCCAGTTGCAGGTGAGGGGAAGCAAGAATGAATTCTAGAAAGACTGCAGAAACAGGCATAGAATTTTGCTAAAGAGGAGGTTAAAAAAAAAAAGTGAAAAATGAAGTATCAGTCACCAGTAAGACGGAGAGCCATAGGGATCAGAGGGTGTGAGAACAACAGATGCTGAGAGGTACAAAAGGACCTTGTGTGTGGGCAGTGAACACCTTAGAAGAGGTGGTCAGCCGGACCCCAATCTGCAAAATCATAGACAATTCTGCACATGTGGCCTTTCTCAGCTAACGTTAATGAGGGACGTAACTGCCACCAACATCTGAAGGGTGTTAACAAAAAGAAGGTCGCATAATTACTTAGCACCATACCAGTAAACATAATTAGGAATAATGGTATGCAATTAAGAGAGAAAAATGTAGTCACAACATCATGAAAGTTCCTCTGTGCCAGTGATATCTATTAAGCTATGACACTGTTTTCCAAAGCGATTGGGAGGAGTCCTGTTCCCTGAAGCATCCAGAATAAATGACATTGGGCTGCAAAGAGAACACCACAGAGTGTACAAAGAGAGAGAGAGATGTCCTAGATGCCTGAACTGGTTTTTATCACTGATTTTATGGGTTTCTTTGAATTGGAGGTTTAGAGAGGAGAATAAAAGGTGTCTGTTATTAACTCAGGTGGTTATTTACTGCGCATGACCTTGCAGGGTTTCCGGCTGTGAAACCCCAAGCCTCTGCCCTCCCCATCTCAGTCCCAGGCTCTGCTGTCTCTCCCCTGTGAACATCAAGGGTGGAAACTGACAATGGATGGACCACTTCCGGGGCAATTAGACTGTTCAGCATTTCTTTCTTCTACCTCTCACTGGGCGAACCCTCTTTAAAAAACAGATGGGAATTAAGCCGTGATCTTTTGCTGGATAAGAGAAGGGCAAATGAGGGCGACTGCTCTCCACATCCAGATTCCAAAGTCGTTCTGGCAAATGTGGCAAAAGAAAGAAGAGAATCAAAGGCCTATTAGAGAGAGCATGGGTTCTTATATGGGGAATCGAAGGCACAGATAAAAGAATAAGGGTAATGGAATGGTCATATTTTTCTTTTCTTTTCTTTTTGTCTTGTCTTTAAAAAGCCAATGTTCCCAGTCAGTCTCAATGATTTAATAACTCATGAGACTTTGGGGCATCCAGAGACTGTACACATTTAGGGAACAGCGGGTGGCTGTGGTGTAAATGTTCTTTGACTGATTAGCATCAAAATGGCCTTCCTGCCCACTTCCCCTTTGTGATGGGACAGGAAAGTGGCCTGATAGAGCATGAATTATGCATTTTCGGAAGACAGAGCTGCTAGAAGTTGAAGCAGGGAATGCTTATGTCATCTTGCTTTGTGCATTCCCTCCACTGGCTGTCTGCTTAAATCAACTGTGGTTAATTTATGAGGGCTGCCATCTCTCCTTGTAATCTCCCACCTGTATTCTCAGATTATTTAAGATATTCTGGAAAGCCAACAAAGCTGTGCCTCTTCAAAGGCATTGAGAATCGTTTATGATGAGGGTAAGAAAAAAGGCATATTGTTCCACTCAGATGTCCTTCCCACCCACAATATGGCCATGTTTCAGTCCCCTATCTTAAATTCAGTTCTTTGGTGATGGATAATTTTCTAATGCTCCTGTTTAATATCCCAATGGCTTATAACTAATACTCATAGAGTCTTATCTCATAGAATTCTTGTAAGGATTACATTGAATAACTCAATGCCCATCAGGTACTTAGCATAGTACTTGGAACACACAGCAAGGATTCAATAAGTACCAGTTCCTTTATTGTTATTACGAGTATTATGATTATCACTCTAAGACAGGGGTCAGGAACCTATGGCTTGCGAGCCAGATGTGGATCTTTTGATGGCTGCATCTGGCTCACAGACAAATCTTTAATAAAAATAATAATAACATGAAAAATATAAAACATTCTCATGTATTACAATCCATTCATTTCCTACTGCTCATGTTCATGGTTGCAGGTGGCTGGAGCCAATCACAGCTGTCCTCCGGGACAACAGCAAATTTTTATTGGATAATGTGTAATGTACACGGGTTGTTGTATGGCTCTCACAGAATTACATTTTAAAATATGTGGCGTTCATGGCTCTCTCAGCCAAAAAGATTCCCGACCCCTGCTTTAATGATTATACAACATGTATAAGATAACAACCTCACAGTGTGTTAAGGCAACCACACTCATTCATTGCCTTGGGACTCCTCTAGCGGGTAATAGGACCCTGAGAAGCAGACAAAGGTAGGAAACTTTTCGTGAGAACGTGTAAGAAGACCAGTTTGGATACTTGGCCAGGTTTTCCAAGAGTTGGCCCCATAGGATGCATTAGCTTGACAAAAAGAAACCTAGGCTAATTCCGGCTCCTGGTTTCCATGGCTCTACTTCTTGAACAACACCATTTCTTACTGTTCCTTAGTAGGATAAGTCTTTCCTGTGTCCTGCTCCTCCCCTTCCACCCATCTGTTGCTGTAAATATAGAGATGGTTATAGTTGGGAGACCTTTCTCTACAAGATTGTTGGTCATGAAGCTTTTACAGTGGCCAGTGGAAAGGACTCAGAAAATGGATATTATTAACTCAGCATAAAGTTCACAGTGTTACCTGGCCCTTGTTACAGGTAATATTAATGCTAATTCAATTGCATTTTCCAGGGAAAATTGATGCATGAAATCTTGATGCAACTTATTTCTCTTTTCCTCTGATCTGCTAATGTCTACCTCCTTTCGTGCAGCTGTCAGTCAAAGAAAGGCATTAAAAAGTGGGGTTGAAAGTTAGTTCTCTTCATCAAAACCTTATTAAAGTCATTTAAAATATTACACACAGAGGCATATATTACTGTTATCTATTGCTAATTAGAAATTAATTATCTACCACAAATTAGAAGTGAATGACACACTATTAAATGAAGCTATAAATATAAAGTCATGCTAAAGGAGAAATAAGAAAATGCCCCAAAATTATGTAAATGAAAAACAGAAAGAATCAAGATGATTTCAGATACATTAAAGAAAGCATGTTTGAGACAGAGGAAGTCATCTTCATTTCAAAAAAAAAAAAGAAAGAAAGAAAAGAAAATCACTAAAACAGAAAATAAAAAAATAAAACTGCTCCCATAACAACATTGAAGAATACCCATCTCTTAAAAGCAAGTATTAAAAATAAGGAGGTCATAAAGCAGAGAATGTAAAATGCTATGATATTGGCTCCTTATCTTTGAGTGGGATTCTCATTTGACTTCAAGCACAAGGCAGAAGAATGATACGGTCTGTTTTCCCAGGCGGGCTGTCAGAATGATAAAACGGAAAACGCTCCAAATCAGCTTTGCCACGGACAGCTGGTTCATCATCATTAGTATGTATATCCTTATTAATATCTGGGCCACTCGGCTGCAAAGGCAGGAGACTGCTGCTCTGTGAAATTCAGCGCAGTCCCAGTCAGTCGCCAAGGTCTGTCCGCAGACGTCACGCTACGGTGAACGTAGATGTTCTCTGTTCTTCCCGGTTTCTTCCACCAAGGGAAAAAAAAACCAACCACATTTTGCTACATCATTTCTGCTTGAAACAGAGTCTAGACTATGCTTGTTCAGAAACCTGCCCATCTTTGTCTGCCTGGCTTCCTCAGTCCCCTGTCCCCCTACCATGGGCTGGATGACTTTGCCAGCTGGCTCAAGTGCCCTGTCGTGGAGCAGGGGCCCCTCGAATTTTCACATGAACTGGATGAAAATAAGTGACTGTGAAGATGCTTGTTCTTATCTAGGAGTTCAATCATGATTCTTGTGGGCGTTTTCAGACTCCATTTGGAAATACAAAGAAATCATGTAAAAGGAGCTGAAATGTGTAAGAATGAGATGGCACTCGAACACCAGGTGTGCAGGCTTTATCAGAGGAGAAAGACCTGCCGGGGCACTCCTCCGGGAGAAGTGCACCCGAACAGACTCTGAGGCAAACATGTATTAAGGTGGGGAGAGCTTTGAGCAAGTGTGCGTTGAGTCAGCAATTCTGGTATGCTCCATCTGCAGTCCTACGATTTTGGCTTCCTGGAACGCTTCTCCTCGGGGCAGCTGACCAGCTTCCTAGAACTTTTCTGCTTCAGGGGTGATAGTAAGTAAGCAAGGGTGGGGTCAGATAGACAAGTGGAACAGCAAAAGGGCAGTTGGAAGTTCTGGTGAATTCATGTATCTATCAAAATGTGACCAGTTCTGGCCTTCATTATAAAGGCCAAGAGTTGCAGCAAAGATAACTGGGCAAATGACCAAAGGGAGAAACCTGGGTTAGGCCAAGAATTTAGATCAAAGCCCAGGACTCTTCATCAGCATCAGACTGGATCCGGGAACAGGAACATCTTGCCTGTTGGCTCTTATCGGTGTGCGCATAGGCTTTGCCCCTTGTCGGTACAGAATTTCTGGTGTCTCTACTTCAAGAATACACAGTAGCTAAGGCACAATAAAAAATTTTCCTTTTTCTTATTCCCTCCCTTCTTTTTCTCATTCCTATTCTTTTTTTCTTTTTTCTTTTTCTTGTCTAAATGTTGGTTGAGGCCATTTGAAAAACAGGCTATTCATCAGGAGTGCCTTCCTTAAATAAACTGGAGAATCAGAGGGATGTTTCTCATCCAAATGCTTTTTTTTTTCATCTTATTTCCTATTCTTGGGTTACAGAAGCAATGTACACCTTGACCTTGAAAGATCCTAAAATTTGGCTCCTTTCTGCACCTCTGCTGTCAAAACCGGGAACTCCTTCCTGAGCCCGTTCTCTATAGTAAGTCCTGCGGGCAAGGAGCCAGAAGTCGATGGAACACAGGGTGTTCCAGCTCCGACTGCCTCCCCCAAGGGTCAGCCTGTGCTCAGAGCTTGTGGCTGCTCACCTCAGGCTCTGACACAGTCTATCAGTGGCCTTCCACCGGAGGGATGAAAGCAACAGGAAAGACAGCAAAAGAGTTTAAATCTCAAGTGTTTTCTCAAAGAGCGGAAGAATGAAGTGAAGATGTATGTGAGTGCTCTGAAGTCCTCTGCTGAGAGGTGCCTGGTAGTGCAGAAGGGACAATGGAGGAACCCCATGGGGAACAGGTGACCGCTCTGAAGTGTGCAAACAAGAATCGTAGGTCCCCAATGCCCTCCCTTCTCAGGGCAGCCCAGCGAAAGCCCCTCTGCTGCCCGGGGAGCCCAGGGGAGCTTTCCTCTTCGGAGAAATTGGAGCAGAGATGTTCTCAGCTTCTGGGCATTCGTCACAGTGGAAGGCAGGGGTAAAACTGGCCATGAAATAGGAGAAATGACTGGATACTCAACCTTTCCCACTTCTTCTCAGAGAAAGGGCAGCAAGCTGCAGAGAGCTCTCCCCTTTCTGTAGGAGACTCAGGGCTTCTCTCTGATGACTTCTAATTGCCCAGTAAGATGACCTGTGGCGTCTGTGGGTGGTCTGTTCCCATCTGGTTATGGGGGGGGGGTGGTTAGAGTCTCCCCTCCTACTCCATGCTGCACAGAGTCTTCTTAATAAAGACGTGGGCTGGATATTCTCTAAGATAATATTCTGGATCTCACATTTTATAATTCTAGGTTTTCTAAAGAGAAAGTGAGCATGGAACGATATTATAGATTAAAAAAAAATAAGTTGAACTTAAGCATAAATGGAACAGCTCTGTATTCATTCTCAACTGCCATCTGCCAATTAAACTAGAATTTAAGATTCATCTTTCGTGCCAGGCACTGACCTTCAGAATTGGAAGAAAGAGATGTCTTCAGAGAAATAATTCTGGAGCTGAAGGGGCCTCGACTCTTTGTTAGAACTCCTCACATCCAGAGTTCTCCAGAGGTCCCATCATGAAGGTCTACGGAGCAGAGTGAGACTCAACGAACAGCCGCCCTGACTTCAAAGTGCAGAAAACAAAAGAGGATAAGATTTTAAAATATTCTGATGACTTAAGCAAATGTAGTTATGTAGTTTTCAAAGATTTTATTTCTTTTCTGAATATTTAAATGTTTTTTCTCAACACTCAATTAATAAAATGCAAATGATGGTTTTCTTTCCTTATTAGTTGCTTCTTTCTCCCATCCCCTGAGGCATAGACTGTATTATTAGTTAAAAGGCATTTTGATTAAAGTAAGAAGCAATTTTCACAGAATATTCCACAAAGGTTGTCACTGAAAGAGAAAGAAAAAGAAATTTGCATTTCTGAAATCTTCTGCACTGGCTTCTCCTAACTAGTACATTTTTCAATTAGAACAGAATGGGCCTAGTTTTTAAAGTTTAATACTTGACCCTTAATTATTTTTTTTCAATTTTGTTAAAAACCCTTGTATAACACACTGATGGGAAAGAGAAACTCTTAGTTTTAGCTTTTGGGACATTTTAATTGGCACCCGTATTATAACTATCATAACCTCACAACTCTTATAACCAGTTTGTCTCATTAAAGATTTTTCCAGTTGACTCCATTACTTTCTCTGAGCATAGCATATAACTTATCAGCTCTTTGGAAAGCCTCCTTTACTAAGACTCTATCCCAAAACATTGTCATCCTATGTAAACAAACTCTTGTATAGGTGATGACTCAAAGACAGTCATGTGATAGTGTGTTCTGTTTTTTTTCTTGTTGTTTTTTGTTTGTTTGTTTGTTTGTTTTATTTTCATCTAAAATGAAATCCTGGATGGGATCAAGCAGATGGTTGGTAACAGAATCCTTAATTTTTCTCCAGAGAGAAATGGCATGAATGTTACTTTGTCAGAACTTTGTTTCTGATCACAGCTTTTCATATAACCTTAGGCTCTTTTTCAAATTACAGCACAGAATTATTTGTAAGAGCTTCATTGGACACATTGCTACCATTTTATTAATCTCAAGCTTTAACAGCTAATATTGAATAATGCTATTATCCCATTGTTTTATTTGACTTTTTTTATAGTTCTTCTTTTCAGACCCCAATTTTTATTCATAATGCATGTTTTCCTCAAATAAGCATTTTTCAAGGGTGATTTCTTTGTTCGCTTATTAGCCAGACACCATTCTCCAAGGTTCCTTTGTCTTGTAATGCATTTCCCCCATGCTCTGTATACATGGCTGAAATGAAAATATACTGTTCAGTCTTGACCTACTTTTAAAATTCTTCAAGAATCCTGTAAAAGAATCCATACCATCTATCTTATGCCTAAATGGGATTTGTTTTTTGTTTTGTTGTTGTTTTGAAATCTCTACGTTTGGCTAAATTTATATAGATTTTTAAATCATGGTTCAGGGAATGAGGCAGACCTGAACCTTGGGCCAGTTAGGGTCATGGCCAACCTAGGAAATAGAACTTTGATTTGCCATGTAGCATGGATATCCTAGAACTGTTACCAGTTGCTTGATTGGTGGATGGGGTAAGGACAGCATAAGTTATGTAGCCAATGGTTCAAGAAGACTTAGGAGAGAAGAGGGAATGGCTCCTATGAGGATGGCAGGGGAACAGCTCAGAGAACTGGGGACCTTTGCCCTAAGTGTGTCAGGGATGCAGGGCCACATGGACCCATTTTTTTTTAGATCTATGGATATATTCAAACAATTTAATATTTCCCTAGATATTATGAGTTACATGAAAACCTTTGGTAACTAATTTTCCCTTAGGAGGGTCATAGAATTTATACTTATTTCCGGGAGACAGAATGGGTGTTGGCTTTCTCACAGACATGATGGGCAGAAGTTATGTCTGTGTTGTTGCTAAATTGATGCACACCAAAAAACTTGTTAGTAAAACCCTTTCAAATATACTCCACAATGGATGCATCCAGGAGAGCTGTGCTGCTACCTAAAGAGCAGGTAGTTACTGGCTATCAGGGCAGGGGTCAGAGTCAGTGAACGCCTTAATTTTTCAATTCTTTTTGGCAAGGACATCTCTCATCTGAGCTGGATGAAATGGATGCATCCATGGCATCCATCTCAAAATAAAAATCCGAATGTGCTGTTCAGTATTTCTTTTACCTGTTTACACTTGTCTTAATTGTTATAAAAGCTTTGATTTGGGGAAAGAGACTTTGTGTGTTTTTCATTTTCTCTCCAGTGCTGGTATCCCGTTCTGATTTTATATTTCTGTTGTATGAACCTGGTTAATGGATCCTTTCTGGTTTGTGAGCAAGTAAGTTTTCTCATGTTAGGAGGTTAGGAAGGGGCATGGCACACTTCCCAGGGTCTTGAGGGCTAATGTGGGAAACCAGGTGGCCACTGGTTTTTTAACCGTGTATTTGAACCATGAAGCATGGCCATCATTCATTAGTTGTTCACTCAAAACTACTGATCACTTACAAGATACCAGAGAGTACAACACAAGCACTGAATTGATTATGATGCCTAAAGAGCAGTATTGGTTTGGCATAAAGATGGTACTGGAGGATGGAAAGAGCACATGCAGATGTATCCATTAAAGGGCATGTCAGTGATCCGAAAGAGATGAGGGTGTCCCAAGCTGGCATGGCACACAGAGGAAAATGTGAAGAATTTGTGATGACCGGGGCAGCATGCAGGATGAGCAAATATCTGATGTGGGCGGGGGGGGGGGGGGGGGGGGGAGGGGGAATCAGCAAAAAGAAGTGAGTAGTGCTCACATCTGCTGAGAAAGAAGAATATCAGAATTTGGAGGAAAGATGATGTTTAGTTTATTTTTGGAGATGCACAGAGAATGACATTCAACATCCAAGTGGACATGCACAGAAGACTGCTGGACACAGAGGCTGCAGGGAAGGGGGAGAGTCATGAACAGAATGTGACCAGACGAAATTAGATCATCACATGGAACATGTAGAACAGCAAGAGAGGGAGCCTGGGACAAAACCAAAGAATGACAGCATTCCAGAGCAGGACTGGTAGACTTCTTCCATGTAGGACCTGACAGTAAATATTGTGAAATTTTGCAGGCCATATGGTCTCTGTTGTGACTATAGCATTCAACTCTGTCATTGGGGTGTGAAAGCAGCAATAGACAATATGGTAACGCAGAGGCAGGGATGTTCATTTTTTTAAAAAAATAAAACTTTATTTACAAAGCTACCTGATTCAACCAAGGGGCCAAAGTTTGAAAGCCTCTAAGAAATAGGGGAAGAAAAGAATGCTTTAAGAGGGGGAGTGGCCTAAAATTTAAACCATATTAACTGAAGAAATGATGCTTTCAGCTCAGTCTGATATCCTTTGCCTAATAGCGGACTTGAAACCAATTACATTACGTCCAAGAATCAATCAATCATGTCCGGCAGTCCTTCATGCAAAACTGGAAACTAAACGATCCCTCAACTTCTATTCTGTAAAACCTGTTCATTTATGTAGATTATTATATACATGTAAAACTGTGTTCTTGTTTGGAAATGACTTTTTATCTTTTTTTTTGGTATTTTTTTTTAAAAAAAAAACACACATTCACAATATCTATTTAGAATACTTCATAGTTTAACTCAAAGACCTCACAGAATATCCTTTTTACCTTGTTGTCAGCTCCCAGCTAGAAGACAGTCCATTTTGCAAGGTTTTAGGTTGTTATTTATTAATCTTCTATGCAGAGCCATGGGAGCTATCCCAACTACTCTGTCTGGGGGAAATCTATGCACATTGTGTGTGCCCAGATCCAACCCAGGTCCAGGAAATACTCACAGAGTCACAGATACATAGAGTTCCTTCTGGACACATGCCCAGGCATCATTGATTTCTTTTCTGAGGAAATGCCACAGATAGCGGCATGACTCCAGATATCTTAACCCTAGTTTTAGCATCTTTAGGACTGTGGGCTTAGATATTTTTTCACGTTTTCCTTGGTTCCTCCTGCCTTGCCATTGTTACCAATGTTTTGCTCTAAAAGCACACACATCCTAACTCACTCGTAAGCTGGGGACCACCTGTATATGGAAGCCCTTTTCAGTTAGAATTACACTAAGCTGTTAAACAAAGACCCCAGAATGCAGATGCTGAAGTGAGATAGACATCAAGTGCTGCTCCTAGAGCGGTCTGAAGTTGTGCTCTTCCAGGGATCGGGAACCTATGGCTCACAAGCCAGATGTAGCTCTTTTGATGGCTGCATCTTGCTCGCAGAAAAATCTTTAATAAAAATAAATAATAACACAAAAAATATAAAACATTCTCATGTATTACAATCCAATCATTTCCTACTGCTCATGTTCATGGTTGCGGGTGGCTGGAGCCAATCACAGCTGTCCTCCGGGACAACAGCAAATTTTTATTAGATAATACATAACATACATGGGTCACTGTGAGGTCAGGAAGTAAACTTTCCTCCTTTTAATCAAGTAGTCAGCTAGCTAATTGCAGAAACCCTTTTGATGAAGAAGATGGCTAAAAGAAAAAAGATGAGGAGTATGTACTTTTCAGCAGGAATGGACAGAAGAATTCGCCTTTGTGGAAAGAGCAGGTTCTGCAGTGTGTCTAATATGCAATGATAAAATTGCATCGATGAAACAGTCAAATATAAAGCGGCACTTTGACACATGCCACACTACATTTGCATCAAAATATCCAGCGGGGGAAAGCAGGAAGAAAGCATGTCAAGAGCTACTGTGCAGAGTGCAAGCTAGTCAGCAGCAACTCCATGATTGGACCCAACAAGGTGACTGGAATTTGGCTACCTTTGCCGGTGCTTTAGCAATTGTGAGAAACAGAAAGCCACTCACAGATGGGGAGTATGCCCAAACATTCATTGATGTTGCTAATGAACTTTTTGATGACTTTTCGGATAAAGACAAGATAATCAAATGAATAAAAGACATGCCTCTGTCAGCAAGAACTGTTCACGATCATACCATCATGATGGCAAATCAAATTGAGGCAACACAAGTGAAGGACATAAATGCAGCACCATTCTTTTCTCTCACTTTGGATGAGTCAACAGATGTAAGCCATTTATCCCAGTTCAGTGTGATTGCAAGGTATGCTGTCAGTGACACACACATGAAGAAGGTCTTGCTCTTTTGCTTATGAAAGAGACAACAAGAGTGGAGGAATTATTCAAGTATTTCACTGAGTTTGCTAAAGAAAAAAATCTACCAATGGATAAACTTATTTCAGTGTGTACTGATGGTGCTCCGTGCATGGTGGGGAAAAACAGAGGATTCGTAGCACTTCTTCATGAACATGAAAAGAGACCCATCCTAAGTTTTCACTGCATCCTACATCAGGAGGCATTTTGTGCTCAGATGTATGGTGAGCAGTTTGGTGAGGTGATGTTACTGGTCATTTGGGTGGCCAACTTTATTGTTGCCCAAGCTTTAAATGATCACCAGTTTAAAACACTGCTGGATGAAGTCGGAAATAATTATCCTGGTCTGCTTCTGCACAGCAATGTGCATTGGTTGTCAAGAGAGAAGGTGCTCAGCCATTTCGTGGCTTGTCTCAGCGAAATCCAGACTTTTCTTGAAATGAAAAATGTTGAGCATCCTGAGTTAACTAACACTGAGTGGCTCCCAAAGTTCTACTATCTCGTGAACATGACTGAACATCTGAACCAGCTCAATATGAAAATACAAGGCATTGGAAATACAATCTTATCCCTTCAACAAGCAGTGTTTGCATTTGAAAACAAGCTGGAACTCTTCACCACCGACATTGAAACAGGTTGTTTACTACACTTTGAAAAACTGGGAGAGTTTAAAGATGCATGCATAGCAAGTGACCCTGCTCAACATCTTGATCTCCAGCAGCTAGTGGGCTTCACATCTAATCTCCTGCAGTCATTCAAAGCGCTCTTTGGAGAATTTCATGAGCGCACTCGTCTTTTTTAAGTTCATCACCCATCCACACGAGTGTTCAGTGGACAGCACCGACCTGAGTTACATCCCCGGTGTCCCGGTCAGAGATTTTGAGCTACAAGCTGCTGACCAGAAAACCTCAGACATGTGGGTGAATAAGTTCAAGTCACTGAATGAAGATTTGGAAAGACTTGCACGACAGCAAGCAGAGTTGGCGAGCAAACACAAGTGGGGAGAAATGAAAAAACTTCAACCCACAGACCAGCTGATTGTCAAAACTTGGAACACGCTTCCCGTCACATACCACTCACTGCAGCGTGTGAGTATTGTTGTACTGACAATGTTTGGCTCTATGTATGCATGTGGGCAGTCTTTCTCACATCTAAAGAATGTTAAGACCAACCTATGATCACGTTTAACAGATGTAAATCTCAATGCCTGCATGATGCTTAACCTCACCACGTATCAACCAGACTACAAAGCCATCAGCAAAACCATGCAGCACCAGAAGTCACATTAATGGTAAGAAGTACTTTGTTCATTAATGGTTAGCAACAGCATAACAACGTTATTAAAAAGAATTCAGAGACTTATTGTACTTTAAAAGTGTTATGCACACATTTATTTGTATTTAGTGTTAAACATATTGTATGGCTCTCACAGAATTACATTTTAAAATATGTGGCGTTCATGGCTCTCTCAGCCAAAATGGTTCCCTACCCCTGTGCTATTCAGACTGGCAAGACTCTGCTGATCTGATCATTTGGACCCAGGTTCCTTTGCCTTCTGAAGGTCAGGTCATTGCTTTTAAGCCAGTTACTCAGAAGCCTTAAGCATCCTTTCCACTCACATCTTTGGGGAGAACTTTCTCACATCACAACCAGCCACTGAAAGATACGCTGTGTACTTTATAGCCACATACCTACCTGATGAGTTAAAACTCTGCTACCATGGAAAGGGAGACACGGATGTGGGTGGAAAAGTGCCCCCAACTACTCATGGTTCTGTTCTGAGTCCTTGCTTTTCTTTCTCTTTCAGTCAGAAGATTCACTAGGTGATATGTACCAGCTGTCAGTCATTTTTCTGTTGCAGGGAGGAGGGTGCCTCTGTCTCTCTCTCAGCTGATTGCTAACCTCAGAATATACTGCCTTAGTTCCATTCCCCTTCCAGGGGGCCCCAAACTTTTTACACAGATGGCCAGTTCACTGTCCCTCAGACTGTTGGAGGGCCGCCACATACAGTGCTCCTCTCACTGACCACCAATGAAAGAGATGCCCCTTCCGGAAGTGTGGCGGGGGGCCGGATAAATGGCCTCAGGGGACCTCATGTGGCCCGCGGGCCATAGTTTGGGGATGCCTGCATGGTACACCATGCTCTGTGTTAGTGGAGTCCCTGACTGTTTATAAAAAGGAAGGGCTGCTAGAGTGAAATTGTCTTTTTTTTAAATTTTTTAAAAGATTTTATGTATGGGTTTTACAGAGAGAGGAAGGGACAGGGAGGAACAAGAAATAGTTGTCTCACTATAGCTGTTCATTGGTTGCTTGTCATATGTGTCTTGACCGGGCAAGCCCAGGATTTTGAACCAGCAACCTCAGTGTCCCAGGTCAGTGCTCTATCCACTGTTCCACCATCAGGACCAGGATGAAACTTTCTTGAGCCCAATGAAAGAATCATTAGAAAATTTTGCAGGGGAAACAAAAGAAGGGGGAAATGGGCACAAGAGGACATTGGATGTGTTGAATGACTGCCAAATGGCACTATCCAAAGTAGCAACAGATACTGTAAGTTAAATGGAAAAGATAAAAAATAAATAGCCTCTCCCCTACTAGAGATAAACACGTATGATTGGAGTCACCAGGGAAAATAAGAAACAGAATCAGAACTTCGTAACTTAGGGTTCAGACAGTGGGGTACTTCTCTTAACACCGTAGCCGGTAAGTCACTCTGTAATTACTTCCTCAGTAGTCAGAAGACAGGTGCAGCAGAGGGGGCCTTTCAGGCTTCCACATTTTGTTCATAGAACTCTTGTAGCTATGGTTAGTAATTTATTTTCCCACAGGGTGGTTTCCAGAGTGGAGATTGTGTTTACCTTATCCATCTCCAGGGCAGGGGGCTACATATATATTTTGAAGCAAAAAAAAAAATCACAACAATTTCTACATGTTTTGTGTTTAGAGAAATAGTCCTGAGTGTCCTTATTATATTACTATGCTAGGCACGGTGGCCTAGACCATAAGATATTATGTGCAATAATAAAGTAAAGGGACTAATTTTGGTTTCTCCATAAACACACCGCTGTTTGTGTGGCAATACGAAAGAGGTTCTGTCTACAAAGTAATCTCCTATGGAGAACTTAGTACAGAAAATCACAAGAGTGTTGTTATTTTAAAAAATAACATGTTAGAACTTCTGGGGATTGACTTTCGCCCATAGGGAAGCATATAGCTGTTCTTTAACAATAGCTCATCCTTCTTGTTCTATGAGAGCTGTGGATTCCATTTTGGTCAATTGCCCAAACCATGCTTTCTACATCTGTTAAGTATGATATGCAAGCACATTCGCTAATACTCTTTATAGTAACATGCAAAGTGGCAACAATATGAAGAAACCAACTTCACTGAATATGCTAAGGGACAACCTTCAATACATAATGCCTCAGCTAAGGAAAACAAAATCTGTTCAATCTGTCAATTCTTCTTAGTCAGTTTGTTAACTAACTAATATAAAGGTAAGAAAATTCAAAAGAGTAGTTTGGTTTTTTTAAGCTTGAAAATTATACAACAGAATTTATCTGGATGACAAAGAATCTACCTACACATTTAAGAAAGTCTTTTAAATTTAATAAATCAAACCTAAGTCACTCAATTCCAGGTTTTCTAATACTGTTTACACTATGAGACATTGCCCTTCCTCTTTCTACATCAAACAAGAAATATAAAGTCATTTCCATGTTTCAAATAAGAGTCATAAATGTCTAACCTCTCAAGTGACCTTCTTTGTCATACCTGTTCTAACATTGCCATGCTGTGCATAAATACACACATATTATGCTGACTCCACATGGAAATATTTTCAGTGAGGGCTCGATATGTTTTTACCTCTTTCTATGTAAGTCTTGATCTTCCTAAGAGTGGAATGTCACTACCTCACACAGTAGACTCATTCTACCACCTCCATTGAATGAAGGGTGGGCTGGGATAAAGATCGGAGTTGGGGCCCTGGTCGGTTGGCTCAGTGGTAGAGCGTCGGCCTGGCGTGCAGAAGTCCCGGGTTTGATTCCCGGCCAAGGCACACAGAAGCGCCCATTTGCTTCTCCACCCTTCCCCCTCTCCTTCCTCTCTGTCTCTCTTTTCCCCTCCTGCAGCCGAGGCTACATTGGAGCAAAGATGGCCTGAGCGCTGGGGATGGCTCCTTGGCCACTGCCCCAGGCGCTAGAGTGGCTCTGGTCGCGTCAGAGCGACGTCCCGGAGGGGCAGAGCATCGCCCCCTGGTGGGCGTGCCGGGTGGATCCCGGTCGGGCGCATGCGGGAGTCTGTCTGACTGTCTCTCCCGTTTCCAGCTTCAGAAAAATACAAAAAAAAAAAAAAGATCGGAGTTGGTCTATGATTCCATATCAGGCACAGATTTAATATTGGGACATATTGTATGATACGGAGACCATATGATTCAGGGTGATCCTCCCTAGCCAGAGATGTGGATGGTGATTCCTGTTTTCTTAACAACAGCTGTGTGAACAGGTGGATCCTAATCCACTGCCTTCCATTGAGCCAGGTTTCAGAGGGTTTCTTGGTTACTAATTAAAGTTGCAAGACCTGATTGGATCCAATCCGTCTCCTGATGCTTTAATGAAATGTAAGGGCCTCATATTGTTGACATTATTTTTTCATGCCCATCCATTTCCATTTTACATTTCTATTTTGCATCCTCATAGCTGCATGACCTTGAGCAATTATTTAATTTCCCTCCACCTCCTTCTCTCCCAATGCAAAATGAAGAAAGGGTAAGAAAACAGGCTGAGAAAACGGCTGTGAGCATTCAACGAGACGGCACAGTGGAGTCTAGCTCAGAGGCGGGAAGGTGATCATCAGCTGAAATGGTTATCACAGGAGTGTTGCTTCTGGCTTTCCTGTTAAGGCGAGCACTTCGAGTGTTTCCTTCTTAATGGAGGGACGAGACGTGTGGAGGCAGGTTCGCACACTCAGCCAAGCCTGACTTCTCCCGTGCAGCTGCACCACGTCTCGGACAGAGAGCCCCGACGTGATCGAAGCACACCCCAATAGTCCTGGGTGTTAGTGCCCTTCCCTCACCGTCACATCTCCATTTCTTTTCTGCCTCCTAGCCAGCATTATTCATATACAGATAAAGGAAAAAATGACCATACATGCTAGTTTGGCTGGACTTTTAAAAATAATGTAACCAGCTTGAATAGAACATCATTCATTAAAGTACCAAATGTGTGTTATGCACAGGACTGTTTGTTTGGAAGCAGTCAAGGACCAGAGAGAACGAATTAATAGAATGACAAGGGCTGGTTCTGTTATATGACAAGCCTTTGTGAAAGGTTTACTTTTTTTTTTTTTTTTTTGTATTTTTCTGAAGTGAGAATCAGGGAGGCAGAGAGACTCTCACATGCACTCGACTGGGATCCACATGTCATGCCCACCAGGGGTTGGTGCTCTGCCCATCTGGGGTGTGGCTCCATTGCAACCAGAGTCATTCTAGTGCCTGAGGCAGAGGCCATGGAGCCATCCTCAGTGCCAGGGTCAACTTTGCTCCAGTGGAGCCTTGGCTGCAGGAGGGGAAGAGAGATATAGAGAGAAAGGAGAGAGGGAAGGGTGGAGAAACAGATGGGTGCTTCTCCTGTGTGCCTGGCTGGGAATTGAACCCAGGACTTCCACACGCCAGGCCGACGCTCTACCTCTGAGCCAGCCATCCAGGGCTGTGAGAGGTTTACCTTTTGATATTTCTTCCTCTTCATAATTGGAAGTGTGAAACATTTTGTTATTTTTTAATTGAAAATAATAGTGAATTCCTCTTACTAGCACTGTCTGCTCATTCATCATAAAGTTCATTCAGTAGTGGCCCTGCAAAACAGGTCCATGGACAGACACAAGCATGACACTCCAAATACTGAACTTGTTAAAGCTCACAGAATCATAGCCTTCTGTGAGTGGACAGGATACTTGATGACATCAAAATCAGATTTTTTTTTCCCTTCGTTTTTCCTAAGAGTGAAGAGAGATAACCTGTTCAAACCAGCTAATCATGAAAATTCCGCTGCAAAGAAATGCACATGGAAAACTTCTCCCACAGAGACTGTTATTAATTCCATGAGGTCGGAGGGTCAGGATGCCTGTAAAGTTTCCACAACTTTTTCATTAGCATCCTTTCTCAAAATAAAATTATTACTGAATTAACAAACTGTCGCCACCCAGAACCTCAGTGGAACTTTGTATTTACATAGTTCGGCTCTTGTTTCTCTGTCTTTTAGGCTTCACTGGAGCAGAGAAGGAAAAGGATTCTTTACAACGATGATGTGTACATTTCTGTCCCCAGGTTGTATCCATTCCTGCTTTGCATTTCCTCATATTGTTTGTTTTAAAGCTATTCTTTGAATACTCATTTAACATATTGAATCTAATAATGCTGTTATGGGAAGCTCTGTTTGAGTAAAGACAACAGAGTTGAGCTACCAGCTGAAATTCAATTTTATTCCAGTCATTTCACCAAGAAAGCGACGAAACTTCTAAGTTATAAACACTTGGCAAACGCACCTCTATAAAAGCTCATGCTTGTGTCTTGTCAAGATACTTTTTTTCTTTTACAATGAAAATCTTAGGTGATTGGTTATTATTTATTATAAAAAATAGAGAGAGATAAAAAATAATGATGCAGAAGACCTTGTCCAGTTCTTTGAACACTCTTATTTGGCTATTTTGTGTATCTTTTACTCTTAATGTCTTTTGAGTATTTTCCGGTTTATAATGCTATTTGAACTTGGAAGGACATTTCTATTATAAGCCCAATTAATTTTGGCTTAGTATTTAGGGCAGGGGTCAGGAATCTTTTTGGCTGAGAAAGCCATGAAAGCCACATATTTTAAAATGTAATTCTGTGAGAGCCATACAACGAACGACCCGTGTACGTTATGCATTATCCAATAAAAATTTGCTGTTGTCCCGGAGGACAGCTGTGATTGGCTCCAGCCACCCGCAACCATGAACATGAGTGGTAGGAAATGAATAAATTGTAATACATGAGGATGTTTTATATTTTTCATGTTACTATTTATTTTTATTAAAGATTTGTCTGTGAGCCAGATGCAGCCGTCAAAAGAGCCATATCTGGCTCGCAAGCCATAGATTCCTGACCCCTGATTTAGGTTCTTTTCCTGGGGATGCCTTATCAATTTCATTTAAAAGTAGAATCAGAGCCCTGGCTGGTTGGCTCAGTGGTAGAGTGTCGGCCTGGCGTGCAGGAGTCCCGGGTTCGATTCCCGGCCAGGGCACACAGGAGAGGTGCCCATCTGCTTCTCTACCCCTCCCCCTCTCCTTCCTCTCTGTCTCTCTCTTCCCCTCCCACAGTCAAGGCTCCATTGGAGAAAAGTTGGCCCTGGCACTGAGGATGGCTCTGTGGCCTCTGCCTCAGGTGCTAGAATGGCTCTGGTTGCAACAGAGCGACACCCCAGGTGGGCAGAGCATCACCTCCTGGTGGGCATGCCAGGTGGATCCCGGTCGGGCGCATGCGGGAGTCTGTCTGACTGCCTCCCCATTTCCAACTTCAGAAAAATACAAAAAAAAAAAGTAGAATCAACCTATAATTCAGTCTCCAGAACCTATCACCCTCAGGCAGTGAATTCATTTCCAGGTTTGCACCTGCACTGAAACAGCAATGCGTTCACAAAGATTCACCAGTAGTGGTGACTAAAGGCAACAGTGCCTTTATTGTTTTAGAAATATAATTTGTCTGCAAGAGTGCTTTCTGTGGCTACTTCAAGGAATATTCGCATTCTGCCATTCTGTAGTAGAAACGGCATCCTAGGGATTTGACGATAATCTAGTGAAAACAGAAACCGTTCTGACTCATGGTTTCTTCAGAAAATACCTTTAAATGCTACCCACTGAATTTAAATTTACAGCCCATGTGGGAACTGCCCTAAAGGGTCCCTGTAGTCACAGTCACTGGTTCACATTGCGAACCCCACACCACTTCAGCCCTTTTCTCATCTCAAAACCATATCCCTAACGCATTCTCACAGGGTCTTAGCAGCAGAAATTGGGAGAAAATTCTCAGTTTGGAGATATGGGCTTCATTTTCCATTTTCAGTCTAATGTACTTCTTAGGCTGTTAGTACCACATGACATTCAAATGTGAATATGAGTCCCTTTATCTTAAAAAAAGGAAATGTGGGATGTTGGAAAACAATGAAAGTATACAGGTGACACAAAAATATCCTGCTTGTGTTGGGTGAATATATACTGACTTCAATTACACTGTAGTGTTGGTAGTTGCATTCAAAGATATACCTCAACATTTTCTGCCATCTTGACTATTTATCTACCACAGAGCTTCTGTTTAGATGTACCTGTATTGCTTTTCCAAGTCTGCAATGCAATGACTTCTTTTGGGATGCTTTCAGCAGCACATAATCTTGACTCAAATGGGCTGAAATGATAAAGGAAATGTATTCTTTCCCATCAGAAGTAGTTCCTCTGCTATCTATGTGTTCCCATCCTCTGGTCCTTGACTTTATTCTTGGAAGGTTTTCAAAGTAATCACACCTGCTCCAGTTCCGGTCTTCCTCTCTGGTCCTAGCATCCTCCCTCAGATGATGGGGCTGAGGCTGTCTTCCTCTTCGTCTCAGGAATGGTGAGTGCACACTTTCCCCAAGGTCTTAACCAGCAGACTTTCTCTCATGTTTAGTTGGCCAGAAATTGTCACAGGCCCACTGCTGAACCAGTCCCCAGCCAGGGAAAAGAGAGACCCAGGATGGAGACTCATATTAGAGAAATCAATTTGTCCAATTCCTGTCACCTACCTCCATGAACTCTAGAACATCTTAGAACACTGAGGCAGCCACTGCAATTTAATTCATATATTAATTTGGGAGGTACTGCTATTTTAACTATGTTAGGTCTGCATCTAATGGAAGATGACCCCTCTCTCTATTGGTTCTGGTTCTGTTTTCCCATTGAACATAATTGGCTAGTGATTCTGCATGAGGGTCTTTTGGTATTTTTTTTATTGACTCTTGTATATTTTATAACTTTGCTGTTGTTGCTTTTTGGGGTTTATTTTGTGTTTTGTTTTGTTTTTGCTATTTCCATACCTTTTTCAGTTAATAGTAGAAAAAAAGATATTTATAGTTGAATTCTTATTTTGATATTTTCATCAGAGCCTCTTAGGTTGTTAATAACATAACCTCATCATTTTTCAAAAATGATTGTGTTGCCTCCCTTCTTTTGTCCAGGATTTTTGCAACTTTATTTCATTGGCTTCTCTCACAGCATTCGTTAGAAACTGCACAGTGGGCTGGGCAGTTCTGCTCTCCGCCCGATTTTAGCAAAACTACCCTTCATGTGTATTAAAAACAGACTTTTACTTCTGGTTCGCGCCTCAACACTAATTGGGTTGGAAGCTTTCCACTCAATCATGTTGAAAGATCGCTCAGGTACGGCTGCTAAATTTATTAAGTTCTTTCTAATGGTGCAAAAAATTATTAACCCTTAAATATTTTATAAAAAGAATTTTTCTGATAGAAAATTCTTGTAATTGAATCACCTTTTCATTCCTGGAACTAGTTGTAATTTGTCTGCAATATTCTTTTAAAATGCTGTTGGGTGTTTTGGTTAGTTGCGTATTTGTAATTTATCATCTGTTTTTGTCAATAAAATTGAGATTTCATTTTCTTTGACAGTGTGTGATGGCAGGTGTGTCCTAGCATTGCAAAAGGGGTCAGGAGGCAGTCGGCTCCATACTGTCATGTACTTCTCATACCCAAGGACTTAGCTGCCACTGGATAATTAAGTAGCAATCACCTTGTATTCAATTAAAAAATAATTTATAAGAAAGAAGAGTCATTTCTTGCTAAAACTCTAAAAAATTTTTGCGTTATCCTAGTAAGTGCCTCTGCATTTTCGAATGATATCACTTTTCTGCTTCTTTTTTACTGAGTGAGGTTAAGTGTTCTCTACTGGCACCTTCTGTAGAAGACATGGGTGAAGCCTCCTGTCACCATCCCCACCTGGTTTCATTTCTCCTGTGACCCCGATAGATCCCATGTCATGAGTCTTCCTTCCGGGTTCACCCTCCTTGCGGGAACTGATAGAACCCGCGAGTGAAAGGCCTCATGAGTTTTTATAAGGAGATAGATTTTTCTCCAAATGAAGTATGGAGCCATTAGAGTTCTTTAGTAGGTAAAGTTTTTAAAAAAGATCATCCCTTTTATTGTGTAAAGAAATATTTAGGGAGGCAAAAATGGAAGAAGGGGTCCACATAGGAAGTGACTGCAGCAGACTAGCTGGGGGAGGGGAGCACTGGCGGTGAAGAGAAGTGGATGGACCTAGGATACTACTTGGGTATAGAACCAGTAAGATCTGCAATGGGTGGGATGTAAAGGCTGAAGGAGAGCTGTCAATGGTGACTCCTGGGTTATTGTCATAGCAACAGAAGGGTAGTGCTGCTTTCTGAAATGGGACAGAGTTGGATGGAACAGGTGGAAAGTGGGTTGTAAGTAATAATGAATTGTGCTTTGGGTATATTTCTTTGAGATAAATACTTATTTAACCCCCACCTTCCTGAACCATCTCTTTTAAATTTCCCTTCATATGTTGTTTCATATTGACTGGTTGTTAAGTTTATACTTTCTATTTCTAATTTTGCTTATTTTAGTATCACCTTAATTCTATTCTTCAGAAGTTTATTTTCTCCTTAATCATAAGAACCTGTACAATATTGAAGAGAAGCGTGAACAATAACAATAAAGAGGAAACATTGTCCCATATACTTTTCATGCTTCTTGACAGCTGAAATTAGTGTTATCTACAACTGTCTTTCAGATATAATGCTAAGTATTTTAACCATGAGGTATGCGAAGACCCTTTTCCTGAAAAACAGTTCTGTGCTATTTGATGCAGGTCACTCGCTCAGTTTCTTGCTTTTCCAAACCAGAGCATTTGGCAGCTGGGTAATAACGTGACATAGGATGGCACAGGAGGCCCAGCATCATCAAATGAAGCCACATGAGGAGCTCAGGCTGAACAGCACTGCCCAACTTGGGGTGCATCCAGCCTGGTACACTGATGCCAGTAACCCTGAGACATCTCTGGGTTCTGGAAGAGACCCAATGGGCTCAGTGTTCCCTTTGGCCTCGTTGAAACTTGCTTATTTAGTTCTTGGTGTCATAATAAGATGTCTTCCTCAACATGCTGTATAGACTGCGTGAAGAGGAGAACCAAGGTCATTCTTGGCTTAGCCTGACCCTCAGTTCCTTTCACAGCCTGCCCTGAAAGCTAGTAAAGACGTCAGTTATTCTTAGTAGAAAAATATTGCATTTTTGAAGACTTGTTTGAAGACAAAGGCACCCGCTGCAATTAACGGCAGCATTGAAGCGTACTTGCGGAAAGATCTGTCTGATTTGACTTGCTACCCTCTTTGATTCACATTGATTGAATGCTGGAATCGTACATTTTGGTATAAGTTAAAATGTGGTAGGATCGCTAAGTGGTTTTTACAGACTTAGAAACATGCAGAATTTCTTTCCCCAATGCCAACTCCTTGGTTGTTTAGGAATGTCTGCATTTGGGTGACTCTGAACAGATAAACTGAATACCTTTACAGACCCAAATTCCATCGACCCTCTGGGATTTTTAGTTATGACAAATATAAGTGCCTTGCTACGTCAGACTGATTGACAAATGAAGATCTGCCATTGACATAGTCCTCTCTCATGCACAGAGTAATGAAAATGCACCTAAAATTACCTCATTCTGTATAAACACTGGCAGTATTCTAAGTTTCTATTTTTTGTAATTTAAAAAAGCTGTATGTACCATCATTAGGGAGTCTAATTTTAGATAGTAAAGTTATTACACAGAAAAATACATTGCTAACATAACACATTGTTAAGATAATTTTTAGCAAGGAATCCAAATCAGAGGGAATATATATAAAATTATATGGAATTCCAAATTCTAAGATGACATTTCAGCATAAGTTGTTGTAAAGGAATCTCAGGGTCAGGCATTAGCTCATGTTTGCTTTTTATTTAGAAGTATGGAGAAGGTAGTCCAAGTTTAATAATGCAGTGCTGCTAGGATCAATTGTTTGATGAATGACATTTGAGATTTATATGTTTTCTCTTTCCCTTGTCCCCATCCAAATCTCTCCTGCCATTTGAAAAAAGTGGTTAAATTATTCACAGAGAAAACAGAACAGCCTTGATTTGGCCTTTTCCTATGTCAAGTGATTTTTATAGAGCCAGACTAATGAGATTAACAGTTTCCTACAATTTATTCTTAGTCCTGCACAGTCTGTTACTTGAATTGGTTTCATTAATTATGCATCCAACATTCTAGAAATGATCAGATATTCAGGGAAAATACATGATATTTGCTCCAAAAACTCTTATTAAGTCAATGTTGAGTCCAATTGAAACCTGTCATGAGGCGTACTATACCATGTTGCCATAGCAACATTGACACTAACCAGATTCTGTTTATAATAACGACAAGAGCTACCTTCACCAGTCTGTTCATTTTAACTGAAATGGAGATTCTGTGGTTGTCTACCCATTTCTTATATTCTATTCCAAAATGTGTGTATCTATCCTAATATTTCTCCTTGTAATACAAGGAAAGCCAATAGTGTGTGTGTGTGTGTGTGTGTGTGTGTGTGTGTGTGTGTGTGTGTGTGTGTGATTTATATACATGCCCTCAAATATTAGTAATTGAATGTTTGGAAAATTTCTCATTTTTTCTTAAGTGAAAGGAGGGGAGGCAGAGAGATAGACTGCTGTATGTGTCCCTACAGGGATCCACCCTGCAAGCCCACTAGAAGGCGATGCTCTTTGCCCATTTGGGGCCATTGCTCCATTGCGTGGCAACCAAGTTATTTTAGCACCTGAGGTGGAGGCCATGGAGCCATCCTCAGCCCAGGGTCAACTTGCTCCAACCGAGCCATGGCTGCTTGAGAGAAAGAGAGAGAATGGAGAGGGGGGCTGGAGGGAGAGACAGATGGTTGCATTTGTGTGCCCTGATCAGGTACTGAACCTAGAATATCTACAGGCTGGGCCGATGCTCTACCACTGAGTCAACTGGCCAAGGCCAGAAAATTTCTATATAATACTAAATCCATTATTGATCGGTTATCAGTAGTGCTGATACTTCATGATAAAAGCCTTGACTTATATTAGCTTGATATTAAGCTGGTATAGGAAATACCTCTTTTTTTCATTTGAATAGCTTTTACAGAAACAATACCATCAGGACTTTAGGTAAGCTCATTACTTTTACATAGTTTAATAAAGAACATTTGCTGTTATCATTTAAATGTCAAAATAAAAAGACATATAAAAACTCTAGAGGTCATTTTATTTTTATTTAGTTTTCATATAAAGGGGACATATTTGCATTTCTTCTTTTATGTAGTCATAAAGTTTTTATTATTTAAAAACAATTTATTAGGAAATATCTGACTTTTGAGATGCTATACTTGTAAGGTTGTTAAGATAAGGGTATAGTTTGTCTTTTCGCTTTGATTCTTTCTTGTTTTGCCATTAGATAAAGTGAGAGCTCATCACATGTTTCAAGGGCCTAATTTTGCCCAAATAAACATATAAAATCTGCTGTTGGAGAGCCCAGGGGCAGCGAGCCCTTGATTGACTCTGCGGGGAACAGCCCCCCCGCTGAGCCTTTTATAGGAGAACTGCTTGTGAAGGAAGACTGGAAAGTAGAGCAGAAACAAAGCTAAAAGACAAGTAAGCACACTCCTGCTTTTCACAGCATTCGAGGATTTAGCAAGCCATTAACTTTAGTACTCTGGAGCTGCAGGAAGGGAGATTTAAAAATAAAAAGTTGTAGCTATCCAGGGACTACGTAGCTGAAGGACCCAGGAAGATTGTTTGCTATTGGAGGGGATCTCCAAGCATGGAAGGTCACAGTTGATTGAAAAAAGATAGTGACTCCCCCTGAAAAGCTGGTAGCTATTGTAGACCATGAGGAGATGTTGGTCAATCACTGGCATTTTAAATATTAGGAAAGACACTTCGCAAACCTCCACAGCCTCCCTCAAGTTTTCTATCACATTTAACAAGGACAGCTGCCTTCGTGCAAATAAATGATCAGTGTTATTAAAAGTGAAAATACGTTTACATTATTGGAGATGTGCTTTTTGGCCATGAAATATCCTCCTGCAGCCGCCAAAGTGCCAGTTCCTGTAGAGTATTCTACATCGTGCCAAATACGTAACCTGAGTGTCGAATCCCCCTTTACCTTCTTTTATCCATTTTTGTCATTCTTTCTTCATCTTTCTCTTGTGATTTTAAAATATCCCAAAGAGCCAGAATCTTGTTCTTTTGAAGATGTGACATCCAGTTTTGATCCCGGCATTGTGATCCAATTTTACACTTATTATCTGACATGCTCTCAGTATTTGTAGCTTTTTAAAATATAGAAAAAGAGAGCTCATTTAACTATAAATTTAAATGTTATTTGTAAAGCTTAAGGGAAATTATATCTAAGTTAGCTTAATTAGCGATGAAGATGGTCCGTTATAAATCTTTGCCTGTGATTTTTTTTTTCCCCTCACATAAAAAGAATTTGACTTAGAGCCAAGTTACTTGCAAGAAATGAACGCTCTGTGCTCAGAGCTAAGTCCTGGATTGAAGCCACCAATGGAAAAGCTTCCATACATGGTCTAGAACAGAAGAGGGTGCTCTAGGTGAAAGTAGGAACTTCCATCCTACCGGGAAGGTGAATGAGAAGCCACAGGACAGAAATGAAAACAATTGATTCAATGGCTGCCACATGGCAGGTATTTTCACATACACGAACCCACTCAATCCAAAGTTAAACACTCTAAAACACTAAGAAAAAAACAGCCAACGTAATAAAGCATGCCAACGTCATAACCTAGGAATATGGTCTGGAGTCAAACTGCTTGAATATGAATCCTTGCTCTGTTCATACACTAGTTATGTGATGTTAGGCAAAATACTTATTTTTCCCCCTTTAATTTTTAAAAAAATTAAATTTGTTGAAGTAACATTAGTTATTAGTCATGTCCACATTTCCGGTGTACGTTATAATTTGTTATCTGTATGCATGCTCACCACCAAAAGTCTATGTTAGCATATATTTGATCCTCTTTACCCAATTTGTCCTCCCTCTCACCCTGTGTCCTCTCTGGTCACCAGCATCCCATTGTCTGCATCTAAATGTTTGTTTTTATTTTGTGTTTTGTTAGTTTGTTTGTTACATTTTGTCTTACACCCCACAAATGAGTGAAATCTGATGATTTTTTGCCCTTTTGCATCTAACTTATTCACTTAGCATCCTACCCTCAAGATCCATCCATGCTGTCAGAAAAGGTGATATTTATTTTTATGTGTCTATCTCCTTATCTGTAAAACTAATAACACCAATAAGGTTGGTGAGGGGTCAAAGAGTTACTATTTGTAGGGCTTCTACATGGCTGAACACAGAAGGGCTAGGTGAACGTTTGCTACTCTTCTTAAAAAAGGGTGAAGCTTTCATTTAATGAAGCAATGCCTTGTATCTCCCTGCAATCTTAAAGATTTTATTTAAGCATAAGAGGAAAGCAAATTCTACAGCTGACTTCATTATCAGTATTGATACTATTAGTATTAATACTATTAATAATGAACAAGATAGTTGCTGTAATGGAAGGGTCTTTAGAAAACTGCTGTCCGAATTACAAAATAATGTGTTTGTGGTTAATTGATGACATGGTAGAGTGAGGGAATGAGGTATGTTAACGAGACACCAGAACAACTGACTCAACTTGAATTCCATTCTCACCTGGTTTGCAGGTAGCTTTGTAGCACATGGAGTTTCAGAACATTCAGATACCCTTCATAGTGGAACTGGACAGCTTGGCCCTATTATTTGTTCCCAAGGCATGTTGGCCTGGGAATGTACATTATTAAAAATTCCCAAAGATTAAATGTCAGGACACATTAGGATATAAAATACTTTTAAAAGTAAACCTACATGAGAAGAGTTTGCAGATGAGTTCCAGAGAGTCTTGAGTTAATAATGATGCTTCCTATAAACATCAACATAAAACTAGACTAGTATTTCAGATAAAGAGGCTAAAGCCATATTTAAATGTCCAGGGTAAGAGTTTCCCTTCTATAAGTAGTTACAATTCTATAAGAAAGTATGCGGTGTTCTATGATTAAATCCCTCTGGATACAATGAATATTTCATTTGTTTTGCAGAACTACTTGCAAAAATCATATAAAATATTTTGTTTCACGTGTCAAGTTTATATTCTTTTATTTGAAGGCAATTCTTTTTTTTAGCCCTATGTATTAATTTTAAAGTGGGTCAAGAATGACAACTTCAAAAAACTTGAAAATGTTCTCCTTTTGATGTTTAATAATGGTTGACATAGGATTTTATAAATAGACTTTATCTTAAATATGGAAATTCATGGCTTTATAGTGGATGAAAATGGAATCTTAATGTTTTATAAGCAACTTCTTTTTCTGTTTATACTAGAACAGTTAGGCAAGGAATTATTATTAAATTTCTTCAGTATATCTGATACTGAGTATGTTGAACATTTATAACTTGTTTCTTCAACTATTCCATAGTTGTTTATGTGTATAGATTAAGTTCTTAACTATATAAAAAAGAGACTATTTTAATAACAGTAATGTATGAGCTGATACTTTTTTTGACAATACAGCAGAATTCTTTTAAAAAGGAAGTGATTTAAAACCTTTAATGAAAAATTATCTGGGTTTAATATTCCTTTGCTTGTGCTCTGGTAATTGCATTGATTAAAGTTTTAATTTTAAGCAATATTGCCTAGATGAAATTAAGTAACCATTTTCTGTAGTATTTGTTTATATACTGAATATCCTTGGCTTTGGCCCTGTATTTCTTGCAATCTTCTTTCAGTTATAATTGTTTTTATTTCATACTTATCTGTAATGTATTTAATAATAATGTTACATGTACTTTAAAATCATATATAGAGTTGCTAAAAAGGTAAAATATTTATTATACATATAAAATAAGGTTTATATATTCATCAGAACTAACTAAATTTCAATTTAATAAGAACTCTGTCTTCCTTATAATATTTATTATTCATTGAGATAAATAGCCCTTGAACAAGTAGTTGTTTTAAATATAGGTTTACATATCATGTGCCTGGTTCAGTCAACATTTTTTGTTATCATACACATAATTCTTGATATTCTATTTTAAAATGTCTAAAGTACTTCCTTTTTTCTCCCATGGTGTTGAGGCTGGGTAATATCCCCAAGCAAACAAGAGTCATCTTTAAAAATGAGTTTGGCTCAATGTTTTAACCTACACGAAGGAAGGCACTGAATGTTTTAAAACTTCTTTCAGAATCTTCCCCTTGCTGACTCCATCAGTGACATCCTTACCACATATTGTACATTCTTCACTCTGATAAATATGAAGAAAGGAAGACAAAAAGGAACATATGGGAAAAAAGAAATGTAGAGGGCATTGAGGTAAATCTACGGGGTGAATGGCTGGATAATTGGGCTCAGGAGGGATGTCATAGTTGTGTCTATCTGCTCATCTGTACTGTCCTGTCTTCACATATATCCTCACTCATATGTGAGTGGCATGAGTGTCTACACATATGTGTGAGAATGTATGTTCACACATATATAAATGCTCATGCATGTGACTGTAGACATAAGTCACCTGTTTGTGTGCATCAATGTGTCACATGAACAGAGATAAAAGCAAAGCCATTAAATTTGTTGTGACCTCTGGAAAAGAACGTTGCCTGAGTCATATGGAGCTGAAGACAGTCCTGAAACATATTCCTATTCAACGATGTTCATTGACAAATGCAGCCGGAGAAGGAGAGGCTGGTGATATAGAAGGCAAGTTAACCCTGCCTCATGCAAGCCAAAGGGAGAGACATTTTCAAAAAGGGTGACTGTGTTCAAGTCAAAGCTCAGTGGCGTCCCCACCCCTGTCAGACCACATTATGGAGAGTCCAAGTACAGATGCAAGAAGTTCTAAGAGACAGGTTTAAATTTTGGATATGTATAATTACTTTTAACAACAGTAATTATAACAAATGAAAGAGAACAATGAGGAAATATTTTTAAAAGTGACTTGGTAACAAGTGAACAGATGGGACTCAGCTACTCATGACTTCACAGACTTTTTTAAAAAAGAAATTAAGTTGTTCATTTAAACTCAGTCAATATTTGTTGACTGAGTTTATAACTGTCTTCATATCTCTTTATCTGCCTCTATATCTCAATTTTCCATCAACGTCTATATCAACTGACATTTATTGTTTATTGTATTTCATTCTAAAATACCTGTTTATTCAGTTTTTCTCTCAACTGATTCTATTTTTCTCCATATAAACTTTTTTTCAGCCGATGTTATAAGATAGTTCAAATGAGGGAGATAGGCAACTTCTGTGGTTATAGCAAACTGGAAGAAAACAGATCAATTTAGCACATTGACTTTTCCTTCGAGGGGCTGGGCCCCTTTTACATGTTCTTTAACTTGAAACCGATTGTGTGAAGGATTGACATTGGTTGGGTAGCTTGCCGTGTGTCATCTCACTGCCACTAGACAAAAAGATATATGTCTTTCCTAATTATCATGACAGGTCAGAATAATTTTGGTGTTTGTGAAACTTGCTGTAGGAAATGGAAAAAGGAATTAAGATGTGACATTGGTGATATCAGGAGAAGCCATATTTAGACAAAAAGTTTTATTACCCCGTTGGAATATCAAAATTCAAGACCATCTCTAGTTTCTCCTGTTAGACACATAGGAGTCATTCTTGATTCCTCCCTTTCCCTCACCATCCTACCCTCATTCAATCCATTATCAGCTTCTATCCACATGGCCATCACAACACATCCCCAGTTTGTCGACTTATCTCCCTCTTATTGACTATCATTCTCTCTCAGTCAAGTTCAAGTAATCTTTTTTCTCAACTACAATACTTGTATCTGGGTTCACAGTGTCTCTTGTGATGGTTATAAATGTTTATTTTTAGCTCCTAATAAATTTTCACGGCAACCATGATTGTAGTAAATTGTTCCTATTATACTTCCTTGTCCCACTCTTTAGATGTTGTCCTGTGGTTTGCTTTGACTATAAGAATGTGGATAGAAGTGATGTGTGTCAGTAACCTCTGAGAGGCAGCTTTCAGACACATGGTGCGGTTGTATCATTGTTCTTTTCCCTTTGCTTCTAAAACAGTGATGTCCCAGATGGGCCATGTCTCCCTCAGCCTGGATTTCAGAGTGAAGGATTTGAGGGGTTGCAAGCTGAAGTCTCGCTCAAATTTCAAGTGATAAAACAAGTCATATTGCTCTTCCATTCCAACTTCGCAAAGGTTGTTTCATATTTAGCATCAACTGAAAATTCTCGCCTATGGTCTTTTTTTTTTTTTTTTTTTTTTTTTATTTTTCTGAAGCTGGAAACGGATAGAGACAGTCAGACAGACTCCCGCATGCGCCCAACCGGGATCCACCGGGTACGCCCACCAGGGGCGATGCTCTGCCCACCAGGGGGCGATGCTCTGCCCCTCCGGGGCGTCGCTTTGCTGCGACCAGAGCCACTCTAGCGCCTGGGGCAGAGGCCAAGGAGCCATCCCCAGCGCCCTGGCCATCTTTGCTCCAATGGAGCCTCACTGCAGGAGGGGAAGAGAGAGACAGAGAGGAAGGAGGGGGTGGGGGTGGAGAAGCAAATGGGCACTTCTCCTATGTGCCCTTGCCGGGAATCGAACCCGGGTCCCCCTCACGCCAGGCCAACGCTCTACCGCTGAGCCAACCGGCCAGGGCCCTGCCTATGGTCTTGAATACTCTGTGTTCTATGGACCTTGCCTGCCTTCAAATGTCATCTGTCACCATACTCTCCCTGGTTGACTGTGTTCAAGTGCAATGACGCTCATTTAAATCCTACAACCTTCCTATCCCTGCCTTATTTCTGTTCTCTTCTCACAATGGTGTTCTCTCTCTTTGTCACTCTTAGCTCCTCCCATTCCCCTTTCTTCACTGCATTCTTTACTATTGGAAGGTATCTGTCTAACTGTTTCTATTTCCTCCTTCTTGGCTCTAAAGTCTATGAGAGCAGGGGCTTTGTGTGTCTTGCATCCTTAGTGCCCAGAACAGGGCTTGCCTGGCAGTAGGTACCAAATAAACATTTTAATGGAGTCAATGACTCAAATGCCCTTTGCCAGGTCAAGCTTGGTGATATAGTCAAGATGCTATTTCCCATCTATCAGCTTCTTCCCATGGTATTGCTTCTCAGTGAATGCCTTTCAGTAAGCCCTAAGTGACAGAATGTTTCTGTGACTCTGTGCCACAAGTTTATTCTAACACATTATATTATATGTTACAACGGTTTGTTCCAATAGTTCCCCTGCTGGCTTATGTACTTGTGCAGAGGCAATGAGAGCAGAGCGTGGTGGTGAGTTGCCAGGAACCCGATATTCAAGTCCAAGTCTTGGCTCTGTTACTTGTCAGATTTGTGTCCTTGGGAAATTCCATGATCTCTCTGAGCCTCCGTTTCCCCAGCTGTGAAATTTAGTCTGAGCCATTGATAGCAGGTTCCTTAAAGGGTCACTATGAGGATTCAGAGGTGACATGTGCAAAGTGTTTTCATATACTAAATGTTACAGAAGTTTTGATAAATAAAGAAGTCAAACCATGTCCTATTTGTTTTATTCCTGCAAGTCCTTAGCACGTAACAGATGAATAACTGCTTCTTGAAGTCATTTGAACAGCCTTTCCATTTTTAAGTCTTTAGGCAGAAACTTCAATATTCTCGTGTTAAATTGACTGTTTTCAAAATCTGAAGACCTAGGCTGTACTGTTAGCGGGCTTACAGTACAGTGTAGGAAGAGAGAGATGTGAAATGTGACAGTTACATCCTGGTTTTGGACAGAGAGCCGATGTCGTGCTAATGAATGGAATATGGGGTATGAGAGGAAGAGAAGTTCCCAAGGTGACTTTCGGTCTTTTATTCCAACTATTTGGATAATGGTGTCTTCCTGAAAGGGGGAGATCTTGTGACTAGCAGTTTGGGGGAATAAAAAATTTAGATGGGGTTTTGGCAATCATCAACTCTGAGTGATCTATTTGGCATCTATATGGAGGCCTTAAGGAGGCTCTTGTTACTATTGTCAGTAAGAGTCTTGGGATCAACAGAGAGGCTAAGGTATCAAAATTCATGAGACAAAATGAGATCATCTTGGAATGGGCAACCTATACAGAAGAGCTCTGGGCAAAGTTCTGAGCTCTCGGGACTTTATACATTTAAAGAGTGAGTGAAGAAAAAAAAACATCATTCCAGACTAAAAAAAAATAGGTAATCACCAGTGATGTTGGGAGTTGTTTTAAAAAAATTAGATAAGACTGTGCTATCTCCTTTGAAGAGTTAGCAGTCTAACAGGGAGCCCACCTTCAAGCCACAAATATTTTGAGACTATATAACATGAGGTTTGCAAACAGTGTGAACTCGTGAACTAAATCCTCCATGTTTCTCCCTCATTGGGATTCAACAATACAGTCTTCCAACAAGAGGAAGTGCTTATACCTCATCCCCATGAGTTTTAACTAGTAAAGCCTTTTAAGATGTTTTGAAAGTTCTACATTTTGCCATAGCATACAACACTGTTGTTTATTTATTTACTTTTTTAGTGAATAATTAAATTGAGGAAATAATAATCATTTTCCATACAAATAAGAAAATTTTCTATTTCTAGGAAAGAAAGAAAAAGAAAAGAAAAACAGAAAGAAGCAAGCCCTGGGTGCTATCTCCGGTTCACTTGCTTTTCAGGCCACCACTTTCCATTGTTATAGCTTTCAGAGCTCTCATTCTTAGCTAAGACTGTGTCATATCTATCAAGTGTAATTTCCATATCTTTAACTTCCCACTTCTGTAATCAGTCTCCTGTGAATTTTTCAATTTCAATTGAGGTCATTGTGGTCTGGATCACATCCAATTTACTACAAATGCCTCCTGCCTCCTTTCTATGAAAATCTAACATGTTGAATCTACCAGTTCTTTGCCATGGAAGAAAAAAAAAAAAAAAAAGATCTGAAGGGATCAAATGTCCTGAGCTTCTCATTCTGGCTTGCAAAAAAATTGATGATAGATTTAAATGTATGAAGAATCCAGTTGACTCTTAGCTTATTTTTACATGTTTTCCTTCTCAATGACAATGAGATCTTAGACCCATGATAGACCGTGTTTCAGAGTCTGTAAAGAAAAATATATAACTTCTCATCATTTAAAAAGAAATAATTATATTCCCTTTCACATATTGCTGTGGGCATGAATCAATCCTCATAGTGAAGGACAGTGAATATCAGTCCTCATCCAGCTCTGATTAATCTTGAACCCTGGTGGAAAGTCTCAGAATTAACAGTTGGAAGCATTTTGCTTTTCTTTTTCCAAAGAGTCAAAGTGGAAGATGTTTAATGTTTTGGATCTTGTTTTGTGTGTGTGTGTGTGTGATAGTGATCATAAAGGCAATTAAACCTGTCTACACTAAGCAATCCTAACTCGTGGCAAGTTTGTTCTGTCAAATTAAAAATCTCTTAAATAAATTCATTAAGGATCGGATACCTGGAGGGAGTCGTTTAAACTGTTGAATTAGCTTTCTCATGGGAGCTAGAGGAATGTCAGGGGAGTGGCTTTTTATTTATAAATCAAAATCTCTAGGCAGGATTTTATTCCTTTTTAGTCTCCAGCAAAATTCCTGACTTGCAGAGATTTTAAAGACAATTAAGAAAAACAGTGCTAAAGGAAGTCATAAGCCTGGAACAATATCTCACAGACTGTAAAATATTGTCTTTATGTTAAATGTATGTAACTTAGAGGGCAACTATGACTACCAGACACATTTTTTCAATAGAGATCTGGTGTTCATACATTAAAAATTGTCAGATGTTAGTTTGGGATTGTACTTATTTTCTAAAATTCATTTAAAAAGGAGACTCAAGTTGATAATGCAGCATTGTTTAAGAGACAACTTATCCTTTAAGGATTTTAACCCATAGGTAGATCTTGACATCTCTCTAGGCTGTGTTTAAGATCAAATAACTTGAAGATAAAAAGAAAGTGTGTTCGTTGTGCTCACCATTGGATCTCCAACACCTGAGACAAAGTTCCACACATGGAAAACACACACAATCTATTTGTTGAATAGACAGAAACATGTGCTCACCATAGAAGTGCACACACACTCACATTTGCACTTTCTGTAATTAGTCTCTCTGTGTGAAGTTGGATCAGAGCTCCCAGCTGGCTTCAGTGTTTCTCCCAGCCCAGGGAGTCACACTCCAGGAGAGACCCCAACCCTCCTCCTCACCCACCAGCAATTCTGGCATTGATACTCCACAGCGCCCACATGTCCCCAGTGGGAACTGGACTCCTTGCCCATCAAAATCAGGTCTAGGATTATAGCTGACCTATATCCTCACAAAAAAAGTCCAAGTTTCCCCCTCACCTCTCATCACCTGGACTTTCTGGGACTTGGTACCAGACATTAACTTGACCCTTCTCCAACTCTGCCCCTAAGCTTCCAGTGTGCTCTCTAGAAACATAACTTTCCTTATGGCTGTAAGTTCTCTGAATAATCTTTCGCATCCTGGAAGCTAATCAGCCTAAAGTTTGTAGAGACTGCCCTCACTTACACCACCATGTAGACCAGCGTTACATTGCCAGCAGGCCTCTGTTCCCGTGGTGGGCATACCCCACGGCCCATCTCCAATCACCATTTTCTCCGAATATTTGTTCTCTTGTCTCCACTTCTTTCCCTGCGTTCATTCAGATCAGGACTTCTGCTGCTGCCAATTCGGAAGTTCTGTCCTCCGTCTTTGCCACTCCTACAAGTCTCTGGCTCAGCCGATTGTCCTTGTCACGATCGCCCTTGTCACCTCTCTCTGCTTCCGGAGACCACACGTGCCTGTGTGTCTCCTCCCTGCCGTCCCATCGTTCTTCATCTCGAGCTCACGTCCTCTCTGTCCACACCTATTCTCTCGGTGAAGGCGTCTGGCCCATTTTTTTACATATCACTTTATATGGTCATGACTCCTAGATGTATAGTTCCATTTCCTGAGGTGCAGACGCATATGTCCCATTCTGAACTGAATGTTTCTGCCTGGCTGTCCAATAAGTATCATCTCCCACTCAACAGGTTCCCAGCTGGCTGGTGGGAACGTGTTCCCTCTCTAAACCCATCTCGACCACGGGCATCTCTGTTCACCCAGGTACACGGGGGAGGGAAACCCTTAGACACCCTTTTGAATCCCTTCTTCTTATCATCATCCCTTACATCCATCCACCAGCAACACCTATCACATCTTTCTTCAAAATATTGCTGAAATCTGGCTATTTTTGCACCACCTCCCTTGCTTTCAGACTGTTCCAAGCCATTATTGTTCATCGTTTGGCATCTGTTCTGACACCAATTTATATAGCGTGGATGGTCAGAATAATGCTTTTAGGATGTACATGGTGGTTTGCCACTTGCTGTGACTTTTAACAACAGAACATTCTAATAGAGTTCAAAATTCTCGTGGTACTTAGAAGGTCTTGTGTCATCTAGCCCCGGTGATTCCTTGCATCCTGACCTTCAGCTTCATCCCAGGCTGGCTTTGTTTGCGTCCTTGTGGTATCTCCAGCGAGCCCACCACACTCCCATATCATGGCTCTGGCAGCTGAACCCTTCACCCTGGTATCTCCATAACCCATTCCCTCAGTCCACTCTCATGCCCGATGCCTCTTCTCAAAACACGCTACCTAAAATAGGGGCACCTATCACCACACATACCTCTCTCACTTGGGTTTTATTTTTATATACTCACTTCCACAGACTTCATCCAAGTCCTTCTTGATTGTATCCCCTACACCAAGACAATGCTTTGTGTAAAGGAACTCGATATTTGTTAACATAAGAAGTAGATACAATTGAATGTTTTTCACATAAAAGAATTTTTTTCATAGGAATCACATGGTGAGTTATGTTTCCATTAAAGGATTTCTCTTCTGAACCATAGTATTTGGCAGGTGCTGGTGAGAGGACTTGAAATAATTCAAACCATCTGCAGTGTATCTATTCAGTGTCAATATCTAGAAATCATCAAATGACTAAAACACTGAGTTTAATTGCAAATCAACTTCCCTTGTCAAAATATAAAGTGATATATAAATATAACTAACTGTATGGGACTATCATATGATGTTTTATTGTTTTATCAAATGATTTTTATCAAATGTGTACAAGTAGTGTCTGTTTGACTATGTTGAAACCTCAGTGGCTGGAATGCTGTTAGGCATCCTTTTACTTAGGAGGCTGAAAACCAAAAGCTCTGGACACCAGGCATTGTCTTATTTTTTGCTTTGTTTTGTTTTGTTTCCAAGGATACAAAGCCAATAATAACTGTGTAAATAAGAATGACTTTTACAGATCAGAGGGGAAATGGAATTCTGAGCAGAAATATGTCAGTCTCACAGAGATAACGAGAAGGGAGCAGCCCCATGGTCACACACAATCGATTTCACTATTGGACCATGAATCCAACAGCCACATGGCAAGTGCCATGTTTTCCACATTAAAAAAAATATATTATCTCTATCTATGTTATGCAAGAATAACCACATGCCTTTTTGACTCAAAAAGCAAGCTGCTTTAAAATGTTTGATCTTTGGCCTATGTAGTTTAATATGATGCAAATGCAATGAGCTTCCTCACATAGTCTGTTTACATTTTATAAGATATAATGATGTCTTATAAAATATTTATGTTTGATTCAGTGCAGTTATTGGAATTTCAAGCAATGACTTCTCCCTCTAATGAAGACGATGAAATTTACACTCATATAAAATGAGGGAAACACATAATGCAGCCATGATTATGAATGAAATGAAATTACCGGTTTTTTGAACTAATGGATGTTTTCGATTAAAATTATAAAATTTAGGAGATGCATTGAGGAAACTTTAGAATAACATATTTTATGTTAGACATTCTAGTGGAGTTGGTTTTCTTCTGTTTGTGGTCCAGGAATCTAGGCTAATAAAGGTATCTGTTTTCTATGGCTGCCTGAAAAAAATTATCTCAAATTTAGTGGCTTAAGACAGCACCCATTTATCATCTCAGAGCTTTGTATATGAGGAGTCCAACACAGAAGTAGATTAGAAAGATAACAAGAAATGAGAATGTGAATTTCTAGTGAAGTTAGAAACTTGTGAAGTTCCAACTCTCGTCATCAGATGACTTTGCTTCCTGTTAATACGTGGTCACATTGAATGGTTGAGTTTGAACATATGTCTTCTCTATCTTGTGTCTCATGCAGGTGTTCTTGTGCCATGAAATAGGTATATGAGGGTAGCGGGGCTGGGAGGGTAGAAAAGGAGGTGGTTACCTTGTCAACTGAATAAACTCGGAATAGTCTCTGACTCTGGTACCCTGAATATGATTTATATTTCAGTTTGTAATCTTGGTCACTTCTCTTTGCCCCCTAAGAGCCTAATATAACTGAAGTAAATATGGTTCAGAATTTGATTTTTTTCCCCTCCCTTTTTGCCATATCAGCCATATGCTTTTTTGAGGCAAAGCTCACATTAATTTTTTTTTTTTTTTTACAAAGACAGAGAGAGAGTCAGAGTAAGGGATAGACAGGGACAGACAGACAGGAACAGAGAGATGAGAAGCATCAATCACAAGTTTTTCGTTGCTCATTGCGACACCTTAGTTGTTCATTGATTGCTTTCTCATATGTGCCTTGACCATGGGCCTTCAGCAGACCGAGTAACCCCTTGCTTGAGCCAGCGACCTTGGGTCCAAGCTGGTGAATTTCTGCTCAAACCAGATGAGCCCAGGCTCAAGCTGGTGACCTCGGGGTCTCGAACCTGGGTCTTCCGCATCCCAGTCCACTGCGCTACTGCCTGGTCAGGCCAGGCAAAGCTCACATTAAAATGATGCATGGTTTTGAGAGATTTATCAAACTTATACAATTATGTAACTCATAGCCCAATCAAGACATTGAACTTTTTCACCAATGTATGGTTAGATTGGAACCTTTCTAATTAATGACTCTTCCCTTTTGCTATCTAAAAAGATTAATTTTGCCTTTTCTAGAAAGTCATGTAGATGATATCATATCATGGATGCTCCTTTGTACCTAACTTATTTTGCTAATGTGGTATTTTGAGAATCATTCATATTCCTTTGTCCATCATCAGTTTGCTCCTTGTATTGATAGGTAGTATTCCATGTTATGAATATACCAACATGTGTTCATTCATTCTCCTGCTAATAGACCATAAGCTGCTATTGGGTTTTGCCCATTAGGGATAAAGCTGTTCTGAATGTATCTTTTTATGGATGTGTTTTCACTTCTTTTGGGCAGATACTTAGGAGTGATTGCTGGGTCATAGGGCACATATATGTTTAACTTTAGAATAAAGTGTCAAGTGATCTTACAAAATGATTATAACACTTATAATCCCACCAGCAATGTTCCGATGTCTGGTTGCTTCATGTCCTCGCCAATATTTAGTTTTGTCAGTAGTTGAAACTTTATCCATTTGAGTGATCGAAGGGAAATACATATTTCCAAATATCTGGGATTTTCCTAATACTGGCTTGTTTATGATTTATACTATGTAGTTGTGCTATGAAGTGAGAACATATATACATTTGAATATTGGGAATTTATGTAGATTTTTTTATAACCCAGCATATAGTCATTCCCTAAGTGATTGAGACAACCAAGAAAAAAAAACATTAAGAACAGAGATTTCTTTTTGGATACCTGCAAAATTTGAACTCCGCTATCAACTAACTTAATCAAATTGATGTATATGGAATTCTACAGCCCATAATACAGAACACTGAATGTTTTCAAGTGTTGTGTTCAGGGTTTCTGTTAACAGTACACCTAAAGTTCATCCTATCTGAAAATTCTATCTCAAAACACAACACATAAATAAATTGCCCCTACACGCATTAAAACAAAGCTGATGAGAATTATATCAATGTGATGTTAATGCTCTCTCCTTCCTGTAAGGTCTACCTGCTTTTACTGAATGCCTATGCACAGAAATATATTTTCTTTAAAGGCAGAACTAGGTAGGTGACCAGTTTTTGAGCCTTTCACTGCCTCAGTCTCACCCTTGTACATGTCTGCAATCTTGGCAGCAGTTCAATATTGTCTGGAAAGTTATCAACTGCCAGCCTGGCTGGTGTTGAAGGCGTGAGCCTATAGCCCACATTACTCTCTGCGGGGTCTCCCCGCTACAATCTCCAGCTTTGTTTCTTTTAAACCCAGCTGTCTCGTCTGCTGGCTCCTTTTTTCAAAACTCCCAGGAAAGCCTCTACTGCTAGCGTTCACCAAAGCAGCTAAACATTTTTAACTCTGGCCCTACAGAACGTTATTCATTCTCAACTCAGGATAATACTTAACTGGGGGTCAAGGGAGACGTGGATTGAAGCCATCGAAACAATTTCTTCTTTAGGTCCCCACAATGCTATTGTGATCTCACAGAGATGGCACTGCCCCTGGTGACATCCAGGTGTCCTGTGATTTCCCATCCTCTCACCACTGAACCCAGTGCTTTTTGTTTTCTTCTGCACAGTCACTAAAACCATTGTAATGCGACTGAACCAAGTGTCGTTGGGCCATGTGTGTGCCTGTTTCTTATTTAGGTGACATTCATGTATTTTAAAGACTTTATGGATGAGCTTTTTCATCACATTTTTCAATTAATTATGGTATATTTGAATAAGGAAATCTTTTCATGTGTTCGGATTTCTTTTCTAATTCAATGAGCTTTCCTACTAATGGATAAATGGATGGATTTTTTTTTCCTGTTTCTCTTGATTTTCTTGGGTGACAAGCCTATTAAATGCAAACAATTGCAGATTTCTTCTTTTATTTCTGAGGACTCTCTGATTGCACTGGGCAGTATTTCCAACAGCAACTGACAGTCAAGGTCCTTTTTTGTTCATGACTTTAATGGCAATGTTTTAAACAATACAGAAATGAAATCCTGGAGCAATTCATTATAGAACACCAAGGGCAAAGAGGACACGAAAATAAACAACTAAATTATCACTCTCTCATTTGACATAAGAAATTCTACATCTTATCTGCTTAAAAAAATCCAACATAGACTTCCAAAAACAACCTATCCTTACCAAAATGTGTCTTGCCTCATAGCCACAAGACATTTATTCCCCATACCTACATATCTGTTGACTCTGAGTGTTACATCTATATTAACAATTATCACATACATTTTGTTTCTGTTATTTCTGGATATTTATTTTCTACCACTGGATTATAAAGTGTTTGGAAATGTAAAAGTGCCCTATAGTTCTGTAATCAGCACAGAATCCAGCTAAGCTTGTACATTAGTAGGTATTCAATACGTGTTTAGGATGGGGAACATTGTTTGCCAATTATTTTGCAAAATCAAAGAATCACATTATCATTGTTATCAGCGGTAATGATTTTCCACCTAAATATGTTGCTAAGTTCATTTTCTGTGATCCTAAATGGTTCTACAAAGTTATACAAAGAACAGAATCATGAAAAAGGTTTAAAGGATAGAAAGTTTGGGGGAACTGTTTTTCTTTTATCAAAAGACATTTTTATTTAAATGAGACTTAAAAATATAAGTAGATTATAGATTTTTTAGTATTGCACAATATATTTTTTAAATGCTCCTACCTAAAATTTTTTTCCAAACTATTGATAAACTGTCAGAGCAAATTTTTATATAAAACTATCCAAGGTTTTGATGTCATTATAATCTGAACAAAGAGTATCTTTTAAGAAGATATAGCATTTGTATTTCTGGGAGAGAAGGAGTCAGGAGTCCTTACTGCTCAACGGTGTCATTTTCTCTTTCAATCTAGAGATTTAGGCTGTACCTTGACTTTCTAATAACACATCTGAGGGTGAATGGATGGTAGCAGTAGCAACCACCAAGCACCAGAGAAGTGAGAAAAATGGGACCCAGTGATCTTCCTTATACAAAAGACTCAGGGTTGAGAAGAGTAGAAAACGTACCTAAATTCTTCAGCGCTAGAAGGAATCCGTTAGTGCCTTTAACTGACCTAACCGCTATAGAGATCTTCTAGGCAAATGACTGTATTTTGCCTTATTTACACACAAGGAATTTGAGTTCCAATTAAAGTGGCTAATCACATTTGATATTGATAAGAGACCAGCAGGAGCCATAATGACCATCTCAGTCTCCTGCCAACCACCCTCAGAGCATTTGTGTTCAAACAAGTCCATGGGATACTACTTCCACTGTTCATCATAATTAACATTTGCTGGGGGGGGGAGGATCACTGTGTCAAGTAGTTTATCTAGATCATATCACTGGATTTTCAAAACCATCTTTGACTCATATACTGATATACCATAGGTAGATGAAAAAATTTATTCCAAGAAATTGTAGTTAAAATGTTCCATGGTCACATAGCTACCAAACGGGAGGCTTGAGTTCCGAGAAACACAAGAGAAGTCAATAACTTATGTATTAAAAGTTTAGAACTTGAGTGCCTCTGAATTTGGGAGTTTTAATATTACTTAACATGAAAATTTCTATTATCTATATAAATAATGGAAGAAGTCCTAAAAATGCATTCCTCTTTGGCAATCCTGCACTGCACCCATAACTTTATCAGTCTGGAGGTCTGCAGGAGTGGAGGTGTTCTGAGTTAACTCTGTGGGAACACCACTTCTAAATTCACCCATGCTGTAGCTGACTGGTCATGGGCACACAAACCACAGGGACACCTCGCCTCGAAAGCCCCTGACAAACTGGTAGCATATGGAAGCGTTTCTGCACTAGTTCTTCTGGGAGTAGGGCGGGAACGCAAGGTTTATAAATACTGGCAAATAAAATATGCATTTCCAAATTGCTAGTAACCTAGCACAAGGTAGCATACAGTAGACAAAATGTCCATCCGCCCCATGTTATTTACAATCATGTCTGTTGTCAGGGATATACTTGGCAGTTGAATCAATTCAGGTTCAAATCTGACCTCAGGACTCATGATCTGAGTTACTTGGCCTCTCCTGATTCCCCTCCCCTCTTTTTTCTTATTTATACAATATAAATAACAATAATGTCTAGGTGGCGTTGTTATGAGACTCAAATTAGATTAACACCTGTTAGGGAGTTAGCCTGCGTGGGTTCTTCGGGATTCCTGGGCTAAGCCCAGACTGCTCAATTCAAACCAGAACCAACAGGGTTTTGGTCAGCTCCCCAGGGGTCTTATCTAACTGGTGAGTGAGGGGAGGGGCTGGGAGGTGGATCACAAGGACCCTTGAGGGAGTGACAACGGGAGCTTGATCCCGAAGCCCAAAGCATACCCTTGACTGCTTCAGAATACCCATAAAGCCAAGTGTGTTTTGATACGTCTGAGTCAAAAAAAATATTTTCAACGTCAAACATCTCCAGGATGCACATTTATGTTCTCCTTGTTTTATGGGAATAGAGTGATAACGGACTGCTGCTGCTTCAGATAAGGTGGCCGTGAGCGAAGGCCATGTCGTTCTTGTCGGAACAATGGCAGGAAGGAACGTCGGTCTCCGATCAGGGGCACTCGGAGACTGCTGATGTTACGCTAAGGATTTTTCATGTGTCATCACGATTGTGGTAGGTAATACTCATTCTCATCATGATGAAGAGACAATCGAGGGGGAAAGGCCGTAGATTATGAAATGGGAGTTTAGGCCCGCTCTACTCTCTCTGGTCCCTTCTATATACACGCAGCAATATGTTTTATTCATTTACTACTCAAATAGAAAAATGTATAAAGCACGATTTCTTTTTAGGTGTCCTTACTTGAAACTGTGGATGCACTGATATCTCACTGAATAAGTAGAGACTTAAATACAGCACATTCTCAACAATTAGGCATGGAAATTCCAAGCATATTTGTGTGGGAGTTGTGAGACTTGGACCAACTTTCCCCAGCAGGAAAATATTACAGCTCAACATTCAGATTTCTGGTCAGTCCTGAGAGCTGATGATGGTCACGTAGCTGGGCAAAAACAGTCATAAAACCACCAACTCCAACAACCATTACACTCTAGGTAGAAAACATTTTTTCGTAGACCAATTGCGATATGCTGGGACTTGTCTTTTTACCTCAACCTCACCAATGTAGGGGACCCCTCTGCAGGGCTTCCCCATAATTCAGGGTGGGTTTTGAACTCCAGCGCGAACATTATCGTGAGCGAAGGTGAGCGTGTGTGGATCAGCGGAGAACAGGGTGGAACAGAGTCTTCCCTGCTGAGACTTGTGCGCATAAGCCTGATGGTGTTTCTAAAACATCCCAGTCAGAAACCATGATGACAAAAGTGTGAATATATCCCGGAGCATAGAGTGGATGATTTCAAGTAAAAAACTCTCTGTTCCCTCCACCATGGTCACAGCCTTTCTGCAGAAAGGGGCAGGTTCTCCAGTCAGTGAAGTGTTCATAGAAAGGGGACTGCATGAGGTCACTCACCTATTCTATTTTATATCTCTCTTTTAAATTTTATTTATTTGAGAGAGAGGAAGGGAGAGAGAGAGAGAGAGAGAGAGAGAGAGAGAGAGAGAGGAACATTGATCTGTTCCTGTAAGTACCCTGACCAGGAATCAAACTAGAAACCTTTGTGCTTCGGGACAATGCTTTGACCAACCGAGCTACCTGGCCATGGCTCATTGGCCTGTTTTAGGAGCTCCTGTATATTTTATTACTACCCAGAGGTTGGATCAGGTAAGGCCATTTTACTATAGATAACTGAACTTAGTTATTTTCTACAGAAGAAACATATTGAGGCAATTGAATAGATATATAAATAGATGAGAAACAACTCCGAATTGTGGGGAAAGGAATTATCCTGAAGATGCAAAAAAACAACCTATTTGGTTACCAAATCATTTTAAACGTTATGGAGTCGGGACATCGGAAGCTTTCGCTTTATCCAGAGCGGCCGCCCTAGGGAATCACACTTGGTGTGCACACAGAAAGCGTGTGCCGTGTCCTTGCGGGGGGTGGGGGGAGAAGAGTCGAAAGGACGCTAGTCACTGAAGTGAAGCAGGCTGGACAGAGTCCTACCACCGCAGCAGGCACGTACGTTCCGGGAGGTTGGGCCGCTCACACAAGCCTGTTGATAAGCTCACACAAACCCTGTTGACGGCAGTTACAGTTAGAAGCTTGGTGACACACAAAAAACAAGGTGTCGCCTAAGACTCCATTCTAGGTTCAGCATATCCTCCGTTCAGAGGCTGATTACGGTTGGTTGAGGCCCGGGGTGCAGAAGAATATATTGGGCCCCTTACAGTAGAAAAAAGTATTAAGTTGGGGTTTTGCAGGGTCCTTCGGAAGTCGGGGCCCAGGGTGTGTGCTCAGTGTGCCCAATGTTAAATCTGCCTCTGCCTCCATTCAGTTAAATTAGCCTCTTGAAAATCCTTCCTGCTTCTCCATTGGTTGGCTGGCGACATTGTAAAAGGCTTTAGGAAAGAACACTCTGCAAGGTGCCAGTTACTGGACTGACTACATAATTCGTGGCCAATCTGCCAAGCACAGGAGGCCAAGTCAGAGCCTACTGTCCCAGCGTGACTACGCATCCCTGGGGGTGGGGCGGGTCACACCTGGGAACATTCTGCTCCAGTGTGACACTTCATCAGGTACACTGCAATCATGAAACATTTTTAGCCCATACGTGTTTATGGTCAAAAGATCTACTAAAAAAAAAAAAAAAAAAAAAAAAAAGGAGAGAAAACTCAGGTAAAAATATAAAGTGTCTTTAAAGAAAAAAAAAACTAATCGAGCACAGTGTTATTGAAACTGAAGTTGAGATAGGCTAATAAAATCTACTGCTCACAAAAATGAGAGGATATTTCAAAATAAATATGAAGCAATAAAATATCCCCTCGTTTTTGTGAGCATTGTACTATGGTGGCACACGGAGCAGCCGCCCACGTAACACACGCGCTTCAGTATGCTGGGAGAACGGACCATGACCTAAGATTGCCTGAGGGTTTAGTGGAAGGGCCCAAAATACCTGAATGTGCTCATAGGAGAAAGTGTAATTACGAAACCCCTTACCATTCTAGAGATAAGCTTTCTGACTTACATAACCTACAGTTCTCTCTTCTTCTATTTTTTTTTAATTTCAACAAATCACATTTTGTCCAGATCAAGAAGCCATACATTTCTTGCACAATTTCTTAAAATAATTTCTGTTTTCTGCTGCAGTGAATGGAGATAGGGTGTGACCTCGTTAGATGCTCAACCGGAGGAGCGAGCACATGACATTTCACAAAACAGAACTGGTGAAACCTGGTGATGATAAAGGTAACAAGGACCACATATGGTAGAAGTTGCCAGGTCAGATATCCGCGCTTCCATTAGGCGACTTTGGCTCTCAGTAAAACTGATTGCACACTTTGGGATTTCAGAACTGTTAGAGGATATACTATAGTTGTGTCATTTGAAACCAATAAATTTATGATAATTTGCTGCAGCATCAAGAGGAAACTGATGTTGCAGGAGATCCTAGTGACAAAAAGCGTGTAAAACACAGGGAAGGCAATTGGAAAAAGGGACTTGAAAGGTATTCTGACTCCGATAGACACCATGTAAATGCTATTACTGGATAAAGGCAGATCTTTTTTTCTTTTTTTTTCTTTTTTTTTTTTTTTTTTGTGACAGAGACAGAGACACAGAGAGAGGGACAGACAGACAGAAAGGGAGTGAGATGAGAAGCATCAATTCTTCATTGTGACACCTTAATTATTTATTGATTGCTTTCTCATATGTGCCTTGACCTGGGGCTACAGCAGACTGAGTGACCCCTTGCTCAAGCCAACAACCTTAGGCTCAAGCCAGTGACCTTGGAGTTTCGAACCTGGGTCCTCTGCATCCCAGTCTGACACTCTATCCACTGCACCACTGCCTGGTCAGGCAAAGGCAGATCTTCTGCCTTCTGTCTGTTTGACCTGAATGGTTCTCCTTGACACGGGCAAGCTCTTGGCTCTCTAGGCTGTGTACGCTTATGTACTTCTTGTGCTATTTTCTAATTTTCCCATTTTTCTTTTTCTCTCCCAAAACCATGACAATTACAATTTCCTAATCTTGGGTTTGTTGTTCACATAACATTCTGAGGAGCTGCCAACTGTTTTCCAATGTGGCTGCAGGAACAGAAAGCCCTTCTGATAGTTTAAAATTAACACCACCGTCTCTGAGATAAACCAGCAGAGTTCAGTGGGTACCAAGCCGAGGATGGGAACAATGTGGCTCTGGTCCCAGCTTTGCCTCTAATTAGTTGTTTGACCTTAAGCAACTCATTTACATTCTTGAAAACCCAAGTTCCTTCATTTGTAAAAGAAGTGTTGCTTCAAACAAGCACCATCTTGCCTATAATTATTAGCTACTTTATTTTTTTGTGTTTCATTGTCTTTTACATTTGTTCTGAGGACCTCATTTCGTTGTTGGCCCTGCACTTAAATTTTCAGCAGAGCCCATGACATCTCTATTATTAGGTATTAGAAAGATTTCCAGTCCTTGTAGTCCCAAAACACAATCTCAACTCAGTTAACCAATTGTCTCGTCTTGTATAAACACCCAAACTCTGGATCTGATATCAGTGAGAGGTTACCATTCCTGGTTCCTCAAGGCTTGGAGGTCAAGAGGAGGAAGAGGAAAGGGAATGGGGACAGAAAGCCCCGATCTCTGAAAACACTTTCACCTTCCTGCGGTCTTCTCCCTCTACGTGTGTCTCTGTGTTCCAATTTCTTTATAAGAACACCCATTATACAGGCTTAGAGCCCTCCATGATGACTTCATTATAACTTGATTGCCCCTGTAAAGACCCATGACACCAACACCAAACAAGAGAAAATTCCTGTCAGCCCGGCATGTGGAAGTCCCAGGTTCGATTCCCCATCAGGGCACACAGGAGAGGCCCCATCTGCTTCTATACCCTTTCCCCTCTCCTTCCTCTCTGTCTCTCTCTTCCCCTCCCACAGCCAAGGCTCCATTGGAGCGAAGTTGGCCCAGGCACTGAGGATGGCTCCAGCTGCAGTGGATCAATGCCCCAGAGGGGCCAAGCATCACCCCCTGGTGGACATGCCAGGTGGATCCCGGTCAGGCACATGCAGGAGTCCATCTGACTGCTTCCCCACTTCTCATTTGGAAAAATACAAATAAAAAAAAAAAGAAAAGAAAAGAAGATTCTGAGGTACCATGTTATTATGGAGGAAAATGTTTCCAAACTTCACTGTGACTGTTCACCTGTGCCCTTTACCCAGTGACTTCACAGCACTCCCCCCAGCTTCTCATGCCCACAGCATTGAGCGTGGCCATACAGCTTGCCTTGAACATCGCAAAGGACAGGTATGACCAGGTTGGGGTTCTGTCATCTGCCATGAGACCCGTACACCCTCCACATTGCTTCCTTTCCCTGTTAGATTCTAGGGTGTTGGGACGCATACACAGAAAACCTCTGAGCTCTCACAGTCCATTCAGGCTGCCGTTATAGTACAGACACCCTGCCTGAGGAGTGAGGAGTGAGAAATGTGTTGTTTTTTTCTTACAAACCATTGAGATTTGGGGGTTATTTGTTGCCAAAGTGAGATGAGACTCAAAAGAGAGGTTTTTAAAATTTCTGGAGGTCCCCCATCACTGGGACCTCACACCAGGGGCTGCCTTGAATTCAAGTGATGCATCTCTGGGTCATTGCTGAATCCTTCCCCAGCTCCTTCCTGTTCCTTAGTGATATACCACAGTCTCTATCCTAGGCATCATCTTGGACCAATGATATTTAAGATCACCCGACATGAGCATCATGCTCTTTCTGGCCCATGCTCGCTGCTGGAAATGCACACACGGTCAATGCCAGGACGATGTGGAAATGGACGACGTTCAAAGCAGTAAGTTCCTTTTTGATTGACTCATCTATGAGCAGCTGGCCGATCAGCCAGCCTTTCCCTTCAGGATTTTCAGGCAAGAGTCATTTAGCAGCTCACATGGGGTCCCCAGCCTTCAGTGAATGCGAATTAAGCACCCCGAGGGTTTGCACGTTGTCTAGAGTGGTGGTGGCCACCTCGCAATTAGGCTGCTCAAATCCCCTTCAAGACAAAATTGACTGTGAGGAGCATATCTGAGTGACAGCCCTGACTGCTAACTCTTCACTCAAGTGCAATGTTTGTATCAAGGTCCTGCTTTCTCCAGTTGTTCCCCCACAATGACTAAGCACCAGCGCCAGCCCCTTTCTGCCTGACAGAGAATTCCTATCGGGCTCCCAGCGCCAGCCCCTTTCTGCCTGACAGAGAATTCCTATCATTAATTATGGTTGCTAGATAAAATACAGGACACCCAATGGAATTGGAATTTCAGATCAACAATTAGTAATTCCTTAGTGTAGGCATGCATGCGATATTTGGGGAATAGTTGTACTAAAAATGAATATTTGTGGCTTGTCTGACATTTAAATGAAACTGTGTTCTATATTTTTATTGGCTAGATCTACTTAAAATGACAATAGTTGCTTGAGCCCATCCCATCGTCCTGGCTGAAAAGTTACCTGGAAATGCCTGAGGCTCTTCCCAGACAGTTTCTCTTCCTCTCTTTCCTTGCAGAAGAGTCAGACCTGCATCACAGACTGGATGCTTGCCCTGACTGTCCCACGGCTCTCCCTTTATCCATGACAGGCATTTCCCAACAAAAGCTCTTGCTTGTCTAATGCCATTTTGACATTTCCTCCCCCCGCCCCTCCACCACGAGAGAACCTGAACCGACACAGAATTTGATGAAATGTGTGTGTCTTTATCTGGGATGAACATTCTATTTTCACTCTGCCGTGTGGGTCTTGGACGAGATGATCGTGCATTTTCATTCCGCTATGATCTCTTACGGTTTACGTTTCTTTTTTTACATTGTAAAACATATTCCGGTTTTACTGCATGAAAATGAGAGTGAGACTTGAACTTGTCCGAGACAGACTCCCTGCCATGTTGGGCTCCCTCTAACATCCGATGGAAATTGGTAATGATGAACTGCTATCGGCAGTAGTTACACAAAGTGAGAAATCAGGTCACCTCTCCGCCACACCACAGAAGCTAAAGCCTACAGACTGACGTCAGCTAGTGCTCCTCCACCTGTGACCAGAGGTGGTCCACCTGAACCGGACACTGAGGCTCTGTGACGTGGGACCGTGGCGAACTCCAGCCTTGAGCTCCAAGCTGGAGGAGGGAACTGGCTCTTCTTCGATCATCCAGCCCCCAGATCCCAGTCTCTCGAGGGGCAGGCTCCTCTCTGGGAATCTGCGGTCAGTCCTGGCGGACACTAGTTCACCAGCCTTCCACATTGAACATGACAATGGAGGACAGACATATTACTGTTACGTTGGTTTCCATTGATTTTCTCCAGTGAAAGGCTTTTCAGCAGCAAAAAAAAAAGAAAGAAAGAAAGAAAGAATAAAGAAAAGCGTGTTCTATTCGGCCACTGTCTTATGTTATTGAAATGGAAACTGTAACCATGTCATTTGTCTTGGTGTCCAACATGGGATGCTAAAAACAAACCAAGGGACCCGCAGTGACTGTCCTCCTCAGAGTGGAAAAATGACCCCTGTGGTTGGCATGGGGAGCCAGGGGTGGTGGGCGCTTCTCAGGTGCTCCACTGCTCAGGACAGTGGGGAGCACAGGGAAGGGACACCGGACCACAGGAACACTGTGAGCTCCACCATCCCCACCTCTGATAAAGTACAGGGGGTCCTCGGGTATGACATAGTTTGGCTCCTACAACAGTGACATAACCGAATTTTGGTGTAAGTCTAAAACACACTAGCCTAAGTCACCTACCTAAGTCGCTCATCCTAACACAGTTATAAAATCATAACCTAGAGAATAAAAACACAACTAAGCCACAGGAAAAGAATACTGTGTATTCTTCTACCACGCAACCAAACTAGTTCATCCAAGTAGTCTGTAAGTACGACGCTAACGGAGTAAGCCGAAACACTCACGTCTCAATTATTTTAAGTTTTTATTGGTGTGAGCGTCGTAAACCCGAAATGTATGTTGAGGCTGTCATAACCTGAGGACCCTGTCATTGACTTTGGTGCAGACGTAGTGAACCAACAGAACTACCCCATGGCTTGCCCAGTAAAGTTAGGATGCTTAAAATAATTATTAGTATTATTTTAGGAAACAAAGAGGATGAAAATGATGTCCTCAATAACACTGAAATCAGACTGACCCTTTAGGCCATGAGATGCCAAGAATAAAGACTATTAGAGGGGGAGATGTTCTGAAGAGTGAGTGTCACGAAATGGTGCCTTGTGCAGGTCAGATCAGGATGACGAAGCAGTTGGCACTGTGGGTTGACCTCTGCGGGACTGTCTCCTGGAACCCCTTTATCAAGCAATGGAAGGGTGTAGTGGACGTGTGACTGTCTTAGGGATGTGGCGGTAAGAAGAACCTAGAAGGGAAGCAGAGAGGCGGCTACTGGACATGAGTGGAGCTCAGAGAAAATGCCAGCAGCTGGAGACAAGGCATTCTTTGTCACTCAGTGGCAAACAAACAAAAAAAAAAACTGTCCCAAATGTCACCTGTGGTGATTTGGAAGATAGAAGGCAGTCTGAGCTGTGAGACGCGCCTAAGGAGTCTTTCAGGGGGAATGCTGAAATGCCAGTTGGCTCCTTTTGGTATCACATGATCAGATCCAGGAGGAAAGAAATGCTCTAAAAATGGAACCACGCATTCCAAGCAGCGCTGAGGAAATAGTGACCGTGATTGTTTGCGTTGGAAAACCTAATCGTGTCACCCCAGTCTCCCAGCCAGCAAACAGCTTCCCAGTGGAGAAGCGACAGAGGGCCACAAAGGAAATAAAGACGTTCCTCCAAGACCCGAGTTAATACTTACGGAAGAAGCAAGGTGCTAGCCATTGGTCCAAAAGCATTCCAAAAATCAAAAGAGGAGGTGTTGCCTAAACAGCCCCCAAGTGCCCCAAATCATCTTGGATGCTTCAGCCCCAGTGAAACTGCGGGATGTCATCCCAGGTGATGCCTGTTGGGGAGACCCCGGGTTTTCTGCACTTGCCTTCTGTGGGGTTTTTATGCAGTAATAGGTTATGTACGTTAGCTCCTCTCAGGAATTATTTGTAACTGGAGGTGTGATTTCCTCTTGGTTCCATCACCTTTTTTTGTGTGTTCGTTTATAAAAAAAAGTAACAGCCCTGGCCGGTTGGCTCAGCGGTAGAGCGTCGGCCTGGCGTGCGGGGGACCTGGGTTCGATTCCCGGCCAAGGCACATAGGAGAAGCACCCATTTGCTTCTCCACCCCCACCCCCTCCTACCTCTCTGTCTCTCTCTTCCCCTCCCTCAGCCAAGGCTCCATTGGAGCAAAGATGGCAAGGGCGCTGGGGATGGCTCCTTGGTCTCTGCCCCAGGCGCTAGAGTGGCTCTGGTCACAGCAGAGCGACGGCAGAGCATCGCCCCCTGGTGGGCAGAGCGTCGCCCCTGGTGGGCAGAGCGTCGCCCCTGGTGGGCGTGCCGGGTGGATCCCGGTCAGGCACATGCGGGAGTCTGTCTGACTGTCTCTCCCCGTTTCCAGCTTCAGAAAAATACAAATAATAATAATAATAATAATAATAATAATGTAACAACGACTTGCACTATCTGCCCACCATGGGGGGAAGAACAGGCAATGCCAAAGCATCTGATATTTTCCTTTTAAAATTGGCAGGTAGGGAAATCGACCTGGGCAGAGATTAGGGTTATCTAAGAACTGACCGTATTATTTCACCTAGAATAAGGGAGAGAGGGAGGATGTAGCTGAGAGGTCTCTATTGCTTTGGGGTATTGTAGTTTATCTGCATTTCACCCCTTTATATCTTTTTTTAAATAAAAAGAAATAGGTAAGTGTGTTTAATAATCTTTTAGAATAATAAAGTTAGTCTGACCTCCCACCCCACCCCCAGTCTGCCTTATTCTCAAGGCTGGTCTTCCCGGGAAAATCTACTCACAGCGGGTCACCAAGTCAGCATGTATCATTTTTTTCTCAGCACCATAGCATGGACCCCTCTTGAGAGAAGGAGACTCAGAGTCACTACCAGATGCCAGCGACCCGGGCTCCATGAGTGAGCACCAGATGCTGCTTCTAAATCTGGAAGAGGCATATTCTGACCCACACACGTACTCAGAGTTCCCACATCTAGTCATCATCACCACCACTGCCGGGGGGAGCACCAGGCAGCCGGCCCCCCGCCCCACTGCTGGGTTGCTGACTTAGTCTGCTCCACCCACCTTTGCCCCCCACCAGGAATCAAGGTCACCTTGCCCTCCGTGGAGCCAACCACGTGAGCTGGCCATGTGTGGACTTGGCATCACCCACAACAACTGGCGGGTTGTCATCTTGGAATCATTCCCTGCTCAGGGCTGGCAGAGCCCCTGTCATCTCTGCCATTAGGCTGAGACCAGTGACCGCTCTCAAAGACAGACAGACAGCCTGTGTCCCCTCAGCCCTGCCCGTGGCTGTGACAGTGACATTTCAGTGTAGCAGCGGTGTCTCATGGTGTAGAAGGAGGGGACAGAAAATAAACAATGGCCTCCCATCTGGGGTTAAACATAGGGATGGATGCTTTCTGCCCAAGCCATGCTGTTTAGAATCTACATATCAGAGCTGTTTACCCTCCCAAACACAACTGCTGTTTATGAGACTGGTCCAGAGAAATGTTGACCCCTCAGCAGGGCGCTGTTTCCCGAGCCCACCCCCTCTAACTGGCGTGGAGCAGTCTGCATGGCTCCGACCACAGGTGAGTCCCTGCTTGTGGGCCGGAGTGTCTAATTCTGCCACCATCTCCATCCAGCCCATACATTCTAATTCCACTGCACCTTAAGAGGGAAGAAATGGGGCTCCTTCCTTTCCCTCAGGGCTCACACTGGCCCGGATGAAGATTGGCTCTTCCAGACAACCTTTGTGTTCCACGTGGAAGGGCAATGGAAGGAATGCGGGTGGCATGAAGGAAATATATATATAAAGTGGCAAAAAAAATTATTTCTAGTAGATGAGCTGTCGCTCTCCAAATTGATTTATGATTATGCAACCCCTGGAGAGATGGTGGGAGACCACTTGAGTGTTTTCTGCTTGATGTGGGCTTCAGGAATTCTCTCTGTGTGTCTCAAGTACTAGAGAAAGAGACACTTTAAGAAACTCTCAAAGGTGGAGGGGATGTTGTAAGGACTTCCTGTCACAGATCCTGGAGAGAACCACTGTGTTTCGGGAACTGTCCATCTAATTTTGACTGAGACACGGCAGCATTCCCCTCCGGGTCAGCAGACACATTGTCAGTAAGAATCCTGCACCTTCGAGGGGAAAGGGGATATTCAGAGCTTCCTGTTCAACACTTGGCACTTAGTGGTGTCATCCACAGCTTAGAACAGGAGGGAGTCGACTGCTCCGCACAGGTGACCTGTGAGACTGGAAAACGAAAGGCATCTTTTCCAAGGAGCCGTCCTACGTGTTGGTGTCTCCATATTTCAGATTCCACACAACCTGGTGGGACCAGGTTAACTATCTTCTAGTTGGTTGCCTACCAGAAAGAACTGAGGCCCACCCAGAGTGTGTAAATGTTTGAGGTTCCCACACCTGTCGTGTCTCCTGGGGTGGGGGCCCAGGAGCTAAGTCCAAAGGCTGTGCCCTCCCTTCCGAATCACAAATCACATCACTTAGTGCCCGTTGAAGAACGAGTGAAAGCCAGGGGTGTGAGTCCACCATTGGTAGAGAACCGGTTTGGTGAGCCATGCTCAGGAAACGGAGGGGTAGCCACAGCCCTGCGTGACAGTCTCACAGAGGTACAGCGCTGCCATGGGACGGGCTGCCGCCACCACCAAGACTGTTATTTATTTTATCCCTCAACGGAAAATGGTTTTTTAAAAATGTGCTGTGTGTATTCTCTAAAGCCCCTGGGCACAGGCACGAGAACACAAACAGCATTTACATATCTATTATCTATTAACTGACGCTGCATTTGCCAGGCTTTTGACACAATTAAGCAAATGCTTGACTGAACAGATGGGTCTTCTAAGGGTCCCCGAGGGCATGTCTTCATCAACTGTGCCGAGGGGGGTTAATGCACCCATTTGGCGGCTGTGTGCCTTGTTCCATCAGCAAACACACTCCTGCTTTGAATGGTTGCCAATGGGTCCCTTCTTGTCCCAGCAGACTCGGTGTAAATTGCATGGAGCTATTTCCAGTCCCTTCCATTTTAATCTCCTGTCTGAAATGTATCCCCAACCAATAGTTGATGACATTGACTGTGATTATTTCCTGTCCTCATTTACTGGAAAATGGCCCCAATGCCTTTTATTTGGTTTACTGGTGGAGTCAAAGGCAGGGAACACTTTTCTCGGGCAAAGCATGTCGCCTTTGAATTGCATGCTTTGGTTTGTGGTCTCTCTGGCGCCAAGTTATATAATAGGTAAAGGAAAGACCAAAAAAACAAAAAAAGAAAGAAAGAATTCAGATCTTCGGAGTCATGAGGAAGAACTGCACATTGTAATGCCTGAAAATAGAAGGATTTAGCTTTCCTTAAACTATGGCACATCCTCTGAAAGGAAGGGACAACCCCCAACACACAACGTAAACCAAACCAGCGATGGTGACTCCCTTCGCCGTCTGTTAGATGTACATACATCACTGGACACATGCAACATCACCAAGTCAATTCAACATTTTTTGTTTGTTTGTTTTGGGGGGGGACATTTTTTTGCCACATATTCGGAGACTTCTTCAAAAGCTCCCCTAAAGGGAGCAGAGGTCAGGACCCGCTCTGGGGTAAGAGATGCTTTGGCATTCTGTACATAACAGAGGTGAACCTGCACCCTGAGGCAGAAGATGGGTGGAACAGCGTTGGGGATAATTCCATACCAGGCAGCATGGACTGGGGTCTCTGACGTCTGTGTGGATTGGAAGCTATGCCAAAAATGGAGCTACTGGAGTTGAGCCCTCAGAGTAAGGCATTGCGGACGTGTACTGCCCAGGGCAGGAATATAACATCATCAGGTAGGAGTATAAAGTTCAACAACAAAAGAAAAGCTCATCCTTTCTGTGCCACAATGCAAACAAAAGACACACACCACCTGGACCCAGCTCACCCAAACCATGCTTTTCTCCCTTCCTGGTTGTAGCCTAGTGTCTGACCTAGATCATCTTATGCTACTGTGTTTTCTTGTTCTATGGGCTGCATGGACCAAAAGGAGATCCACAACTCCAAGGTAGCTACAGTGTAACAGCGCCTACAACAGGGGTCCCCAAACTACGGCCTGCGGGCCGCATGCGGCCCCCTGAGGCCATTTATCCACCCCCGTCGCACTTCTGGAAGAAGCACCTCTTTCATTGGTGGTCATTGAGAGGAGCACATTAATCACCTCATCAGCCAAAAGCAAACCCATAGTTCCCATTGAAATACTGGTCAGTTTGATTTAAATTTACTTGTCCTTTATTTTAAATATTGTATTTGTTCCCGTTTTGTTTTTTTACTTTAAAATAAGATATGTGCAGTGTGCATAGGGATTTGTTCATAGTTTTTTTTATAGTCCGGCCCTCCAACAGTCTGAGGGACAATGAACTGGCCCCCTGTGTAAAAAGTTTGGGGACCTCTGGCCTACAACATACTTCCTATAGCCCAGGAGAGGTTCAAGCACAGCATAGCCTCCCTCTTTGAATGGTCACATAGAAACTGGCTGTGTTTGGGTAAGACAAAATGTTTACAATATGTCACTGCAGTGCACAGCCTAGTAAGGGGACTCCTTCATCTTCCATTGTGGAGGGATGGGCCATTGTTCTGATCATCTTGGGTGGGTGAGGCCTATGGGGGGGTGAGAGCAGCTTCTCAGAGAAATCCGACCATGTGCATCCTTGAGGCTCTGCACAGAGCCTGGTGCAGCATGGAAACCAGAGACTGTTCAGTGAAAGAATGATTAACTTCATGAGCCAAAAACTATGGTGTGGTGAGCACAGACACGGTGGACACGTTATGAAGCACTGGACTGGGACCGTTTATTTTATTTTATTTTTAAATAAATTTTTATTAATGGTAATGGGATGACATTAATAAATCAGGGTACATATATTCAAAGAAAACATGTCTAGGTTATTTTCTCATTAAATTATGTTGCATACCCCTCGCCCAAAGTCAGATTGTCCTCCATCACCCTCTATCTAGTTCTCTGTGCCCCTCCCCCTCCCCCTAACTCTCTCCCTCCCTGCCTCCCATGTGCTCCCTCCCCCCACCCCTGGTAACCACCACACTCTTGTCCATGTCTCTTAGTCTCGTTTTTATGTTCCACCAATGTATGGAATCATGTAGTTCTTGTTTTTTTCTGATTTACTTATTTCACTCCGTATAATGTTATCAAGATCCCACCATTTTGCTGTAAATGATCTGATGTCATCATTTCTTATGGCTGAGTAGTATTCCATAGTGTATATGTGCCACATCTTCTTTATCCAGTCTTCTATTGAAGGGCTTTTTGGTTGTTTCCATGTCTTGGCCACTGTGAACAGTGCTGCAATGAACATGGGGCTACATGTGTCTTTACGTATCAATGTTTCTGAGGTTTTGGGGTATATACCCAGTAAAGGGATTGCTGGGTCATAAGGTAGTTCTATTTGCAGTTTTTTGAGGAACCACCATACTTTCCTCCATAATGGTTGTACTACTTTAAGTCCCACCAACAGTGGATGAGAGTTCCCTTTTCTCCGCAGCCTCTCCAACATTTGCTATTACCCATCTTATTAATAATAGCTAATCTAACAGGGGTGAGGTGGTATCTCATTGTAGTTTTGATTTGCATTTCTCTAATAACTAATGAAGCTGAGCATCTTTTCATATATCTGTTGGCCATTTGTATCTCTTCCTGGGAGAAGTGTCTGTTCATGTCCTCTTCCCACTTTTTTATTGGATTGTTTGTTTGTTTGTTGTTGAGTTTTATGAGTTCTTTGTAAATTTTGGATATTAGGCCCTTATCTGAGCTGTTGTTTGAAAATATCCCATTTAGTTGGCTGTCTGTTTATTTTGATATCAGTTTCTCTTGCTGAGCAAAAACTTTTAATTCTGATGTAGTCCCATTCATTTATCTTTGCCTTCACTTCTCTTGCCATTGGAGTCAAGTTCATAAAATGTTCTTTAAAACCCACATCCATGAGTTTAGTACCTATGTCTTCTTCTATGTACTTTATTGTTTCAGGTCTTATATTTAGGTCTTTGATCCATTTTGAATTAATTTTAGTACACGGGGACAGGCTGTAGTCGAGTTTCATTCTTTTGCATGTGGCTTTCCAGTTTTCCCAACACCATTTGTTGAAGAGGCTTTCTTTTCTCCATTGTGTGTTGTTGGCCCCTTTATCAAAGATTATTTGACTATATATATGTGGTTTTATTTCTGGGCTTTCTATTCTGTTCCATTGGTCTGAGTGTCTATTTTTCTGCTAATACCATGCGGTTTTGATTATCGTGGCCCTATAATATAGTTTAAAGTCAGGTATTGTAATGCCCCCAGCTTAATTCTTTTTCCTTAGGATTGTTTTGGCTATTCGGGGTTTTTTATAGTTCCATATAAATCTGATGATTTTTTGTTCCATTTCTTTAAAAAATGTCATAGGAATTTTGATGGGAATTGCATTAAATTTATATATTGCTTTGGGTAATATGGCCATTTTTTTTAATTTTATTTATTCATTTTAGAGAGGAGAGAGAAAAAGGGAGAGAGAGAGACAGAGAGAGAAGGTGGGGAGGAGCTGGAAGCATCAACTCCCATATGTGCCTTGACCAGGCAAGCCCAGGGTTTTGAAACGGCAACCTCAGCATTTCCACTTTATCTACTGCACCACCACAGGTCAGGCAATATGGCCATTTTAATTATATTTGTTCTTCCTATCCAAGAACAAGGAATATTTTTCCATCTCATTGTGTCTTTTTCTATTTCTCTTAATAATGCCTTGTAGTTTTCGTTATATAAGTCCTTTACATTCTTTGTTATGTTTATTCCTAGGTATTTTTTGTTATTGTTGTTGCAATCGTGAAGGGGATTATTTTTTTGAGTTCGTTTTCTAATATTTCATTGTTGGCATATAGAAAGGCTATGGACTTTTGTATGTTAATTTTGTATCCTGCGACCTTACTGTATTGGTTTATTGTTTCTAATAATCTTTTTGTGGAGTCCTTCGGGTTTTCGATGTATAGGATCATATCATCACCAAAAAGTGATACCTTTACTTCTTCTTTTCCGATATAGATGCCTTTTATTTCTTTGTCTTGTCTGATTGCTCTGGCCAGAACTTCTAGAACCACGTTAAATAAGAGTGGAAAGAGTGGACAACCCTGTCTTGTTCCTGGTTTAAGGTAGAAAGTCCTCAGTTTTATGCCGTTTAATATGATGTTGGCTGATGGTTTATCATATATGGCCTTTATCATGTTGAGATATTTTCCTTCTATACCCATTTTGTTGAGAGTCTTAAACATAAAATTGTGTTGTATATTATCAAAAGCCTTTTCTGCATCTATTGATAAGATCATGTGTTTTTGTTCTTTGTTTTGTTGATATGGTGTATTACGTTAACCGTTTTACGTATGTTGAACCATCCTTGAGATTCTGGGATGAATCCCACTTGATCATTATTTTTTTAATATGTTGTTGTATTCAGTTTGCCAGTATTTTGTTTAGTATTTTAGTATCTGTATTCATTAGAGATATTGGTCTGTAGTTTTCTTTCTTTGTGCCATCCTTGCCAGGTTTTGGTATGAGGGTTATGTTGGCCTCATAAAATGTGTTTGGAAGTATTGCTTCTTCTTCAATTTTTTGGAAGACTTTGAGTAGAATAGGAACCAAGTCTTCTATGAATGTTTGATAGAATTCACTAGTATAACCGTCTGGGCCTGGACTTTTATTTTTGGGGAGGTTTTTAATGGTTTTTTCTATTTCTTCTCTACTAATAAGTCTGTTTAGGCTTTCTGCTTCTTCATGACTCAGTGTAGGAAGGTTGTATTGTTCTAGGAATTTATCCATTTCTTCTAGATTGTTGTATTTGGTGGCATATAGTTTTTCATAGTATTCTACAATAATTCTTTGTATATCTATGATGTCTGTGGTGATCTCTCCTCTTTCATTTTGGATTTTATTTATTTGAGTCCTGTGCCTTTTTTCCTTGGTGAGTCTTGCCAAGGGTTTGTCAATTTTGTTGATCTTTTCAAAGAACCAGCTCCTTGTTTTATTGATTTTTTCTATAGTTTTTCTGTTCTCTATTTCATTTATTTCTGCTCTGATTTTTATTATCTCCTTTCTTCGGCTGGTTTTGGGTTGTCTTTGTTCTTCTTTTTCTAGTTCCTTAAGGTGTGAAGTTAAGTGGTTTACTGCGGCTCTCTCTTGTTTGTTCATATAGGCCTGAAGTGATATGAACTTTCCTCTTATTACTGCTTTTGCTGCATCCCAGAGATTCTGATATGTCGTATTTTCATTTTCATTTGTCCGTATATATCTTTTGATCTCTGCACTTATTTCTTCTTTGACCCATTCATTTTTTAGAAGTATGTTGTTTAGTTTCCACATTTTTGTGGGTTTTTCCCCCTCTTTTTTGCAGTTGAATTCTAGTTTCAAGGCTTTATGATCAGAAAATATGCTTGGTACAATTTCAATTTTTCTAAATTTGCTGATATTGTCTTTGTGGCCCAGCATATGGTCAATTCTTGAAAATGTTCCATGTACACTAGAGAAAAATGTGTTCTCTGTCGCTTTGGGATGAAGTGTCCTGTAGATGTCTATCATATCCAGGTGTTCTAGTATTTCGTTTAAGGCCACTATATCTTTATTGATTCTCTGTTTGGATGACCGATCTAGAGCCGTCAGCGGTGTATTGAGGTCTCCAAGTATGATTGTATTTTTGTTAGTTTTTGTTTTAAGGTCAATAAGTAGCTGTCTTATATATTTTGGTGCTCCTTGGTTTGGTGCATATATAAAGGATTGTTATGTCTTCTTGATTCAACTTCCCCTTAATCATTATGAAATGACCATTTTTGTCTCTGAGTACTTTTTCTGTCTTGTAGTCAGCCTTATTAGATATGAGTATTGCTACACCTGCTTTTTTTGGGGGGTGTTGTTTGCTTGGAGTATTGTTTTCCAGCCTTTCACTTTGAATTTGTTTTTATCCTTGTTGCTTAGATGAGTTTCTTGTAGGCAGCATATAGTTGGATTTTCTTTTTTAATCCATTCTGCTACTCTGTGTCTTTTTATTGGTAAGTTTAATCCATTTACATTTAGTGTAATTATTGACACTTGTGGGTTCCCTACTGCCATTTTATAGATTGCTTTCTGTTAGTTTTGTATCTTGTTTGATTCTTCTCTTTTGTTTTTCTATCACTTGTTTTTGTTTGTTTGTGTTCCATACTTCTTTCCTCTGTTGCTACCATTTTTAAGACAAGTGTTTTTGTGGTGGTTTTTTCAAGGGTGGTTACCATTAAGTAATGAAAAGGGTACCTACCATATTCATTGTAGTACCCTATCTTATGAGTATTTCTGCACTTCATCGTCCTTTGCTACTGTTAATCTCCATCCTCTCCCCCCTTTTTTTTCTTTTGTTGTCACAGTTTTAGTTTGGTTTTATTGTGTTCTTGGTGGAGCTGTTACTTGTGGTTTTGTTTTCTTTTGTTCTTTGAATCTGGTTGGAAAACCCCCTTTAGTATTTCTTGGAGTGGGGGCTTTCTGCTGATAAATTCTCTCATCTTTTCTGTATTTGTGAATGTTTTTATATCTCCTTCATACTTGAAGGATAGCTTTGATGGGTATAGTATTCTTGGCTGAAAGTTCCTCTCTTTCAGGGCTTTAAATATTGGGGTCCACTCTCTTCTAGCTTGTGAAGTTTCTGCTGAGAAATCTGATGATAATCTAATAGGCCTTCCTTTATATGTTGTATTCTTCTTTTCCCTGGCTGCCTTGAGAATTTTTTCTTTGCCATTGGTTTGTGTCATCTTTATTATGATGTGCCTTGGAGTGGGTTTGTTGGGGTTAAGAAAACTCGGTGTTCTGTTTGCTTCTTGAATTTGAGGCTTTAGTTCTTTCCCCAGGCTTGGGAAGTTCTCATCTATTATTTGTTTGAGTATATTCTCCATTCCATTTTCTTTCTCTTCTCCCTCTGATATACCTATTATTCTTCTGTTATTCTTTCTGATGGAGTCAGACAATTCCTGTAGGGCTTTCTCGTTTTTTATTATTTTCGAGTCTCTTTCTTCTTCTCTCTGTTGTGCCTCAAGTTGCTTGTCTTCTATTTCACTAATCCTATCTTCTATCTGGGCTGTTCTGTTAGCTGAGCTTGTTACCTCGTTTTTCAACTCGTGAATTGAGTTTTTCATTTCTGTTTGATTTGTTTTTATAGTTTCAATTTCCTTGGTAATATATTCTTTGTTTTCATTGAGTTGTTTTCTGATCTCCCTAAATTGCCTTTCTGTGTTTTCTTGTATATCTCTGAGTATTTTTAAGATTTCTATTTTAAATTCTCTGTCATTTAGCTCCAAGGCTTCCAATGTGTTAAGTCTTTTCTCCATAGATTTTTCCACATCTATTTGTGTTACCTCTCTTTCTTTTGTATCCATAATATTCGATTTCCTCTTTCTTATTGGCATCTGAGGGTGGTCTTGTTGATAGCACTAATTAGAATTAATAAAGAGTAAAAAGTAAAAAAAAAAAACAAGGTAAAACACCCCACAAAAAAAACAGTAATAATTTATTATTTCCCCCTTTTTTCTTTCTTCTCTTTCCCTCCTCTCCCCTCCTCAGGGAAATATCATGATGACCTGTGAATTATATTATGCTAAATGGAACAAAAACTGCCTATAATGGAGGGCCTGATTTGGGGTGAAGAGTTCAAGCGGCAAAAAAAGGGAGTAGGGACCTACTAAATGCAAAAAAAAAAAAAAGAAGAAAATCTTAGACAAGCATAAGATGATTTGCTTGTAAGTGATGGTTGACTAAGAGATATAATGAGAGGGATAAGAGGGAAACAGAAAAAAGGAGAAAAAAAAGTAATAAAGAAGAAAAAAATAAAAATAATAAGTAAAAATCTGTTGTATTAAGTGGAGCGAAGACTAAATACAATGGAGACCTTGGGTTGGGAGGAATGCTAGTGAGTTAAAAAGCAATGTAAAAAGTACCCAAAATGCCACAAAAATAAACAAACAAACAAACAAAAAAAAACAAAAGCTAAAAATAAAACCAAAAAAAAACCTTGAGTCCCAAATTAAATAATTTGTTCATGATTGAGGATTAAATGGGAGGAAAAGTAAAACAAGAAAAGAAAAAACGAATAGAAAGGAAAAAATAAGAAAAAGAGAAAAACGAAGGAAGAAAAAAAAAGGAAGAGAAAAAAACAAAATAAAGCAAAACAAAAAAAAAAACAAAAGAGGAGAGAGTGAGAGTTAAGTGTTTTGGAGTATAACCTTAAAGGAGGGTGAGGATGAAGAAAAGAAATAAAATGTAATACTCATGGGTAGTGTAGTTCAAGAAAAGGGAAGCATAAGATGGGCAGAGAATAAAAGGACCGAGGTGGAGGAAATAGAAATAATAATAATAAAGGCAATAAGATAGAAGAACCAAACAACAACAAAAAAAAATTAGTGGAACAAGTTGTAAAGTCTGTGGATTTTTCTTGATTTTGAGAGGTTAACTTCTTCCTTTTTCTTTTCTCTCCCTCTTCCTGGTTGGTGACTCTGTACCCCAGGCTCTGCCCCTGTGTCACACTTAGGGATTTGCAGTTGATGGGATTCTATGGCAATGTCATATAATTGGCTTTAGTCTTGCTGGTAGTCAAGGCTTGTTGGCGTTTGCAGGGTACAACGATGAGAGAGTTTGCTTTCCTGGAGTCTCTCTCCTAGTCCCCCCTTCCTGAATTAGCAGCCTGGTGATCCAGCTATAAGGCTGCTACTGCTTCTGCCTGGGGAGTAAGAGGCTCAAAGAGCTAGGAAATCCCCACTCTATCCCCACTCAGTACAAGGCTTTGGGAAAGGCTCTGGCAGTCAGAGCCTCCAGTGTAATCAGGCGGGGGTGGGAGTCCATTTTTCTCAAGGTGACTGTTCAGCGCCTAGCATTCAGTTGGACCACTCAACCCAGGCTTTCCACACTTTGTAGCCTGTTTTGGCTGGGAAGAAGAGGCACTAGTCTCTGCTTGCGACTAGTGTAGTATAGATCTTATTATCTGCCAAGTCCCTCTTGTTAGCATATTACCCTGAATATGGAGGCTGTATCAATCAGAAGTTGCCCCCACCCCTTTAGCGAGAGGCACTAAAAAAATCAAGCCTCTTGTCTTGGATGGCTGAACTGAGAGAGATCTTATCAATTAGAGCCCCATGGGTGCGCAGATTTCATGGGTTAAGCTAATTTCAGTGATTGGGTCCGCAGCTGTGCTCCCAAAGGTATTTCAGGCTGCCTGCGTGCCCCTCCCCCAATGCTTGATTGTTAGCTTGAATGGCTGGGTGAGGTGCCCTGCCCATGGAGAGAATCTCCCAAGTAGGAAAGGCCGCCCTGGTGCCTTTCCCGCTCGCCCCGCCACTGGCGGCTGGGGCGCACTGGGTGCAGGATAATGGGGCACCCTGGGTGTGCGGGCCAGTAGGGCGCTCTGGGCATGTGGGATGCCCAGGGCACGCGCACGAATGGGGTGCTCCGGGCACCGGTGGCTGGGGACTCTCACTCGCAGTGCGCGGGCCACTGGGAACACTAGCAGTGCTCGCTCTGCGACCAGACCGCGGTACCAGGTGCGTGCCGGCGGTTGCTCGCAGCGCTTAGGCTGCCGCTCCCTGAGTGTGGGCCGACTCACCACAGGCGCACTCCCTCCGCGGCTTGAATGAACGTCCCTGTGGTAGTTAGCTTCCTCCACACCCTCGTCTCTCAGATTCAAGTGATAACAGTCCTTACGCTTTCAGTTTGTGTGGAACTCCGGAATGCTCCGAGGATAAATTTTTCTGTTTCTAGTTGATAAATTTGTTGTGATTTTGGGGAGATCTGTCAGACGTGCTGCTCACGGCGCCATTTCTGTGATGTCTCTGGGACCGTCTAAAAAAATGTTTCTGATAGCTCCTCATACATCTTGAAGTGACAACAGGTGCTGCAACCATTAATTGGTATTAGTCTCACACGTGTCCACAGTTTAAATAATGTATCAGTCTGTCAATCTCCCTGTCACCTTTATAATGAAGTAAGCTCCCCAAATGTCCAGAAATCTCTGAGCATCGGAACATAAAGGCGAAATTCTCCTCCTTCAAGGGTGCTCCATGGAAACTGGAGAAACCCTTCCGTTGGGATCTGCAGGGATTAGACTGTTTCGAGGACAGTTTTACTCACACCTTTGAAACCGACTGTGGAGAATGAAAGTGCCTTGTGAAAAGAAACATGTCCCCTAATCTGATCGCTCCAACTGCCATTATTAACTTTGTAGGGTGGGTCTTAGGTATATGAAAACAAACCTGATCTACCTAGAAATTACATTCTGCATCTCGCACAGACTCACCCTGCCTCATGAACTCTTTCAATTTAGAATTTTCTTAGCAGCCAAGTGGCTCATTTCACAGGTGTTAATGAAACTCCTATTGGTAGTCTGCATGCATTTGTAACATGCATTTCTTATACGTGAATAGGACTTTGATTTCTCTTTAGGACTCACTGGCCATGGGCTCTGTGAAGCAGGAGTATGGGTTGTAATCAATCATAGGTCACTGTAAAAACATGTTAGTAAAAGCACTACAAAGTCCTGGCCTCGCAGAAATGCAGGGAAAGTAAACATCAACCCATAGCAGGGTTTCGATTGATACTCACTAGCCTTTACAAATGAAATTTTAAGGTGCTATTTAAAGATGTATATTTCAACTTGTAAAGGCATTTATCTCCTTTACGCTCTGTGTGCGGTTTTCCAACATGAGCAAGCAAGTGTGAGAGAACTCTTCCAGACTTGAGTGTTGAGTGGTTTGCATCTCTAAGGAGAATGCCAGTCATGAATGAGGTGCGCACAGCTACAGCCCATTGTGGCTACACATAAATGTTTCACTGGTTACAATGTTGGGTTAGCTGTTTAAATGGGATGTAAGAGGCTGGACCAGTGTGAATTCCCACTCTGGAAGGGTGGGATTAGAAGCAGGAGGTTGAGGCCGTCCATTTCCCTCTCATGCCCTGAATTTGACCTAGCTTAACCCTTTGAGTGGTACGAACGTTCAGGTACATCCTTGTGCCTCCTGACCATCCAGAGTACAATCGTAACAAAACATTTTATTTTAAAAATGTGTAAGGCAACATTTTAAAAAGGCAAATGTATGTTCTTCTTGTTTCCATAAATTGATTATCAAACAAACATGATTTTAAGTTAATAAAACTGTAACTGTAACTAATTTCATTTTTTGGAAAAAAAAAAAAACCTCACTCCCTGAGGTCAGCAAGCATGAAAAACAGTCACTACTCAAAGGGTTGTGTCTTTAGACATTACTTTTGTTTCTTTAAACACTTATACGCCTTAAAGATAGGTATTCATATGTATTTAAAAGTTCTGCATATATACTTAAAATATACATATAAATGTGTTTTCAAATTAACTAAAATTATTGATTTTCTCAATTCGTGAGGAAGGAATGCATATCTACATAGCCCCTTATACAAATCCCACTTTTATTGTTACTCCTATTTCTACTCCTGTGAGTGATGTCGCATATTGAATAGTGGCTCTGCTCAATTACATTTTACATTTATCGTTAAAATTAATTCTTAGGGCAAACCTATGACATAAATAATCCTGTGTTTATATACAAATATATTAGCTGGAAATTTGGAGGCATTTGGGAAGATGGCAAGTTATTTAGTTATGCTACCTGTACTAGTATCCATTATCGTCACTTGAGATGTGTATGTTTATTTTTTTAATAGATCAAATAATTTGACGTTATGTCAGTTCAAGCAACGTTCTCATACAGATTCTAAGTGACAGAGTTGGGGTTCAATCTCGGTCCATCCCATTCTGGAGGCTGGCTCTCCCAGACACATCGCTCTTTGGGTGGTTTCTGAAAGCTTCCTACCTTTTCAGGAACTGCGCTAGTCACTAGGGAAAATGCCCTACGCTCGCTCTAAAACTCCTGTTTTCATGAACATAAACTAGTGGGGATGACAATGTGTTAATACTAGTGTACTAAATCTTAACCTAATTTGAATCCCAGAATGTCATTTAGACAGGAGCACTCAGAGTGCCATGTTGACATGTCCAGAAACGAGAAGAAAATGGAGGAGACTGAACAAGAAGAGAAATCATTAGCAGAGGGTAGAATGAGGCGTGGTTCTATGATGGCGTGGCGATACATGGTAGCTCAAGGGGCATGGCGAGGGAAGAATTCAGGGATGACCCCCCCCAATGTCTAGCTTTAGCAAAGAGGTATAGTAATAGCATTTTATAAATAATATATATATATACAATATTATAAAAGGCTCATTGGAGGGGGGCGGGTAGGAAAACAATCAATTCTCTTTTAAAAATCTGCAGGGTCCAGTGTGAGATCCACAAGTAGATTTGCAGGAAGTCTTTGGTTTTATGGGCGGGACTTCAAGCTCTCTAATATGCATTAGGCTTACAATTTGATTCGGAGAAAGGGCCTAAGTTGTTTGCTTGTCCAAATCAGGTTTATAATGGTATTACGTTGAAAATGTCATAGGATTTTGAATGGTGAGATGAAAATTTGTTGACGTTTGAACTAGTATTTTCTCTGCAAAGTTTAGGCTATTTCTTTTTTTTTATTTTTTTCTGTGGCACACACAAAATATTTTTTTACTGAGCTGATGATAGGTATAATATTTTATTAGGCTATTTCTTCTCAGCAACATTCTAGAGAGTTTTCTTAAAATATTAAAGAGTGCTTCAATTACATGTTGTTTAGCTAAGAGTTACGTATCATAAAACTAAATTGACTTGAACACAAAATTAAGTGATGTATTAATTATTGACACTTTTTAAAATTGAACTTTATTGGGGTGACACTGGTTAATGTAATAACACAGGTTTCAGGGGCCCAATTCTACAACACATCACCTGGACGCCATATTGTGTGTTCACCACCCCCTAAGTCAAGCCTTCGTCCACCCCATTTGTCACCTCTAGACCTTCTTTGCAAACAGGATAAATAGAAATGCCAATATTAACTGTCAACACTGGATGGTCATCATTTTGCATCAAAATGTCACACTCTTTTGTTATTGTGTGTCAGGTACACTTTACTTTCTTTTGCACATGAGGTAGCAGATATTCTGCAGAGGGGTTCTGGATCTGACTGTATTCATGAACATTGGGAAAAAAGCAGTCACAGATTAGATCACCGCAGTGTCTGTCACTTGCTCGAACACAGGACTGATACTGTCACAGCAGAGGGGAGCCCAATCAACAGGGGTCTCAGGGCTTAGTAGATGCAGGAAGCCCCTAGGAAATTTGGGACAGTGTAAGCAAAGCAGACTGAAAAGAAGGTGGGATCAACAGCACTTCTCTAGTTTCTGACAAATTTGCCCAGAGATGCTCATCACCCTCTGGCACGTGGAAGTCCGACCGTTCCCCTCTTCCTTCCCCTTAACACAGCTTGCGCCTTCCAATTACAGTTTACAAATGAGGTTCAAGATCAGGCTGCCCCTTCAGTACATGACTATGAGGTCGGGAGAAATTCTTAGAGAGAAATCTCATAAAAGTTTCCTATTGTTTGGAAAATTGGTTTTCATGCTTACTCTTTTAGTTATAATTGTAGACGATAATGCTTCTGACAGTATCCTCATAAAAGGACACAGAGGTAACTTTTATGAAAGGGATAGTATCTTTTATGAAAGGGATAGTAAATAAAGACCTGAGTTGGGGTTTTCCCTTTTATCACTTTATCACTTTACCACTTTGATGTCAGAAGAAAACAAATTTAAATGTTTGCTCTTTCAATAAATCCGTTGTGGAGACCTAGAGCTTTTTTTCTGTGTTGGGTCCATGTAGATAACTCTGCTTAGGTAGGCGTGCCTTATGTGTTGTTGATAACTTGTCAATAGTACATTGATTCCTTGTGTGAAAAACAGCCTTAACTGATGTACCTGGGGTAAGGTGTGCCCCTACTTATGCCAGAGGACTGCTGTGAGTATTAAATGAGATCTGATCAAGAAGGCACCTGTTTCTGCCTCGTACAGTGGGCATCCTTAATGAGATAGATCCTCTAGTAAGAAAGTGCTCTTATCCACACATCTTTATCTCCTATCTTCTTCATAAAAGGAACTGTTTTTTCATTTTTTTTTTAAATAATTTTATTTTTTTAATGGGGTGACATCAATAAATCAGGATACATATATTCAAAGATAACAAGTCCAGGGTATCTTGTCGTTCAATTATGATGCATACCCGTCACCCAAAGTCAGATTGTCCTCTGTCACCTTCTATCTTGTTTTCTTTGTGCCCCTCCCCCTTTCCCTTCCCCATTCCCCCCTCCCCCCCCGTAACCACCACACTCTTATCAATGTCTCTTAGTTTCACTTTTATGTCCCACTTACGTATGGAATAATGTAGTTCCTGGTTTTTTCTGATTTACATATTTCACTTCGTATCATGTTATCAAGATCCCACCATTTTGCTGTAAATGTTCCGATGTCATCATTTCTTATGGCTGAGTAGTATTCCATAGTGTATATGTGCCACATCTTCTTTATCCAGTCATCTATTGACGGGCTTTTTGGTTGTTTCCATGACCTGACCACTGTGAACAATGCTGCAATAAACATGGGGCTGCATGTGTCTTTACGTATCAATGTTTCTGAGTTTTGGGGGTGTATACCCAGTAGAGGGATTGCTGGGTCATAAGGTAGTTCTATTTTCAGTTTTTTAAGGAACCACCATACTTTCTTCCATAATGGTTGTACTACTTTACATTCCCACCAACAGTGTATGAGGGTTCCTTTTTCTCCACAGCCTCTCCAACATTTGCTATTACCTGTCTTGCTAATAATAGCTAATCGAACAGGTGTGAGGTGGTATCTCATTGCTGTTTTGATTTGCATTTCTCTAATAGCTAAAGAAGATGAGCATCTTTTCATATATCTGTTGGCCATTTGTATTTCTTCCTGGGAGAAGTGTCTGTTCATATCCTCTTCCCATTTTTTTATAGGATTGTTTGTTTGTTTGTTGTTGAGTTTTATGAGTTCTTTGTATATTTTGGATATTAGGCCCTTATCTGAGCTGTTGTTTGAAAATATCATTTCCCATTTAGTTGGCTTTCTGTTTATTTTGTTATCAGTTTCTCTTGCTGAGCAAAAACTTCTTAGTCTGATGTAGTCCCATTCATTAATTTTTGCCTTCACTTCTCTTGCCATTGGAGTCAAATTCATAAAATGCTCTTTAAAACCCAGGTCCATGAGTTGAGTACCTATGTCTTCTTCTATGTACTTAATTGTTTCAGGTCTTATGTTTAGATCTTTGATCCATTTTGAGTTAATTTTTGTACAGGGGGAGAGACTGTAGTCCAGTTTCATTCTTTTGCATGTGGCTTTCCAGGTTTCCCAGCACCATTTATTGAAGAGGCTTTCTTTTCTCCATTGTGTGTTCTTGGCCCCTTTATCAAAAATTATTTGACTATATATATGTGTTTTTATTTCTGGACTTTCTATTCTGTTCCATTGGTCTGAGTGTCTATTTTTCTGCCAATACCATGCTGTTTTGATTGTCGTGGCCCTATAATAGAGTTTGAAGTCAGGTATTGTAATGCCCCCAGCTTCATTCTTTTTCTTTAGGATTGCTTTGGCTATTCGGGGATTTTTATAGTTCCATATAAATCTGATGATTTTTTGCTCCATTTCTTTAAAAAACGTCATTGGAAGTTTGATGGGAATTGCATTGAATTTGTATATTGCTTTGGGTAATATGGCCATCTTGATTATATTTATTCTTCCTAGCCAAAAACAAGGTATATTCTTCCATCTCATTATATCTTTTTCAATTTCCCTTAACAATGGTTTATAGTTTTCATTATATAACTCCTTTACATTCTTTGTTATGTTTATTCCTAAGTATTTTATTTTTTTTGTTGCAATCGTGAAGGGGATTATTCTTTTGAGTTCCTTCTCAGTTGTTTCATTGTTGGCATATAGAAAGGCTATTGACTTCTGAATGTTAATTTTGTATCCTGCGACCTTACTGTATTGGCTTATTGTTTCTAGTAGTCTTTCTGTGGATTCTTTGGGGTTTTCGATGTATAGGATCATATCATCTGCAAAAAGTGATACCTTTACTTCTTCTTTTCCGATATGGATGCCTTTTATTTCTTTGTCTTGTCTGATTGCTGTGGCGAGAACCTCTAGTACCACATTAAATAAGAGTGGAGAGAGTGGACAACCCTGTCTTGTTCCTGATTTAAGGGGGAAAGCCTTCAGTTTAGTGCCATTTAACATGATGTTAGCTGATGGTTTATCATATATGGCCTTTATCATGTTGAGATATTTTCCTTCTATACCCATTTTGTTGAGAGTCTTAAACATAAAATTGTGTTGTATTTTATCGAAAGCCTTTTCTGCGTCTATTGATAAGATCATGTGGTTTTTGTTCTTTGTTTTGTTGATATGGTGTATTACGTTAACCGTTTTACGTATGTTGAACCATCCTTGAGATTCTGGGATGAATCCCACTTGATCATGATGTATTATTTTTTTAATATGTTGTTGTATTCGATTTGCTAGTATTTTGTTTAGTATTTTAGCATCTGTATTCATTAGAGATATTGGTCTGTAGTTTTCTTTTTTTGTGCCATCCTTGCCTGGTTTTGGTATGAGGGTTATGTTGGCCTCATAAAATGTGTTTGGAAGTATTGCTTCTTCTTCAATTTTTTGGAAGACTTTGAGTAGAATAGGAACCAAGTCTTCTTTGAATGTTTGATAAAATTCTCTGGTATAGCTGTCTGGGCCTGGACTTTTATTTTTGGGGAGGTTTTTAATGGTTTTTTCTATTTCTTCTCTACTGATAGGTCTGTTTAGGCTTTTTGCTTCTTCTTGACTCAGTCTAGGAAGGTTGTATTTTTCTAGGAATTTATCCATTTCTTCTAGGTTGTTGAATTTAGTGGCATAAAGTTTTTCATAGTATTCTACAATAATTCTTTGTATATCTACGGTGTCCGTGGTGATTTCTCCTCTTTCATTTTGAATTTTGTTTATATGAATTCTTTCTCTTTTTTCCTTGGTAAGTCTTGCCAAGGGTTTGTCAATTTTATTGATCTTTTCAAAGAACCAGCTCCTTGTTCTATTAATTTTTTCTATAGTTTTTCTGTTCTCTATTTCATTTATTTCTGCTCTGATTTTTATTATCTCCTTTCTTCGGCTGGTTTTGGGTTGTCTTTGTTCTTCTTTTTCTAGTTCCTTAAGGTGGGAAGTTAAGTGGTTCACTTGGGCTCTCTCTTGTTTGTTCATATATGCCTGAAGTGATATGAACTTCCCTCTTATCACTGCTTTTGCTGCATCCCATAGATTCTGATATGTCGTATTGTCATTTTCATTAGTCTGTATAAATCTTTTGATCTCTGCACTTATTTCTTCTTTGACCCATTCATTTTTTAAAAGTATGTTGTTTAGTTTCCACATTTTTGTGGGTTTTTCCCCCTCTTTTTTGCAGTTGAATTCTAGTTTCAAGGCTTTATGATCAGAAAATATGCTTGGTACAACTTCGATTTTTCTGAATTTGCTGATGTTGTTTTTGTGGCCCAACATATGCTCAATTCTTGAGAATGATCCATGTACACTGGAGAAAAATGTATACTCAGTCACTTTGGGATGAAATGTCCTGTAGATGTCTATCATATCCAGGTGCTCTAGTGTTTTGTTTAAGGCCACTATGTCTTTGTTGATTCTCTGTTTGGATGACCGATCTAGAGCCATCAGCGGTGTATTGAGGTCTCCAAGTATGATTGTATTTTTGTCAGTTTTTGTTTTAAGGTCAATAAGTAGCTGTCTTATATATTTTGGTGCTCCTTGGTTTGGTGCATATATATTAAGAATTGTTATGTCTTCTTGATTCAGTGTCCCCTTAGACATTATGAAATGGCCATTTTTATCTCTGAGTACTTTTCCTGTCTTGTAGTCAGCATTATCCGATATGAGTATTGCTACACCTGCTTTTTTTTGGATGTTATTTGCTTGGAGTATTGTTTTCCAGCCTTTCACTTTGAATTTGTTTTTATCCTTGTTACTTAGATGAGTTTCCTGTAGGCAGCATATAGTTGGATTTTCTTTTTTAATCCATTCTGCTACTCTGTGCCTTTTTATTGGTGAGTTTAATCCGTTTACATTTAGTGTAATTATTGATACTTGTGAGTTCCCTATTGCCATTTTATATCTTGCTTTCTGTTAGTTTTGTGTCTTGTTTGATCCTTCTCTTTTGTTTTTCTATCTTTTGTTTTTATTTGGTTGTATTCCATACATCTTTCCTCTGTTGCTATCTTTTTTATCTCATGTGCTTCTGTGGTGGTTTTTCAATGGTGGTTACCTTTGAGTAATGAAAAGGGTCCCTACCCTGTTTATTGTAGCAAACTATTTTGTGAGTACTTTTGCACTCCATCATCCTTTGCTACTGTTAATCTCCATCTTCTCCCCCTCTTTCTTTTTGTTGTTGTCACAGTTTAAATTTGGTTTTATTGTGTTCTTCTTGGAGCTTTTACTTGTGGCTCTGTTTTTTTTTTTGTTCTTTGTATCTGATTGGAGAACCCCCTTTAGTAATTCCTGGAGTGGGGGTTTTCTGATGATAAATTCCCTCATCTTTTCTGTATCTGTGAATGTTTTTATTTCTCCTTCATATTTGAAGGATAGCTTTGATGGGTATAGTATTCATGGCTGAAAGTTCCTCTCTTTCAGAACTTTAAATATTGGGGTCCACTCTCTTCTAGCTTGTAGAGTTTCTGCTGAGAAATCTGATGATAATCTAATGGGCCTTCCTTTATATGTTGTATTCTTGTTTTCCCTGGCTGCCTTGAGAATTTTTTCTTTGCTGTTGGTTTGTGTCAATTTCATTATGATGTGCCTTGGAGTAGGTTTGTTGGGGTTAAGAAAACTCGGAGTTCTGTTTGCTTCATGAATTTGAGGCTTTAGTTCTTTCCACAGGCTTGGGAAGTTCTCATCTATTATTTGTTTGAGTATGTTCTCCATTCCATTTTCTCTCTCTTCTCCCTCTGATATACCTATTATTCTTATGTTATTCTTTTTGATGGAGTCAGATAATTCTTGTAGGGCTATCTCATTTTTTTTAATTTTTGAGTCTCTTTCTTCTTCTCTCTGTTGTGCCTCAAGTTGCTTGTCTTCTATTTCACTAATCCTCTCTTCTATCTGACCTGTTCTATTAGCTAAGCTTGTTACTTCGTTTTTCAGCTCGTGAATTGAGTTTTTCATCTCTGTTTGATTTGTTTTTATAGTTTCAATTTCTTTGGACATATATTCTTTGTGTTCATTGAGTTGTTTTCTGAGCTCCCTAAATTGCCTTTCTGTGTTTTCTTGTATATCTCGGAGGATTTTTAGGATTTCTATCTTGAATTCTCTGTCATTTATCTCCAAGGTTTCCAATATATTAAATTTTTTCTCCATAGATTTTTCCTCATCTAGCTGTGTTACCTCTCTTTCTTTTGTATCCATGATATTCGATTTTCTCTTCCTTAATGGCATCTGAGGGTGGTTTCATTGATAGTATTAATGAGATTTAATAAAGAATAAAAAGTTAAAAAAATAAAAAATCAAAAAGTTGTTTTTTTAAAAAAAATTAATAATGATATAAAGAAAAATAAAATAATAATTTTTTAAAAAAGGAAATTATTCCCCCCCTCCTTTTTTCCTCTCCTCTCCCCTTTTTCTTGAGAAAATCTTGTGGTGAACTGTGAATTATAACAAATAATGCCTGTGATGGAGGTCCTGAATTGGGGAAAAGTAATAAAGAGGCAAAAAAAAAAAGAAAAAGGGGGCGGTATGGACCCACAAAAAGCAAATAAGGAAAAAATTTGGGTCAAGAATAAAATGATTTGCTTTTAGGTGTTGGTTGTCTAAGAGTTATGATGAGAGGAATAAGAGGAGAACAGAAAAATGGGGGGACAAATTAAAAAAATACTATTGTATTTAGTGGAACAAGAACTAGATAAAATGGAGAGCCAGGGATGGGAGCACTGCTAGTGAGTTAAAAAGGTGAAGTAAAAACCCCCAAAATGCCACAAACATAAGTTTGAGTCCCAGATAAGATAATTTGTTTGTTATTGATGTTTGAATGAGAGGAGATGTAAAGGAGAAAGGAAGAAACTAATATAGAGGGAGAAAAGAAAGAGAGAGAGAGAAAAAAAGAGGCAACCAGTAAAAGAAGAATAAAGAAAGGAGAGAGAGAGAGTTAGGGGTTTTGGAGTGCAACCCTCATAGAGAGAAATGAAGAGAAAAAAGATAATGGGAGATGTAACACTTATGGGTAGTGTAGTTCAAGGAGAGGAGAGAGTAAGACCGGCAGAGAGTTAATCGGCCAAATTGGAGGAGGAAAAAAAGTATCAAGAATGAAGATCAGAGAAACAAACGAACAAATATAATAAAATGGGATAGGTTATAAAGTCTGCAGATTATTCTTGATTTTGAGAGGTTATCTTCTTGTTTTTTCTTTTCTCTCCCTCTTCCTGATCGGTGACTCTGTACCCCAGGTTCTGCCCCTTTGGCACGCTCAGGTAGAGGTTTGCAGTTGATAAGTCTCTATGGCAATGTCATGTATTGTGCTTTAGTCTCGTTGGGAGTCAAGGCTCATTAGCATTCATAGGCTCCGACAGTGAGAGAGTCCGTGTTCCTGGAGCCTTTCTCCTAGTCTTTCCTTCCTCAATTAGTAGCCTGATAATCCAGCTATGGGGTTGCTGCTGCCTCTGCCTGGATAGTAAGAGGTTCAAAGAGCTGGCAATTCCTCACTCTATTCCCACTCAGCACAGGGCTCTGGGTAAGGCTCAGTCAGTCAGAGCTGCTAGCATAATCAGGCGGGCTTTCCGCCCACTCAAAGACCTCTGGCTCTGCCACTCTGTCCGGTAACACAGGCGGGCACCCACTTCCAGGGTGCTTGGAGGAAACTCTCATTCACTATCTGCGCGCGCAGACCAGGATATCCGGCCAGTAGTCTCATGCTCTGAGTGAAACCCCCAACCGCATGGACATTTGCAGCACTGGAATTCGCTCTCGCTCCGTCCCCGTGCGCGGCTTTTGCAAGGCGCTGGGGCGGCCCGAGATTCCGCTTTTGCCCACACAAAGGCCCCTGACTCTGCCCCTCTGTGCGATAACACGGGCGCGCACTGCCGAGGCACTCGGAGGAATCGCTCACTACCTATCTGCGCGCGCAAACCAGGATATGAGGCCGGCCGCGTTTCCCTGAGTGAAACCCTCACCAGCACGGAAAATTTCCACCATTGGAATTAGTTCTCGCTCCCTCCCGTGCGCGGCTTTCCCAGGGCGCTGGGGCTGCCCAGAGATTCTGCTTTCAGCCCACAGAAAGGCCTCTGACCTTGCCTCTCCGTGGGGCAACACGGGCACCCACTTCCGGGGCTTAGGAAGAGATCTCTCGCCCACTAACTGCGCACCAACCAGGAGAACGGGTAAAATGGCTGCCCCGCTTGTCTTTCTTTCTTTGGGTTTGGCACGAGTGTTAGCTTGTATTGCCCGGCTTGCCACAGGAACAGTTTTTCCTCCGCTAGGATCTCCGTGCCACAGCCTGGTTCGGCCTTTTGTGCGCGGCCTGGATGTATTCACCCCCTTTGCCCGCCTCAGTTTCTATATTCACAGTTACCAGAGAAAGCCGCCCTGTTTAGGTTAGTGAGGAAGTCGGAGCATTTCTTACTCCCTATTTCCTTCAGGATTTGGTTATATATTTAGCCAATTTTTTACTCGACCATACCTTTGGGTGTATTGTGAAGCATAGGTTTTTCTGTTTCTGGTTGAAGATCTTGTTGAGTTTTGGGGGAGATTTATCGGTATCGCTTCCTACTCCGCCATTACTCTGACGTCATCCTGTTTTTTCATATTTAAATCGCAATTTTCTTATTTACTATGTTATCTCTGGCACGATAGTAAAATACACAAAGAGTTATTGGTTTTTTTTGTTTGTTTGTTTGTTTTGTATTTTTCTGAAGCTGGAAATGAGGAGAGACAGTCAGATAGACTCCCGCATGTGCCCGACCGGGATCCACCCGGCACGCCCACCAGGGGCGACACTCTGCCCACCAGGGGGTGATGCTCTGCCCCTCCGGGGCGTCGCTCTGCCGCGACCAGAGCCACTCTAGCGCCTGGGGCAGAGGCCAAGGAGCCATCTCCAGCGCCCGGGCCATCTTTGCTCCAATGGAGCCTTGGCTGCGGGAGGGGAAGGGAGAGAGAGAGAGGAAGGGGGGGTGGAGAAGCAAATGGGCGCATCTCCTATGTGCCGTGGCCAGGAATCAAACCCGGGTCCCCCACATGCCAGGCCGATGCTCTACCGCTGAACCAACCAGCCAGGGCAAGAGTTATTATAAGAATTTAGTCAGAAGATGTTAAGTAAAGCATGTCATGTGTGGTCCTGCTCAGAAAACGGTAAGTGTATTTGCACATATTCTAATAATTGTGGTTATTATTTGCCTGCATAATTAAATTCACTTAACCAAACCATCAGGCTTAGGAAAAATATAAACTTAGGGAGATGTTATTGGAAAAGCTCTAGTTCAACAGATAGATGATTGAGTATTAAATCAGAAAGTTTCTTTTTTTTCCCTGTGTTGCTAGCAATGAGGTTCAAAGAGGCTGGTCCCCACCTTGTACCTTATTCCCAGTACTGATTACTGTGTCATTTCTCTTGTCTTTGTGGCTTGGTTTCCCTGTTGCTCAGTGACAGCCATCTACACAGAATTTTACATCCCGCCTCGAGGGACCCAGCATCTGCCTGCCACCCAGGAACCCTGTGTAGCTCTGGCTCCAGGTTTTCCGTCTCCTGGTTTAAACCATTTGTTTGGACAGGCACTTACCTCTCCAACGCCCACAACTGAGTGTGCTGACCCGCTGTGCCATTTCTGCCTGGCTAACCTATCTTCTGCTCATCATTTTCAGGGACACGTTTAGCTCCAGTCAGACTGCCTGCTTTTCTTTTCAGTCTACTTCTGTGAACACATGTATGCACACATGTATGTGGGTGTGAAAACACACACACACACACACACTACCTACTTCCCTAGTTTGACCACAAAAGGTCTCTCTCAATTAAAAAAGAAAAGATGCCACCAACATCCCACCATTCTCAGAACACCTAGCCCTGACTTTAACCATTAACTTCACAATGTTTTGGCTAATTTTTTTAAATTTTTTTTCATTTCTAATTGTATTTTTTAATGGGTTGACATCAATAACTCAGGATACATATATTCAGAGATAACATGCCCAGGTTATCTTGTCGTTCAATTATGTTGCATACCCATCACCCAAAGTCAGGTTGTCCTCTGTCAACTTCTATCTAGTTTTCTTTGTGCCCTACCCCTCCTCCCTTTCCCTCTCCCTCTCCCCCCTCCTCCCGTAACCACCACACTCTTATCAATGTCTCTTAGTCTCACTTTTATGTCCCACCTACGTATGGAATTATGCAGTTCCTGGTTTTTTTGTTTTACTTATTTCACTTCGTATAATGTTATCAAGATCCCACCATTTTGCTGTAAATGATCTGATGTCATCATTTCTTATGGCTGAGTAGTATTCCATAGTGTATATGTGCCACATCTTCTTTATCCAGTCATCTATTGACGGGATTTTGGTTGTTTCCATGCCCTGGCCACTGTGAACAATGCTGCAATGAACATGGGGCTTCATGTGTCTTTACGTATCAATGTTTCTGAGTTTTGGGGGTATATACCCAGTAGAGGGATTGCTGGGTCATAAGGTAGTTATATTTTCAGTTTTTGGGTTTTTTTGTTTTGTTTTTTGTATTTTTCTGAAGCTGGAAACGGGGAGAGAGAGTCAGACAGACTCCCACATGCGCTCGACCAGGATCCACCCGGCACGCCCACCAGGGGCGACGCTCTGCCCACCAGGGAGCGATGCTCTGCCCCTCCGGGGCGTCGCTCTGCCGCAACCAGAGCCACTCTAGCGCCTGGGGCAGAGGCCAAGGAGCCATCCCCAGCGCCCGGGCCATCTTTGCTCCAATGGAGCCTTGGGTGCGGGAGGGGAAGAGAGAGACAGAGAGGAAGGAGGGGGGGTGGAGAAGCAAATGGGCACTTCTCCTATGTGCCGTGGCCGGGAATCAAACCCGGGTCCCCCGCATGCCAGGCCGATGCTCTACCGCTGAGCCAACCAGCCAGGGCCTATTTTCAGTTTTTTGAGGAACCACCATACTTTCTTCCATAATGGTTGTACTACTTTACATTCCCACCAACAGTGTATGAGGGTTCCTTTTTCTCCACAGCCTCTCCAAAAATTGCTATTACCTGTCTTGTTAATAATAGCTAATCTAACAGGTGTGAGGTGGTATCTCATTGCTGTTTTGATTTGCATTTCTCTAATAACAAAAGAAGATGAGCATCTTTTCATATATCTGTTGGCCATTTGTATTTTTTCCTGGGAGAAGTGTCTGTTCATATCCTCTTCCCATTTTTTTATAGGATTGTTTGTTTGTTTGTTGTTGAGTTTTATGAGTTCTTTGCATATTTTGGATATTAGGCCCTTATCTGAGCTGTTGTTTGAAAATATCATTTCCCATTTAGTTGGCTTTCTGTTTATTTTGTTATCAGTTTCTCTTGCTGAGCAAAAACTTCTTAGTCTGACGTAGTCCCATTGATTAATTTTTGCCTTCACTTCTCTTGCCTTTAGAGTCAAATTCATAAAATGCTCTTTAAAACCGAGGTCCATGAGTTTAGTACCTATGTCTTCTTCTATGTACTTAATTGTTTCTGGTCTTATGTTTAGATCTTTGATCCATTTTGAGTTAATTTTTGTACAGGGGGAGAGACTGTAGTCCAGTTTCATTCTTTTGCAGGTGGCTTTCCAGTTTTCCCAGCACCATTTGTTGAAGAGGCTTTCTTTTCTCCATTGTGTGTTGTTGGCCCCTTTATCAAAAATTATTTGACTATGTATATGTGGTTTTACTTCTGGGTTTTCTATTCTGTTCCATTTTGTTCTGAGTATCCTTTTCTGCCAATACCATGCTGTTTTGATTGTCGTGGCCCTATAATATATATTGAAGTCAGGTATTGTAATGCCCCCAGCTTCATTCTTTTTCTTTAGGATTGCTTTGGCTATTCAAGGTTTTTTATAGTTCCATATAAATCTGATGATTTTTTGCTCTATTTCTTTAAAAAGTGTCATTGGAATTTTGGTGGGAATTGCATTAAATTTGTATATTGCTTTGGGTAATATGGCCATCTTGATTATATTTATTCTTCCTAACCAAGAACAAGGAATATTCTTCCATCTCATTATATCTTTTTCGATTTCCCTTAACAATGGTTTATAGTTTTCATTATATAAATCCTTTACATTCTTTGTTATGTTTATTCTTAGGTATTTTATTTTTTTTGTTCAATCGCGAAGGGGATTATTCTTTTGAGTTCATTCTCAAATGTTTCATTGTTGGCATATAGAAAGGCTATTGACTTCTGTATGTTAATTTTGTATCCTGCAACCTTACTGTATTGGCTTATTGTTTCTAGTAGCCTTTTTGTGGATTCTTTGGGGTTTTCGATGTATAGGATCATATCATCTGCATAAAGTGATACCTTTACTTCTTCTTTTCCGATATGGATGCTTTTATTTCTTTGTCTTGTCTGATTGCTCTGGCTAGAACCTCTAGTACCACATTAAATAAGAGTGGAGAGAGTGGAAAACCCTGTCTTGTTCCTGATTTAAGGGGGAAAGCCTTCAGTTTTGTGCCATTTAATATGATGTTAGCTGATGGTTTATCATATATGGCCTTTATCATGTTGAGATATTTTCCTTCTATACTCATTTTGTTGAGAGTCTTAAACATAAAATTGTGCTATATTTTATCGAAAGCCTTTTCTGTCTATTGATAAGATCATGTGGTTTTTGTTCTTTGTTTTGTTGATACGGTGTATTACGTTAACCGTTTTACGTATGTTGAACCATCCTTGAGATTCTGGGATGAATCCCACTTGATCATGATGTATTATTTTTTAATATGTTGTTGTATTCAATTTGCTAGTATTTTGTTTAGTATTTTAGCATCTGTATTCATTAGAGATATTGGTCTGTAGTTTTCTTTTTTTGTACCATCCTTGCCTGGTTTTGGTATGAGGGTTATGTTGGCCTCATAAAATGTGTTCGGTAGTATTGTTTCTTCTTCAATTTTTTGGAAGACTTTGAGTAGAATAGGAACCAAGTCTTCTTTGAATGTTTGATAAAATTCTATGGTATAGCCGTCTGGGCCTGGACTTTTATTTTTCGGGAGGTTTTTAATGGTTTTTTCTATTTCTTCTCTACTAATAGGTCTGTTTAGGCTTTCTGCTTCTTCTTGACTCAGTCTAGGAAGGTTGTATTGTTCTAAGAATTTATCTATTTCTTCTAGGTTGTTGAATTTAGTGGCATAAAGTTTTTCATAGTATTCTACAATAATTCTTTGTATATCTACGGTGTCTGTGATGATTTCTCCTCTTTCATTTTGGATTTTGTTTATATGAATTCTTTCTCTTTTTTCCTTGGTAAGTCTTGCCAAGGGTTTGTCAATTTTGTTGATCTTTTCAAAGAACCAGCTCCTTGTTCTATTAATTTTTTCTATAGTTCTTCTGTTCTCTATTTCATTTATTTCTGCTCTGATTTTTATTATCTCCTTTCTTCGGCTGGTTTTGGGTTGTCTTTGTTCTTCTTTTTCTAGTTCTTTAAGGTTGGAAGTTAAGTGGTTCACTTGGGCTTTCTCTTGTTTGTTCATATAGGTCTGAAGTTATATGATCTTCCTTCTTATCACTGTTTTGCTGCATCCCATAGATTCCGATATGTCGTATTGTCATTTTCATTTGTCTGTATATATCTCTTGATCTCTGCGCTTATTTCTTCTTTGACCCATTCATTTTTTAAAAGTATGTTGTTTAGTTTCCACATTTTTGTGGGATTTTTTTCCTCTTTTTTGCAGTTGAATTCTAGTTTCAAGGCTTTATGATCAGAAAATATACTTGGTACAACTTTGATTTTTCTGAATTTGCTGATGTTGTTTTTGTGGCCCAACATATGGTCAGTTCTTGAAAATGTTCCATGTACACTGGAGAAAAGAGTATACTCAGTCACTTTGGGATGAAATGTCCTGTAGATGTCTATCATATCCAGGTACTCTAGTGTTTTGTTTAAGGCCACTATATCTTTGTTGATTCTCTGTTTGGATGACCGATCTAGAGCCGTCAGCGGTGTATTGAGGTCTCCCAGTATGATTGTATTTTTGTCAGTTTTTGTTTTAAGGTCAATAAGTAGCTGTCTTATATATTTTGGTGCTCCTTGGTTTGGTGCATATATATTAAGAATTGTTATGTCTTCTTGATTCAGTGTCCCCTTAGCCATTATGAAATGATCATTTTTGTCTCTGAGTACTTTTGCTGTCTTGTAATCAGCATTATCAGATATGAGTATTGTTACGCATGCTTTTTTTTGGACGTTATTTGCTTAAGTATTGTTTTCCAGCTTTTCACTTTGAATTTGTTTTTATCCTTGTTACTTAGGTGAGTTTCCTGTAGGCAGCATATAGTTGGATTTTCTTTTTTAATCCATTCTGCTACTCTGTGCCTTTTTTTGGTGAGTTTAATCCGTTTACATTTAGTGTAATTATTGATACTTGTGAGTTCCCTATTGCCATTTTATAGATTGCTTTCTGTTCGTTTTGTGTCTTGTTTGATGCTTCTCTTTCATCTTTCTATCTTTTGCTTTTATTTGGTTGTATTCCATACTCTTTCCTCTGTTGCTATCTTTTTTAAATCATGTGCTTCTGTGGTGGTTTTTTCAATGGTGGTTACCTTTAAGTAATGAAAAGGGTTCCTACCCTGTTCATTGTAGTGCACTATTTTGTGAGTACTTTTGCAGTCCGTTGTCCTTTGCTACTGTTCATCTCCATCCTCTCCTCCCTCTTTCTTTTTGTTGTTGTCACAGTTTAAATTTGGTTTTATTGTGTTCTTCTTGGAGCTTTTACTTGTGGCTTTTTTTTTTTTGTTCTTTGTATCTGATTGGAGAACCCCCTTTAGTAATTCCTGGAGTGGGGGTTTTCTGATGATAAATTCCCTCATCTTTTCTGTATCTGTGAATGTTTTTATTTCTCCTTCATATTTGAAGGATAGCTTTGATGGGTATAGTATTCGTGGCTGAAAATTCCTCCCTTTCAGGACTTTAAATATTGTGGTCCACTCTCTTCTAGCTTGTAGAGTTTCTGTTGAAAAATTGGATGATAATCTAATGGGCCTTCCTTTATATGTTGTATTCTTCTTTTCCCTGGCTGCCTTGAGAATTTTTTCTTTGCCATTGGTTTGTGCCAATTTCATTATGATATACCTTAGAGTAGGTTTGCTGGGGTTAAGGAAACTCAGAGTTCTGTTTGCTTCTTGAATTTGAGGCTTTAGTTCTTTTCACAGGCTTGGGAAGTTCTCATCTATTATTTGTTTGAGTATGTTCTCCATTCCATTTTCTCTCTCTTCTCCCTCTGATATACCTATTATTCTTACATTATTCTTTTTGATGGAGTCAGATAATTCCTGTAGGGCTATCTCATATTTTTAAATTTTTGAGTCTCTTTCTTCTTCTCTCTGTTGTGCCTCAAGTTGCTTGTCTTCTATTTCACTAATCCTACCTTGTATCTGGCCTGTTCTATTAGCTAAGCTTGTCACCTCGTTTTTCAGCTCATGTATAGAGTTTTTCATCTTTGTTTGATTTGTTTTTATAGTTTCAATTTCCTTGGAAATATATTCTTTGTGTACATTCAGTTGTTTTCTGAGCTCCCTAAATTGCCTTTCTGTGTTTTCTTGTATATGTCTGAGTATTTTTAGGATTTCTATTTTAAATTCTCTGTCGTTTAACTCCAAGGTTTCCAATATATTAAATTTTTTCTCCATAGATTTTTCCTCATCTATTTGTGTTACCTCTCTTTCTTTTGTGTCCATGATATTTGATTTTCTCTTCCTTAATGGCATCTGAGGGTGGTTTTGTTCATAGTAATAATGAGATTTAATAAAGAATAAAAAGTTAAAAAAATAAAAAATCGAAGCGTTTTTTTTAAAAAATAATTAAATAAAAATAAAACAAAAAAGGAAATTATTCCCCTCCTCCTTTTTTTCTCTTCTTTCCTCTTCCCTCTTTCTTGAGAAAATCTTGTGGTGAACTGTGAATTATATTGTACTAAATAGAACAAACAATGCCTGTACTGGTGGGCCTGAATTGGGGAGAAGTAATAAAGGGGCAAAAAAAACCCAGAAAAAAATGGGTATGGACCCACAAAAAGCAAATAAGGAAAAAAGTTGGGTCAAGAATAAAATGATTTGCTTTTAGGTGTTGGTTGTCTAAGAGTTATGATGAGAGGAATAAGAGGAAAATGGAAAAATGGGGGGACAAATTAAAAAAATTACTATTGCATTTAGTGGAACAAGAACTAGATAGTATGGAGAGCCAGGGATGGGAGCACTGCTAGTGAGTTAAAAAGGTGAAGTAAAAACCCCCCAAAATGCCACAAACATAGGTTTGAGTCCCAGATAAGATAATTTGTTTGTTATTGAGGTTTGAATGAGAGGAGATGTAAAGGAGTAAGGAAGAAACTAATATAGAGGGAGAAAAGAAAGAGAGAGAGAGAAAAAAAGAGGGAACCAGTAAAAGAAGAAAAAAGAAAGGAGAGAGAGAGAGTTAAGGGTTTTGGAGTGCAACCCTCATAGAGAGAAAGGAAGAAGAGAAAAAAGATAATGGGAGATGTAACACTTATGGGTAGTGTAGTTCAAGGAGAGGAGAGAGTAAGACCGGCAGAGAGTTAATCGGCCAAATTGGAGGAGGAAAAAAAGTATCAAGAATGAAGATCAGAGAAACAAACGAACAAATATAATAAAATGGGATAGGTTATAAAGTCTGCAGATTATTCTTGATTTTGAGAGGTTATTTTCTTGTTTTTTCTTTTCTCTCCCTCTTCCTGATCGGTGACTCTGTACCCCAGGTTCTGCCCCTTTGGCACGCTCAGGTAGAGGTTTGCAGTTGATAAGTCTCTATGGCAATGTCATGTATTGTGCTTTAGTCTCGTTGGGAGTCAAGGCTCATTAGCATTCATAGGGTCTGACAGTGAGAGAGTCCGTGTTCCTGGAGCCTTTCTCCTAGTCTTTCCTTCCTCAATTAGTAGCCTGATAATCCAGCTATGGGGTTGCTGCTGCCTCTGCCTGGATAGTAAGAGGCTCAAAGAGATGGCCACTGCCCCACTCTATTCCCACTCAGCACAGGGCTCTGGGTAAGGCTCAGTCAGTCAGAGCTGCTAGCATAATCAGGTGGGACTTCCACCCACTCAAAGACCTTTGGCTCTGGTAACACGGGTGGGCACCCACTCCTGGGGCACTTGGAGGAAACTTTCGCTCACTATCTGTGCGCAGACCAGTATATGAGGCCGGAAGTCTCACACTCTGCGTGAAACCCCCGCCCACACAAAAAGTTCCAGCGTTGGAATTGGTTCTTGCTCCCTCCCCGTGCATGGCTTTTTTAGGTCCCTGGGGTGGCCTGTAGATTCCGCTTTTGGCCCACACAAAGGCCCCTGACTCTGCCCCTCTGTGGGATAACATGGGCACGCACTGCCGAGGCACTCAGAGGAAACTCTTGCTCACTATCTGCGCGCACAAACCAGGGTATCAGGCCAGAAGTCTCACCCTCTGAGTGAAATCCCCACCCACACGGAAAAGTTCCAGCATTGGAATTGGCTCTCACTCCCTCCCCGTGCGCGGCTCCCTCAGGGCACTGGGGTGGCGTGGAGATTCTGCTTTCAGCCCACACAAAGGCCCCTGACTCTGCCCCTCTGTGGGATAACACGGGTTCCCACTCCTGAGGTGCTGGGAGAAATCTCTTGCCCTCTCTCTGTGTGCGCTGACCAGGATATCAGGCCAGCCACCTCACCCTCTGAGTGATTCCCCCTCCCGTACAGAAAAGTTCCAGCATTGGAATTGGCTCTCACTCCCTCCCCATGCGCAGCTCCCTCAGGGCACTGGGGCGGTCCGGAGATTCCGCTTTCAGCCCACACAAAGGCCCCTGACTCTGCCCCTCTGTGGGATAACATGGGTTCCCACTCCTGAGGTGCTGGGAGAAATCTCTTGCCTTCTCTCTGTGTGCGCTGACCAGGATATCAGGCCAGCCACCTCACCGTCTGAATGATTCCCCCTCCTGTATGGAAAAGTTGCAGTGTTGGAATTGGCTCTCACTCCCTCCCCGTGCGCAGTTCCCTCAGGGTGCTGGGGCGGCCTGGAGATTCCTATTTCAGCCCACACAAAGGCCCCTGACTCTGCCTCTCTGTGGGGTAACACGAGCGTCCACTGCTGAGGCAGTCGGAGGAGTCTCTTGCCCACTATCTGTGTGTGCTGACCCGGAGATTGGGGAAAATGGCTGCCCCATTTGTCTTTCTTTGTCTGGGTTTGGCGCAAGTCTTAGCTTGTATTGACTGGGTTGCCACAGGAACAGTTTTTCCTCGGCTTGGATCCCCATGCCACAGCCTGATTTGGCTGTTTGTGCTGCAGCCTGGATCTATTCACCCCCTTTACCTGCCTCAGTTTCTATATTCTCAGTTCCCAGTGAAAGCTGCCCTGTTTAGGTTAGTGAGGAAGGCAGAGCATTTCTTACTCCCTATTTCCTTTGGGGTTTGGTTATATATTTAGTCAATTTTTCACTTGACCATACCTTCGGGTGTATTGCGGAACATCTGGAGGCTCCAAGGATAGATTTTTCTGTTTCTTGTTGAAGATCTTGTTGAGGTTTGGGGGAGATTTATCGGTATTGCTTCCTACCGCGCCATTACGCTGACGTCATCCTTTGGCTAATTTTTACAGTCAGAAAATTGTCTTCATCCATGAAGAAATAGTTTGTTTCTCAGTGCCAGAGTCTGTGACAAGCAGGTACAATGGCTCTTCTGTCAGCTGCTCACAGAGGTGTCGTTGTTTGAGTCAGGAAAAGGGAACAGCACACCTTCCCAGGAGTCAGGCTTCGCATGAACTCTGCGAACCAAGGTTACTTAACATTTGTTCTATGACAGTTATTTCCATCATGCGGTAATCAGTCACCCAATTCCCCCTTATTTATACTTTCTCACATAAAAGATGATCTGCTTTTTAAAAATGTTGTGGTTTCTTAAAATTCTCAGATAAGCCCAAGTCACCTTGTTTGATTCAGAAGCTATGTAACATGTAGTTCAAATTGGCCACGCCTTCAGTAAGCCCCCCCCCCCCGCAACATTCGCTGTGGGCATTGAGGGCATGAAGATGATAAAATTCTGATTTAATGTACTAACTGGGAAACCATTGGGGTTCTGCTGCTCAATCCTAATTGTAGGGCACACAGATCGTGTGCGTATTTGCATTAAAATATTTCCTGTCTGTTAGTAAGATAAAGGCAATGGTTTTGCTGAGCCCACCCATTTCCAAGCTCAAATGAGAATCTAAAATGAGGCTAAGCAAAGAAAGTAAAAAATTTTAATGAAGAATTTTAAGAATTTAAATAAAAATTGAGTATCCCTTTATTGTTACCAGTTCCTTCTACATTATTGTTAATCAAGAACTAATTTGCAATGATTAACACTTTATTCCATTTCAGAATGGCAACACCACATGCAGAATTGTCTTTGGAATTCAACAGTGATTATACGAATTATTATTTTCAAAACTCCCAAAATTGTTGATTTTTTTTATTCTCACAGAAGGGTATTTATTTCAGTCACTAAAAGAACAACAAAAAGTTTCTTTTGATGCATCCCTGACAAACATAACCTATCTGATTGCCTATTGCCTTTTTTTTCCCCAGAATAATAGCATTGTCAGAATTTAGTGACTAAATGTGCCTGTCATTTCTATCAAATGAGCCCAGGATAAAACTAGATGCTTCTAGAATTCTCCTTTTATTTCTGAGAACTTTTCTCAAACAATCCATGGAACACTATTGACAATGCTCCACATGTGATCATGCATTTGCATACACACTCCCACCTACTTACACACACTCAAACACAAGCACGCACACACATAAGGTGAAGGGTGTTTTTCAGGCATGGGAAAATGAAACAAGACTGTATTGCTATATATAGATGTTATGATCTTTTTTAAACAAACATGATGATTTAGAATTAGATTTTGATGACTTAGAAAAATAACAGAGATGAGATCAGTTTATTTTTAGCAACTCAAAGTATACTTCAAGGACAAATGGAAAAGGACAAAAATCTTGGTGTGACTTTGGGTGAGTTACTTAATTTCACTAGTTCTCAGGTCTTTCATGGGTTAAAAAAAAAAGGCTAAAAGTGATTCCAACGTATTGTTTTGATGATTATATAGAATGCATGCAAGGCACAGCACTGTACACAGAGGTGGTACTCAGTCATTTTTAGCTAATTTTATTATGAACAATGCTGACTGTATGCTGCTATCTATCCTAACTGTAGATGAAAAGACTGAAGGTCAGATACATTAGTTTTCTTAAACAATTGTACATGACTAAGTGATAGGGTTGAAATTCTAAATCTAAATGTCTACTCTCAATAGCTGATGGCTGCCTTCCATTACAAGAATAGAGTCATATTTTACCACCAGAAAGGTGGAAATATCTATCTAGGAATGGGAGGCCATTTTAGATTTAACTACTTAGATTTCGTAGGGGAAATTCTTGCTGTCCAATGAATTCACATCAGGTCTGACACTAAAACACTCATAAAGTCCCACAAATAAGTTGGCTATCTTTGCCACAGATGAACTGTGATATGTAAATTGTGTGGCTACATACATACACATGTATACACACATATTTAATTTGTTTAATCATTTAATTTTCTTCTTTACACTTCAAAATATTGGTCCCCATCATTTTTTAAGACTTCATTTTTTAGATAAGTTTCAGATTCACAGCACAATTGACAGAGAAGTACCAGATTTTCCAAATACACCGCCATCTCACCCCTGCACCGCCTCCCTAGTAATCAATGGCCCCCCACCAGAGTGGTCCATTTGTTACCATCGCTGAACCAATGGTGACACATCCTTATCACCCAAAGATCATAGTTTCTCTTAAGTTTCATTCTTGGTGTTGTCCCTTCCAGGAGTCTGGAAAATGTATCATGACATGAACCATTAGGTTATCACACAGAGTATTTTCCCTGAACTCTAAAAACCCTCTGAGCTCAGCCTGCAGACCATGCCCATGCTGGAATGAGAAGTTGACTTAGATACTAACATCTATTATTAATGATCCTGCAGACAGAGAACCTCAAAAGTGATGTTTCCAATCCCTTTCATCTTTCTACTTTTAGTTAAAGTGAAATTGATTCACTTTCAGAATACATTCTATGTCTTACTCCTGATATGCTGGATATAAATGATGTTTTTCTTCAAAAGTGATTGCTGGTAATGTAGAGATCATTTTTGGTTTTAATCCATATTAGAGCAAGAGGTACCTTAATGCTTCTGTTGGCAACCATCTTTTCACGGCAAAGATGGGGAGGAGTCCCCATCAATCTTCCTGTCCGAACAGTTCATTATACTGCTTTTCTATCTGGTTCAGTGGATAGAGGTTTCACCAGGCCCCATGCATTCATCGTTAAATTGTAATTCAAATCCTTCGTACTAAATCATTTTGATAGCCTACTTTTTTCCCCTTCAGAGATTAAAGAACACAGCTCAGCTCAGTTTGAAGTAAAGAATCCTGTTAATGAATAGATGAAGTCAGCCACAGCATTTCTTTGATATTGGGGGAGGGGCGTTCAAACATGTTAATTAGAAATGAGTCAATGGCGACAGGCAGAGTGGATGCCCAATTTAATTACATTTCCTTGAAATAACAGAAGTGGGGCAGCTGGCACGCGGCATTCTTCCCAATATGCATTTAGAGAAGTTTTGTTTTATCAGAAAGAAATGACAGTAGTTCAAGAAATGACTTAATTTGCATCAGACACATCTTTTCAGAATCTGTGTGCGTATGAGACGTTTTCAGAAAATGCAAAACTTTTGCTGGAACATATTTTTCAAATAAAACAAATGGATTAGTAAATAGAGTAGCAGCTTTAGTTTTGTGCTAATTAAAATATAATAATCTTTTAACAGTTTCAAGTCTCAAGGTGACTGACTTCAGAGCTCTGCCTTGGAGACTAAATTAGGAGCTAATATAATGATGTCTTCACAGGCCAACACATCATCTGCAGGCTGAATTTGCCTATAGACTACATTTGAGGAAGTCAACTCAAAGTTTAGTATCATCTACAAAACTTTTTTATGTTTAAATGCTATTGGAATATCTTTAGTTCAGTGTCCATAAAGTGATGTTGTAGACTTTTATAGATCCTTTGTGCTGTTTATTTATAATGTAAAAGAAAATTTATGAGAACATTAATACATAGTTATTTCTTCAAAAATACTCTTTCTCCTGTGCATACCAATTACTCTTCTAATAAAAATTTTCATCTCCTTTGAAACTTGTTTATTCCAAACCCTGCAATGCTTTCTCCTACCAGAAGTACTTCTTCAAATTATAGGGGAGGGTGTGTGTGTGGGGGGGGGATGTTAAGTTTCTGTAACATTAGCCAACATACCTGGTAGGCTTTGCTTTGATTAAAACATTTCTGGTAGGATTGATTAAAATAGTTTTGAGGAAAAGATGCATTACAAAAGAGGAATATGGATATGCAATGTATAATTTCATATCTAAATGACCTAGAGAACCCAAAATTATCTAGAATAAAATATCAAGGTGTGTTATGACCCCAAAGATATAACAGATAGTAGAGATTCAGAGAAAAAAATACACCCATTTCTTGGGTCGAGAGTATCTTTTCTTGCCTGGTAGATCATGACAAAAATGAAAACCACTTCTAATTGTAAAATAAATTAGTGCATCATATGTTGCCAGAGCCCTTCCATTAAAGACTGTTTCCTTGAACGGCTATAGGGACAGTTACCTATGTGCTGGCCATAGCAACAACTTTTTTCACTTGATTTTGAAATACCACCCAAGTGACCCATATTTGAATGACCTGAGTTGGACGCCATGATCCCATTGCGGAGGGATAAAAATTCAAAAAGAACTCATTTCTCCCTTAGGCATTAGACACATATGATGTATGTCAAGTGGTCTTTCCGAAACTGCTGCCAAAGCAGGACGCCAGCGCCAGTCAGTGCGTCCATGGCTGCACTGTTCTGTGTGCCAGCACCAGCCGGCAACGGGATCGTCCGGGTTAAAAGGAAAGGATGGGGGCGACTTAGTTCCTCTATTCCTTAATCATTTGTTCCTCTAATTGAATTTCTTTATTGTCAAGGCCATGTATCATAAATAATTAAATGATAGCCATTAATTGAAACTCGGTTCTAAGGGCAGAGTGAAATAGAAGTCTCAGCCAATTGTCTGTATTTTTAAATTTCTTCAGTTGGAGAAACACTGAATCTAAGTCCTTATAATTCTGAAGATATATATAACATATATAATAGAAGGTATTATGTAAGAACTTTATATAAATATATATAATGTGTATGTATATATATATTATTTGGGGATGATATATAATCTCAAAAGAACCACATTTGATCATTTTTAAATTCATTTTCATTAAAACTTAATTTTCCATGCTTGTGTACAGCCATTTATCCACCCAGTGATTAAAGAAGATTTTTTTTAAGTAAACTCTGGACTGAGAAAGCTGCATTCCCATCCTGAGCCTGAGAGAGCTCAGTCGATGTCCTCATGCAAGTAACTTCACCCCGATTTATGATTTATCTGTGAAAAAAAGAAAATTGGTTTAGATTTCTCTACTAGCTTTGTAATTACGTGGTGTGATCATTGGAATCAAATTGGCTTTCTGAAAAACGTTCCACGTGGCTTACTAGGTGCCCCGTGGGTAGATGGCTTCTGCTAGGATTGAGGCCCCTTCTCCTAAAGAATGACAATGTCCCTTGTTACGTTTAGTCTTTGGCACTTTGCTTCACTATGCTGTTTAAGGCAAGAATGATGACATTAGCAAATTAGAACTAGGAAGGTCCACTGGAAAGCATAACAAGAGAGAGCCATGTCTCATGCTCCCTCTCTTTCAATGTAAGACTAGCCTCAAAATCACAGACACGCCATGTAACAACTGCATACCCGTGTAGCGGCTCCAGAAAGTTATAAGAGCAGAACCAACTTTCGAAGAACTCCCAGTGAACAGAGAGCAGGTGGGAACAGGTTGCTGAGGGAGAAGGGTCAGGGGAGCAGGGAAGACACACAGGACCGAACGAGTCTGAGCGAGAAACTGCTGAAGAGGGGAAGCCATTCTGAAAACACTCCTGTTCAGAAAGAAAGAAGGTGCAGGACCAAGGTCAGAATAATGAGTCAGGAATTTATTAGGGACAGATGGGTCCCGTTCTCACCTTAACACGAAAAGCAAGCAGCTGCTATTGTTCCTCCGAGGTCGTTTTGGACAGTGCTTTCAGAGCAGGAGCTGACTGAGAAGGGCCCTGGACGTAAACCCTGGGGTTTCAGAAAGAAGTAGAGAAGAGAGCCCAGAGGAAGTCCAGATTACAGTAAAAAAGCAGAGCAATGAACTAGAAAGAGGGGGGTCCTCTGAATCTGCACTCAGCCATCCTGCAAAAGCACTTGGTATCACCCAGTGGAAGGGGCATTTTCATATGAGGACCGCCGCTCAGGCACAGAGCTCCCAGATGACTTATAACCACAAGGGTGTGATGCAGAAGTCAGTTCTTCTGTGACCACAGCGCTACCCACACCTTTGTCACAATCCCTCAAGGAAAAACTCTCATTCACCAAAGGTAAAGGGTCAAGAAGACTAAGGAAAGATGGCAAAGAAACCATATTTGAGGGGGAAAAACATATCCAACATCATAAAAACCGGGACACCAAATTCAGCAAAATGAGATTAAGGGAAAAAAAAAAAAAAAAAAAAACCACATCCATCAGTCATTACGAGAGAGCTCAGGGTTCCCAGTGGCTTAGGACAATGTGGCCTGACGTGCCATTTTATCTTGGGGGCTCTGAGCTTTGCCGTCCTGATGACTGTGGAACTTACATGGGAGTACACCAGCTGGGCCCATGGGGCCCAACCAAGAACTGACCAAGGCTCAGAGGGGAGGAAAGGGTAGACGGAGGGAGAACCTCCCCACCATCCATTTCAATGTCTTATGTCTTTACTCAAGGGTAGGTTTTTATTCTGTGAATGCCTGACTTGTCCCTAAATGGTCCATATTCCCCACGGGATGATTGGGTCTTTCACAGAAAGAAAGAAATGGCCACCTCATGTAGAACTCTAGAACATTTCCAATGCCACCAAGAACCCATGATAAAAATACATTATTTTAAATAACTACACAGCTTTACATTGCAGTTTTTTTATGTTTTTTAGTGCATTTATTAAATGGACCATGAGTCTAACCCATGGATAAGCAAATGAAAATACTTTGAATTTAAGTGAATTTAGTAATTCTAAAATAGAACAAAAATACACAGTAAAACTTTTGTAAACAAAAACGCTAATTGTAGTGACTCTCTCACATATAACATGAGAGACATCCATTCTAGAGAAAATTAGTGATTACGGTTCTAACTATATTTGAATTTATAGCAACAGAACTGCTACTCCAAACACAAAAATGAAAATCTTATACAATTACATTGTCTTAACCCATAATTTGGAAATGTAGTGTGATCTATAATTTTTCTGTCTAAGTCGAAGTGGTCAAACACAACAAGAAAGTATAGATTAGACTCTAGAGCTAGGCTGAATGACTCCATCTCTAACTAGTTGTATGAACTTGGTCATTGTTTAAAATTTTTTTCCTTCATTTTCCCCATCTGTGAAATTGGTAATAATGACAGGACTCACTTCACAGGAGTGTTTTTCAGACTAAAATGAGACGTGACTCTAAGACTGGCAGTAGGAGGGCTGACTCTATCATTATTTGCAGCCAGTGGTCATCAGAAAGAATACATAGGTGACACCAGCTGATGTCAACTCCTGAAGTCCTGATTTCGAGATCAGCTCCAGTGACGTCAGCTCTTCCTCATTTCTGATCTTAGAACTATTTCAAATTCCAGTTCCATGTGTAGGAACACGAGGCTGGTGTGTCATTGTTCCAATGTAATTTTTGTTCCCTAAGAGATTTTCGCTCTGATTGCAAAGCAGCTGATACAAAAATAGATCAGAAAAAGCACAAGCCTTTTCGAGTTGTGATCCATGGTTTTCCAGCATTGCTTCTGAAAACCGGACGTACTGCTCTTCAGGAAAGTGGTAGAACACCCCCGGGGTGACATCCTGCTAATGGGAAGCTCATACGAGGACACCTGCAGAGACCCATGGTACCCAAAAGCTGCCCCGGCTCATGTAGGCACACACCAGCTCAGATTGCTCTGATAAAGTTGGCCAATTTATATTTTACAAGTATTTTCTATAGCAGAAGCTCTGCTTGACTATGGGGATCCAGAAATCCTCTCCTCACCCTTAACAGGTCAGTGATGCTCAGTTAAAAGAAATTCTTGAATGTCATATTAAAAATCACCCTCCACATTGAAGGGTCCCACCTCTGCTTAGGAGAACAATGTGTGAGAGAACATTACTGCCACTGTAGCAACGAGGAAAGTAAGATAAGTCACAACGTCACACTCTCTTAAAACCGTTACAGGAATTGAGGACCACGGAAACACCTATGTACAGGATCCAATACATGAGAAGCACTCCTACGGGAGAAGAGACCCTAAGCACTTTGAACCCTGGTAGAAAGGCATCCACCGATGATAAGAAAAAACGGAGGCATTTTTTGAAGAATTTGTATAGCTTAGTGAGGGCTCACGTGGTGATTTAGAATCTCTAGGCACAGTGGCCACAAAAGCTTCTGCAGCCTACAATGCCTCTTTCCCAGGTGCCTCGGTAATAGCCCGTCAGCCATGCTCAGAAGGAATGCTGGGGACCCATCAAGATCTGGGAGGGACTCACTGCTGCTAGCCCTTTAGACCTCCAGGCCTGGGACCTGTAAAATCGGGAGGGCTCTTAGCGACCTCACTGGAGGCTGAGGTGCACTCTCGCCAGCTGAGAGTTGGACGCAGGAGAGAAAACTTCCAAATTCCCTATGTCATGGAATATGTGATCAAGATGCTTCAGCTGGGACAAGGCAGGGCTGAGAAAAATCCCGAGTCAAGGGCCCAGGGGCAACCGTTTGTTTTTTGTGGCATTTACTGTGATCTAGCCTTTGCTTATTTCTGTAGCTTGGAGGACACTGATTTGGGGGGATATTCTCAATCGTTGTTTCACACATCTCTTCTTTTCCTGTCTCTCTCTTCTCCTCTGGTGTTCCTATGGTGCACACATGACACCTTTTAGTGACTGTCACAGAGTCTCTACACTTTTTTTTCAGTTCTTTGTTTTCTTTGCCTCTCAGCATCTGAGGATGCTCCTGCAGTCTCCTCCCAACTCAGAGAGCCTCACCTCATCTGCATCCCATCCACTAATAAGCCCCTCAGGAGCATCCTTCCTTTCGGTCCCAGTGTTTTGACCTCAAGCACTTCTTCTTGGTCTTTTCTTAGGATTTCAGTTCTCTGCTCGCATTGCCCATCCGTCCAGGCATGTGGGCTGCTCTGCCCATTAGAGCCCCCACATGTCCACCTGTTGGCTCTGCCCCTCAAACTGCGATGCCTGTCTTTTGGAATACCTTGCGCATCTTTCCCCTGATGGCCAGATATGATGCTCGGAGTAAAAGGAACTGCTGTGGACTGTCCTTTAGTCATGTGGTGGCGAGGTGTGGGGGAGGGGAAGTCATCTAGTCCCACAATTAGGTCCCTTGTGAGCCTGGGACTCTAGACTGTGAGCTGCTCATGCGTCCCTCCTTCTCCCGTCTTTCTGAGGGACGGGATGAGCAGAGTGGACTGCGGCTAGGGATGCTCCTTCTCCCGGGTGGGAAGGCCAGACTGGCTGGCACTGGTTATTTCTCATCCCATGCAAGTCATTTAGGCGCTGATGAAAGCCCGACAGGAGAGGCTCCGGTTAATTAGTTTCACATGTGGGCACCCTCTATCAGAAGACCAGCAGGCGGGCTGCTGAGTATTTCAAAATGGTTTCTTTCGCTCTCCACCTGCTGGGGGCTTGGGAGGCTGTTTCTCCAACATTTACCATGAAAACCTGGTAGGTCGAGGTCCTCGAAGGGACACTCAGAGCAGCGTGGAAGGGAATTCCACCCCTGACTGGATCCCCTTGGAGTTTTTCAGTTTGGGACTTGTCTGCACTGAGCCACCAGCAGCTGGTCGGTCACGGCTCATGGTTTCTCACCCCGGATGGTTCTGATGAACTTTTCGGCCCCAAAGTTTCTGCTCCGGTGTGTTGTCCTTCTCTGTATCTGCCTGCCTGTCCCTCCAAGGCTGGGCAATGCCCTTTGCTCTGTGACGCCGACTTTCACAAGTTGTCACTTGATCGGTTTGTTCATTCCTCCTCGTTAGGACCCTGGGGCGACTTCCAAGCTCCTTTATGTGTAGAACTTAAACACATGGGACAACCTGAACAATTTTTTTCCTTAGATATCTAAGACAGTTAACAAATTAACATTTGTCTTTTTGGGGGATACTTAATATGTGAAAAATAAATAAATGTGGTTTTTTAGCCTTCTTATAAAGAACTGAAATTTCTCTCTTGGCAACAAAATCGCTGTGCTTTCATATTTTTCAGCTTGCATGAAATATAGGATATATTTTAAATATATCCTATTTTCTATAGCAGAGGCCTTGCTTGACTATGGGGATCCAGAAATACTCTCCTGACCCTCAACAGGTCGGCAATGCTCAGTTAAAAGACACTCTTGAACGTCGTATTAAAAATCACCCTCCACATTGAAGGGTCCCACCTCTGCTTAGGAGAACAATGTGTGAGAGAACATTACTGCCACTGTAGCATCGAGGAAAGTAAGATAAGTCACAATGTCACACTCTCTTACCATAAAAACCTGATAGGTCTGAAATTTCTTATGAAGAACTGAAATTTCTCTCTTGGCAACAAAATCGCTATGCTTTCATATTTTTCAGCCTGTATGAAATATAGGATATATTTTAAATACGTCACATGGTATTTGATTTTACCAGCCTTTTAATATTTTTTTCATTCAATATTTTTCACAGGCCCAACCTGGGCCACGGGATGATTATCAGTGCATAGAGCACTGTAATTTGAAGAAAAAACCGTAATTTTTTGTTGCTGCCAGTCATTTTTAGTTTAAATGACATGTTTTCTTTTCTTGATAAACTTTCCATTTTGTCCTTTTTAGAACTTCTAGTTCTCTATGTTCTATTTGTTTCCTGTCCTGCAGAGATGGTTCTTTGGGCCTTAGCGGGTAGTCAGATGAGCCGCTCTGCGTCGGATACTTGGAGTAAGCCAGTCATCTCAGAATCCATGTCCCCCACCGGCTGTTCCTTTGAAAAGGCTTGGTTTTGGTGTGTTGAGCATTTTTTTTATTACATCCTGGGCACTGTGACAGCAAAGTTATGTGCAATCGGGGTTTTTGTTCACGTTCCCTGGAGGATGCTGGCCATTTATCTCTGGGGGCGGTGCACCGTGTTCAGTGGGCCAGGTGTGGTCCGTGTTTCGTTGGAGAGGTTCATTCGAGTCTCACGTGACTTCTCGGAGCCTCAGCCTGGCTGATTTCACCTGTCTCAGGGACACCTATGAGGTCCAGGCGTTAGGCTGGGAATGTTTGCAGGTGGACCGGATGTTAGCTGAGTTCTGGAACCTTCACCTTGCTGGTTTGGGTTTGTGTGAAACAGGTGCATGCATTCGCAGGTCGGGCTGTGGGTTTCATGGGTTGCTGCCCAGGAAGCCGGCTTCTCTTTGTCTTCTATGCCTCCTCTGTCCCCTCCTCTGGAATTCCTTCCACATCCTCAAGCCTCACGGGCAGTTTTTTCATCGTTCGCCAGCCAAAAATATTCAGACATTCTGTCCAAGCGTTTGCTGCACCGATTGTCCCTGGGCCACTGTCATCCACCCTGGTGCAAAGCCACAAGACAAGAAACAAATAAGCCAGCAAACTCACCTGTGAAAGCGTTGCCTCTCCACGTGGTGGCTCATCTGAGCCACCCACCTGCTTTCCTTGACTTTCTAGGATTCCTCCAGTCCATGCTTGTTTTGCTTTGTTTTGTTTGGTTTTCCTTTGTAATGTACCCAGATTTTATGGTTGTGATTATGAGAGGGGTGTGGGTACTAAGGGCTTGGATCCCCGCAGGCAGAGTGGGCACCCCCCCCCCCCAAAGGTGCACATCTCCAATAAGCACCTGTTTCCCTCCTGCAGTGAGACAGGGTAGGAGTGAGGCACTCAAAAAGGCTTTGAAAAGCAGGATGTTGGTCACGTTCCTGCAGGTGCGTTAATGAGGCAGCAGGTAGCCTGGGCGGGATTCAGGGCTAAATTGAACACTGAGAGCCATTCAGTGGCACCGGGTAGGATGGCTGCACCTTACGGCTGCCCGGCTGCTTAGCAGACAGCAGGACCGGGAAATCACCTTTCATGTTTGCTACTTAAGAATTTTACCCAGATTTATTATTACTATTTTTTAATTTGAGCAGCTGCTCTCCTCTCTCTTCTGAAAACCGAACAGACGCATCTGTCTTAGGGAGCAGCTAGAGTGAAAAACAAACAAGCAAAAAAAAAGGTTTCTGTAAAAGTCAACGTTTCCAAACAATTCCCATTGCCGCTCCAGCTCTATTGGGCACTCATCGCAAGGTACTCTCTCACCAGAAAACCCCTTTCTTCAAAATAGGTACTTGTATGCTTTGTAACTTACTGCTAAGAGGCAGTGAAAGATAATAGAATTATCTATCAGTTGAGGGCTTCATCATTAAGTGGCAGCTGCTGTTTCAGATCCAAATTACTGACGAGGTTTCCAAAGAAACACACTCTTTGGTTACTACCCTCGACATGGACCCAGTGGTTCAGTATTTCGAGCTATTTTAAAACACCCAGCAGTACTATCTAGGATTGACTGGATTATTCATCTATGATCCCCGGGTAAGATGGGGAGGGAATCACGGCGTCAATAAATGCAGACTACGGTTTTGTTTCTGTAACCCTCCTAAGAGCACCCTGCATGGGTGCCGCAACTTCCTCATTCATTCCGCAGAGGGTCCATCCCTTGTACTGAAAGACAGTGTGATTGATTTCAGTTCAATGTTACGTCCCCCACGTGGATGCCTCTCTTCACTCATTCTGAGAACATTTATCTTCATTTTTTGGTATAGTTTCTTGAAGCTTGGGGTCCTATATTTTAATATAGTCTGTATTAAAAATGTTATAACTTAGAATCAAAAGCGCATTTGCCATGTTGTTTTTCTAGAATATGATGAAATAAGAAAAATTTTTTCCCTAGGAAAATAACACTATTTTCATAAAAGAAACTTCAGAAATCAAAATAGTAGTTACCAATAAAATGTAGGATGAGATGCATTTACGTTTTGACAGATGTTTTTCTTCCTAAAATATAGCTGTTGATTATTTCATAAAGAAAATAAATAGAACTAACAGCACAGTGTTCTTATCTGGGAAAATAAGTTGGTCTCTAGGTGCCTATGGTAACTTGCTCGAAGCCCGAGACCAAGGTGTCTGCAGGGGTGGTTCCTTCCTAGTTCCACGGAGGGAGACTGCCCCTTGCCTCTCTTCATTGCTGGTGTTTGTGGGCATTCGCATCATTCCTTAGCAATAGACTTATCTCTGCTTAAGAAAAAACCTTCATCGCACAACATTCCCCCCTATGTCTGTCTCTCTGTGTCCAAGTTTCCCCTTTCTGGAGAGACACCAGTCACACTGGATTAGGACACACGCGAATGACCTCATTTTCACTTGATTCTTTCTGTGACGACCCTGTCTCTAATAAACTCAGCTTCTCAGATCCTGGGGGTCGGGGCTCCAACAGAATCTTTTCTGGGAAGACAAGACTCAACCCTTAAAAGCACTTACATTTCGAACTACCATCCCAAGTCAGGAATCGTACCCTGGCCTTTGTATTTGTAGGTGATTCCCGAGAAGGTAACGGCACATTCCCGTTTGTCTCTCTATTCCATTCGTGCTTGTTGTAAGGAAAAGAAATACCCTGCTACAAAATTTAATAAAGTGTGTTGTTTAATTCTGTTAGAGCTTATTTGAGTGAAACTACCATTTACTTATTTTCTTTCATTCCAAACCGTATTTTTGAGAGCTCTTGGGAAATAGACTTTCGCTTAACAAGAATTCAAAGGGCTCTGCCCTCTAGTGGATTGGATGGCCTTGGACTCCATTTTTGCAAAGTAAGAAGTTGTCTAAGCATGGAAAAAAACCATAGCTTAAATTTCATAATGATCTGAGTCAATAACTATCATAATTCTTATTTTTTTAATAATAATATAGTAATGCAAGTCTGAAGTCCTGGAGTTCAGTAGTATTTCTCCAAACAACAGGTCTTGTTGTATGAGACCCTCATGTCTAGATTCCTAGGGTTTATAAAGATTATTTATTCTCTAGTTTGATAATTCTGTATCCCATCATTACAGAGGGCCATTAGAGGTAGGCAAAGGTAAAGTAGCAAAATGTGCTTTAGAAATGTCCCTTCTGTTTGAAAATTCATTCTTAAGGCGAATAAGTAAGCAAAGTGTGTAACCAATGATTCAAAATAATTTCGCCCTATTACACATCACTTGAAAGACAAGGGCTTCTTCTTAGAAAACTGCTAGAACTCATAAGCAAATAAAAATGTCTTATTCGGTGCATATGCATTTAACTACTTATTACAAAATGATTATGAGTGGAAGAATCTAACAGGCAATTTTACATTAATAACATTCTTGCACCTCATTTTTCTAAACATGTTTATTGCCTGAAATTGGCTGTCATTTCTATACTTGCAAAGTAGATACTAAAACTTAATATTGATTAAGTTTTATTAGATTACTGATATTTTTAGATAATGAGAATCTCAGAAACTCACTTTTTTTTTTAACTTGATGAAGTTTGGCTATGTTATTGGACCTGCTTCATAGAAGGGCTGTGTAGAGATGCCCTGTAGCAAAATCTGTCTTCTCCATAGGCAGTCAGCATGACCCCACGGTGACTGTGCAGAGCCCATGTTCTTCTGAATCTGGTCAGTGACTTTGATCTTGCCACATGGATCAGGGACTTGAGATACCCCAGTTTTCTGCTGACTTGCATTTCTCCTCTCCCAGAGATATATGAAATTCTCTGTGATTAAGCAGCAGTCGAAATTGCTTTCACATAAATAGCAAGTAGTTCACTTTGCGAAGGTAAAGGTGATAACCAACCTCATATTTTCTGCGTGAAAGATGACATCAAAATCCATGTAATTCACTAACCAGAGAAGATTAAGAAAGAACATTTTTTTAAATGCTGGTTGAAGTGGGGGTGAGGGGAGCAAATAGAACACTTCAGCAAATTCTTGCTAGAAAGCATTTATCAATAAGGTTGAGTGCCAAATATCTTTTCCTGTTTTCTATAATTCTATGTGTGGTTTGAGTTGCCTTGGCCAATTCTCAAAATAAGTCAGCAACTGATTATTTCAATCTAGTCTACATTGTGTACTTTCAACTGATTTTTGTTTTTGACTGAGTTACGAGAGAAATAAGGCATGTTATTAGTTGACGCATATAAAAGTGATTTAGAAATGCCTTTTTGCTGTCCAATCTATCATTATATCATGGTCTATATTTTACAGGGGTACACAGAAAGAGTCCTGTTTCTTTTCTTCCTAGAGTTTTGAGATAAATCACATACGGCATCGGGTTAGGCTAAAGTGTATGCCGTGATGATTGGATATCTGCATTTATATTGAGAAATGGTTACCACGAACCAATGTGCTCGTCGGCACATGCATTCCTACACATGATGACAATTAAAAAATATTTAGCTGGTCATTCTCTCATTAGTGTTTAATTTGCTTTTTCCTGATAGCCCATTCTTATATGCTTATTGGCTTCTTGGCCATTTGAATAACTTCTTGATGAAATTTCTTTTCAGGTATTTTTAATTAGGTTCTTTGTCTTTTTCTTAGGGACTTGAATTCATTTTACATATATTATGCAGAACACACACCCGTGTACATATACACTCTGTATTTACTTTTTATAAATACGATTTATAGTGCTACATATTTGATTGAAATAAATGATTTCATGAAAAAAAAGTTTGAACATCACTGATGGGTTTCATTAGCATTTACTGAATGTGCATGATGTCTCCCGGGCATTTGTGAGCACTGACTGTTCGGTGCCAGGAGAGGCACAGGTAGCAGAGCAGTGAAAACTGTCTGTCTGTGTGAAGCCCTGGCTGGTTGGCTCAATGGTAGAGCATCGGCCCAGCGTGTGGAAGTCCTGGGTTCGATTCCTGGACAGGGCACACAGGGGAAGCACCCATCTGCTCTTCACCCTTCCCCTGTCTTTTCTCTCTCTCTCTCTCTCTTCCCCTCTCTCAGCCAAGGCTCCATTGGGGCAAAATTGGCCCCGGGCACTGAGGATGGCTCCATGGCCTCTGCCTCAGGCACTAGAATGGTTCTGGTTGCAATGGAGCAGTGCCCCAGATGGGCAGAGGATCACCCCTTAGTGGGCATGCTAGGTGGATCCCAGTCGGGCTCAATCAGGAGTCTGTCTCTCTGCCTCCCTTCTCTCACTTAGGAAAAATACAAATAAATAAATAAATAAATAAGAGTGCCTGTGTGACCTTGACCCCATGCAGCCTGGGATGGCAGACTGTAAACAAACAAATCAACACTTCATTGCAATAACCCCGGACCTGGGGCTCATTTTCTCTTACAACATGTGTTTCACCTTTCCAGAATTTTCAGCTCAGTCCAGGACATGACTTAGCCCCAATGGCACTAAGATACAGCCTAGCTCGTCCCTTTTGTGTTCCTGGCGTTAATTTTTTTGTTGTACATTATCTTACTTCTTATCTTTTCTGATATCCTTTACAGAATTTAGATACTGCTACTTTTCAGCAATAGACTGTTTAGGGGTCATTTAGTGTCTCAAACTATTGTGATTGACTGAAGGTCTTTCACAACACGTGCGTAAAATTTGTGTTGGTTTTCTATGTCCTTGTGTGTACTGACTTTGCTATAAACTATCTTTAACCTTTAGGATTAGCTATTCTGGTGTATCTCATAGCACTCAATAGCCATGCATAAAACATCTGGTAATTATGCTGTTTGAAATCGCTCTTCAAAGGTTGCAATTTAAATAATTAGAAAAATGGGTGAAATATTTTTCTTGCATGTCATTGAAATTTTTTTTTTCTGCAAACAACTAAAACATACCTCAGCAAAGTAGTGTAATTAATGCCACCAACACCCGCCAGGTATCACTTCTGATTCCATTAACACAGAGATCTCAGTTAGTTGCCGTAATGGGATGCTCTTATGTGCAGATTCTGGGCAGAGCAATGTTCAGTTTGATGGAATGAGACAAGTGATCTCCGCATGTCATCTCCTGGACCTGGTGTGCAATAAATCAGATGAAAGCTTAGCCTGCATGCCACCCTGCACAGAAATGACAACCCAATTTGATGTCTCAGATGCTACAATACATTGATTTTGTTTCCAATTCCCAGTGTATGAAAATAATTGTTTTTATCAGCCTTAATCATGACATTTCCAAATCTTAATCTTGTGACACAGAATGTGTTGAATAAAAATGGGGTCGTGTGCTTCTGTCTCCTGAGGGAAGCCTAAGTGTCATGTTACACTCTAAGTTAACTAAGTTTAATGCTTTTAGGAACCCAGGCAATACGGATTAAATGGAAGAATTCATACTAAATTCATTTCTAAAATAATAAGCACTTATTTAAACTATAGTACTACTTAATATCAGTTTAGATAAAAAGCCAGCATAATTTGTATAGTACAAAGAAAATGTTGACTATTATTGGATGCAAACATTAGTATGTACCACACATCTACTTCAGAACGGTGCCTGATAAAACAAAACTGGCTCTTTATAACAATAGCATTATCTACAACAAGCTTTTCAGGAAAAAGGCATTCTATATTTTATAGCAAACACTCGATCCTCAAAACAAAACAAAAAACTGATGATTTTACTGACAGTCATACTGAAATCCTACATCAAGCAAGTAATAGCCTAGATTGAACAATTTTTCAAAGAGTTTAATCTGTTAGCAATAATGTCAAAGAGTTGAAGAGGAGAATTCTGTATGATTTTATGATTTTAAATAATGACTTTATGACTATAAGCTTTCAAAATATATTTTTATAGAAACTTAAGTTGATACGTTAGATGATTCTGAAAGGCCAAATCATGATGGAAAAAAATCTTTTGCTATTCAATCTAGCATATAGAATATATATTCATAAATATTTATGTAAATTACATATTTTTTCTAGAAGTATTCAATGAGATTATTTATGTATTAAAAAGTTAATACTAGGCCCTGGCCAGTTGGCTCAGTGGTAGAGCATCGGCCTGATGTGCAGAAGTCCCGGGTTCGATTCCTGGCCAGGGCACACAGAAGCACCCATCTGCTTCTCCACCCCTCCCTCTCTCCTTCCTCTCTGTCTCTCTCTTCCCCTCCCGCAGCTGAGGCTCCATTGGAGCAAAGATGGCCTGGGTGCTGAGGATGGCTCTGTGGCCTCTGCCTCAGGCGCTGGAATGGTTCTGGATACAACAGAGTGACGCCCCAGAGGGCAGAGCATCGCCCCCTGGTGGCCATGCCAGGTGGATCCCGGTCGGGCACATGCGGGAGTCTGTCTGACTGCCTCCCCATTTCTAGCTTTGGAAAAATGGAAAAAAAAAAAAGTTAATACTAGAACACTTTCTAAGGTTCAGGAAGGGACTACAGCTAATTGTATAATAAATATTTCTATTTTAATGTATAAATTACCTTAATACCTTATATTTTGGCTCAGAACACAATACTATATTATGTATATTTTATTTCAAACACAAAAAATCAGAAGATTTTGGCACTGTTTTGGGGAATTTAATGTAAATTGATATATTTATGCTGAACACTTTGAATAATGTAATAATATTAAAAGTCAGTTTTTTTATTACTTTAATGTGGGTCCATGAGAGATAATTGGAGGGGATTTTGTTCGTTTTATTTTTAGCTGGATCTTAACTAGAGGCTGCAGAGTTTTTCAAATATATGTACATTATCATTGCCCTATAGGTATTTACAGTATCATTTCATTTAATAAAATAATTATTGGCTGAAAATAAACTTGAGTAGAACCTTTTAAGTAACTCAAAAAAATTCATTAGATGAGCAACGTGTCATTTCCAGAATATAATGTATATTTCAAAATGCCTTGATAACTTCCACTTTGTAAATGTTGGAAGTGATCATATAACATCAGAGTTGAAAATAGGCCAATTCTCAGTCTTAATAGTCAAAGTGATTTTGAACTCAGGACTGGAGAAGGTGTGTGTAGACAGAACCATTTATCAAAAATATTTTTGCTCATCTCCTAAGAACACTGACAAGAAATGGATTATGAGTATATTTTAAGGTTATTTTCAATAAATCTACTTTCTTCTGGAAAAAAAAGGCTAATTTAAAAGAATAATTTTAGTATGGTTATAGGTAATTTAACTAGTTGCTACTGCAATCATGGACACAGGATGAAATTTTTATCTTTAGTGATCAATTACGTATCTTTTTTTTAAATTTTAATGGGGTGACATTGATAAATCAGGGTACATATGTTCAGAGAAAACATCTCCAGGTTATTTTGACATTTGATTATGTTGCATACCCCTCACCCAAAGTCAAATTGTCTTCCGTCACCTTCTATCTGGTTTTCTTTGTGCCCCTCCCCTTCCCCCACCCCCTCCCTTTCCTTTTAGCCTTTTTTTTTTATAAATAAATTTTTATTTTATGGGGTGACATCATTAATCAGGGTACATATATTCAAAGAAAACATTTCCAGGTTATCTTGTCATTCAGTTCTGCTGCATACCCATCACCAAAAGAGAGATCGTCCTCAGTCACCCTCTATCCAGTTTTTTTTGTACCCCTCCCCCTCCCCCTCTTCCTCCTTCCCTCCCCCCACCCCCCGTATCCACCACACTCCTGTCCATGTCTCTTAGTCTCGCTTTTATGTCCCACCAATGTATGGAATCCTGCAGTTCCTGTTTTTTTCTGATTCGCTTATTTCACTCCGCATAATGTTATCAAGATTCCACCATTCTGCTGTAAGTGATCTGATGTCATCATTTCTTCTAGCTGAAAAGTATACCATGGTGTACATGTGCCCCATCTTCTTTATCCAGTCTTCTATTTTTTTACAGTGATTAAAAGCCTTTAAGCAAACTCTTGGCCAATACAGCAAGAATCCATAAAAGAGTAGTGTCCTTAACATGTTCACCAAGTCCAAGTTACGTACCTTCTAATGTATGGTCCAGACTTCCATTTTCTCCTTCCAAAGTAGCTTCCAAACGAAGTGCTTTTGATCTAAAATGAACTAAATATACCATTTATACCAATGCATTGATGTGCAGATACATCATTTGTGGAAAACCAAGTCACGGGAGAGAAGGTCTAGAATATAGCAGGCTGTTCACTTAAAAAATAAGGCACATAGGCCCTGGCTGGTTGGCTCAGCGGTGGAGCGTCGGCCTGGCGTGTGGGGGACCTGGGTTTGATTACCGGCCAGGGCACATAGGAGGGGCGCCCATTTGCTTCTCCACCCCCCCCCCCTTCCTCTCTGTCTCTCTCTTCCTGTCCCGCAGCCAGGGCTCCATTGGAGCGGAGATGGCCCGGGCGCTGAGGATGGCTCCTTGGCCTCTGCCCCAGGCGCTAGAGTGGCTCTGGTCGCGGCAGAGCGACGCCCCGGAGGGGCAGAGCATCGCCCCCTGGTGGGCCGAGCATCGCCCCTGGTGGGCGTGCTGGGTGGATCCTGGTCGGGCGCATGTGGGAGTCTGTCTGACTGTCTCTCCCCGTTTCCAGCTTCAGAAAATTAAAAAAAAAAAAAAAAAAGACTTCAAAAAAGAAAATAAGGCACAGTCACACATTTTATTACCATTGTTATTGACATTATATCGATCCAAAAATTTATAGTTTATATAATACTATGTCCTCTGTTTGGTGCTATTATGTTAAAGAACATTAATTAGACCTGCCCCAATTTTTTTTTAAATTTTAGGGGAAACATTAGAGATCACTGGTTTTAAACATACTCACTTTACATGTTTAGTTGTTTATAGTTTGGGTGTTTGTTGTTTTGTTATTTGTCAGTTTCTTCTAGAAATGCCTCTAAGAAAATTATATTATTTAGCTTAAAACTACTATTTGTTGGAAAATAGCATGGGGGCTTTTTGGGGTTTTTTTTTAGGGTTCTCTATGTCTTTTTATGGCTTTATAGCTCATTTCCTTTTAGCATTGAATAATAATTCCATTGTCTGGATGTACTAGAGTTTGACCCATTCACCTACTAAAGGACATTTTGGTTACTTCCAAGGTTTGGTTTATTTATGGTTTTGGCAATTATGACTAAAGCTGTTATAAATATCTATTGCATATTTTTATGTAGGCATAAAGTTTTTAACCCCTTTGGGGAAATACCCAGGCGCATGATGGCTGCATCACGTGACAAAAGTATGTTTCGTTTTATCAGAAACCGCCAACTCTCATCTAATGTGGCTGTGCTGGTTTGCACCCCACCAAGCAAATAGGAATGTTCCTGTTGCTTCTGCTGTTCTCAGAGCTGCAGGTTTTCACCATTTGGGCCATGTAGAGTAGTATTAATTTGCATTTCCCTAAAGACATAAGATGTGGAGCATCTTTTCATATATGTGTTTGCCATCTGTATGTCTTCCTTGATGAGGTGTCTGTTACTTGGCTCATTTTATAATTATTTGTTTTCTGATTGTTGAATTTTAAGAGTTCTCTGTATGTTTTGGATAACAGTACTTTATGAACAGCATCTTATGCAAATATTTTCCCCCAGCCTGTGACTTGTACTCTTATCCTGTTAACATGATTGTTCACAGAGCGTGTCTTTAATTTGAATGAAATCTGTCTTATCGATTATTTCCGTAAATGAACTGAGACTTTGCCCTTGTATCTGAAATGTCATCTTTATACTCGTGGTCATCTAGTTTTTCTCCTGTGTTACCTTTTAGGCATTTTGTAGTTTTGCATTTTATATTTAGCTTTGTGGTCCATGTTTGATTTCATTCATGTGGAGAGTTTAAGGTCTGTGTTGACATTCATCTGTTTGCATGGGATGTCTGGTTACTCCAGGACTGTTTGAGAGACTGTTCTTGCTGCAGTGCGTTGCTGTGGCTCCTTTGTGAAAGATCAGTTGGCTGTATTCATGTTTTCTCCTTCTGGTGTCTCTGTTCTATCCCCCTGATCTATTTGTCCTTTAACCAAGTCTACACTGCCTAAGTAACTGTAGCCTTAGAGTAAGTCTTGATGTCAGGTAGTATCAGTCCTCAAACTTCATTGTTCTTCCTCAGTATTGAGCTGGCTACTTAGGGTCTTCTGCCTCTCTCTTTAATCTTTAGCATTACTTTGTTGATTTCCCCAAAATAACTTGCTGGCATTTGGTGGTGGGGAGTGATGGGGGCGGGGTGGATTATATTGGATCTATAGAATAAGTGGAATCACTGACATCTTGACAACATTAATTCTTCCTATCCACAAACTAGGAATAAGGAATAATTCTAAAGAGGTAATAAGATAGATTGCAAAGTTCCTAGGAATTGAAAGAAATTGGTTAAACTCGAATGATTTGCTAGGTTGAGGGTAATATATATATATATATAATCGAAAAATGTGACACAGGATTCTTGCTTAACATAAATTGGTACCCATAGCAGAAATGGGTAACTCGGGAAGAGAAACAGGTTACAGCCTGGATCCTGAGAACATTTTTGGATGGGTGGGTTTGGAAGTGCAACGGGTCACCTAGCTGGAGCTTTAAAGGACATAGCTAAATGCCTGTGTCAGAAACTGGAGGAAGAGGCCTGGGCAGAAATGAAAAATGTGTACTCATTGGTACCTCATCTGTTCATTGACCCATCTGAAATCAGTGCCATGGAAACACAAAATAGTTTTATTTCTGTCCAGTGACGGCCTTTTCTGCTGCCCCTCAGCTGTAAACAGGGCACTGGCTTTGAGGCAGCACCTAGGTCACTGTGTCCTCTTGCTGAGTGAAACCATTTCAGTACGCACCATTGCCAGACAAGGTCATTCCGTGAGCATGATGGAGCGAGACAACAACGAGATCACCCTCTCTACTCAGGGAGGAGCACACATAAACACAACCACACTGGCTGGACCCAAAAAATGAGCAGCATTGCCCCTCCAGACTAACCTGCACGCCTCCTGGTTAAAGAGGATTGATGCCCCATCACAAAACATTCACTCTGAGTGACACCGTCCAATCCGGTGCGAGATCATGGAGCAGAGCAAGCGAAAAAGGAAAGGTTTGAAAACCTGAGAGGGGACAGCACTGATAGTCTAGGGCATCTGGAAGTATAAAGACAGAGCGAAGGATTAACAACTGGGTCACTAGAGATCATCCTGGGACTCAGGAGGAGGACTCAGAGACAGGGCAGAAACACGCAGATGCCTTTGTGATGTGAACGAGCATGACAGGGATGGAGAACTTTGTTTTCTTTTTAACATGAAAACCATTTTATTTATTTTTTATTTCCTAATTAGACGTATTGGGGCAGCACTGGCTAATAAAATCACACGGGCTTTAGATATGCGATTCTGTAACACGTCATCTGTCCATTGCCCTGTCTGTGTGCCGACCCCAAGTCAAGTGTCCTGGAAGGGGGACCTTTAGATGTTTCTAACTTTCTGAATGAAACAGTCACAAAAACAATGCCACGTGCTGGTGGTAAGTTACAGGCATTGAGGGGGAAACTTTTTTAAACCCGATCAGGGTTAGGAGAATGTCCTGACCCTGTCAAGAAATGATCAAAGCCCAATAGAGAGATGACAAAGGGGACTGGGACTGTGTGGTTAGGGGTCCAGTGTTTCATGGACACAGTTTTTATAGTGATGAAACTTTTCACAGCAAAAGTGGATCATATATATACTTGACCTGGCCGGTTAGCTTAGTGGTTAGAGTGTTGGCCTGGTGTAGAGACATTCTGGGTTTGATGCCAGTCAGGGTACATGGGAGAAATGACAATCTGGTTCTCTCCCCCTCCCTCTCTCCATTCTCTCTCTCTTCCCCTCCTGCAGCCAGTGGCTCAACTGGTTTTAGCCTTTTGACCCCAGGTGCTAAGGATTGCTCAGTTGATTCAAGTATCAGCCCCAGATGGGGGTTGCCTGGTGGATCCTGATCCTGGCCCAGGCACATGCAGGAGTCTGTCTCACTATCTCTCTTCCTCTCACTTTAAAAAGCAAACAAACAAAAAAACCCCACTATATAGTAATGCCCCATACGCCCTTATTCAAGATTCTGCTTTTTTCGGTTTCAATTTTCTCATTATTGACTGTGATTCCAAAATATTTATTACAGGAAAATTATTAGTTATTATTGTTAATCTCTTACAGGGCCTTTATTATAAATTAAACTTAACCCTAGTATATGTAGGGAGCGGAGCCATCCACAGGGCCAGGCACCCACTGGGTGTCTTGAAACACATGCCCCATGGATAAGGAATGACAACCATACTGAGAAAGGGCTTCCTCTCTGCCGGTCTGTATAGATTATAGGAGTTAGACTATGGGACTAGGTAGGTGGGCCGAAACAGAGATAACAAAAGATGTGGGGGAAAGAGAGGCCAGGCACGGAGTGGTAGACTGAGGAAATCATGTTAAAAAGAGAACGACTGGGCAAAAAAAAAAAAAAAAAATGGGTGTGAACAGAAAACCTTGAATTTATGGAAGATAAGGGCATTCTTTAATTTTGTTGGCAGCTTTGGTTAAGAAATTTTACATAAACAGTTTATTGTCTATGTGATCCTTAGCAAGTTTTTTTTAATTTTTAATTAAATAGCAATCTAGTGTCTTTCCTAATAAACCTATATACAACCTAAAGAGTTCCTAAAACTTCATTAAAATTTCCCCTAAAGAACTGACATGATGTGCAATTATTTTCTTCCATAGGATTTTAAATGCTCAGAAGCCATGATACAAAATGTACAAAATGTGCAGAGAAAATAGCATTTATTTGCCAAAAGAATAGTAGAGAGTGTGAAAGGTGGCACTTGTGCTGATGTCACAAAGTGGGATTTTGAGATGAGTCCATCTGTTTGTTTCTTTTACCCGAGGTCAGTCTGAAACTGCTCTGTGACCAGAAAGAGCCCACAGTCTGAGTAAACTGGCATGCTTCTAAAATCACGACATGCTGCCTGACCTGTGGTGGTGCAGTGGATAAAGTGTCGACCTGGAAATGCTGAGGTCGTCGGTTCGAAACCCTGGGCTTGCCTGGTCAAGGCACATATGGGAGTTGATGCTTCCAGCTCTTCCCCCCTTCTCTCTGTCTCTCCTCTCTCTCTCTCTCTCTCTCTCTCTCTCCCTCTCCTCTCTAAAATGAATAAATTAAAAAAAAAACATAAAATCACGACATGCTGACTTTCCTTTACACAGTTCGTGTCTTTCAAACATTATAAAGTTATGTTCTATTTAAGACAATTATTACTCTTCAAGTGGAACCTCACAAAAAATAGTATGATTAGAAAATAAACCCTGCCATCGAAAAAAATGCTATTAAAATATGTTTAAATTAACATTCAGATCTGAAGTTGACAGTATCCCATTGCGAGAACATATTAATTCACTGCCTTGAAAGACAATTTTATGGAAATGTCTTGCTAACAGCGAAACCGACTGCATTTCACATTGATTGTGGAAGCTTTGTAATGATAGTTATTTTGTCTCTCAATGAACTGGGCTCAAAGGACAGCACCAGTAAAGAAGTTAAATGGAAAAAAATAAAAATAAAATGACCTGCTCTCTGGAATAATGTAAGCATCCATTTCTGACATGAAAAGGAAGACTCTTATTCAAAGGCACTTTAGCTAACTTGCGTGTTTGTTTTCCTTTCTACATCAAGACACAGTTAACTCACTTTTGCATAACATATTTTGCGTTTAGTAATGGTACTCCTCTGCCTTTATGCAGATGTTACTCACTTTAGACTAGAGTATGATTATTTTTTCCAGTGTCCCACCTTTTTTAAACACATAATCAAATATGCAAAAATAGATGTACAGAAATGGTCTCTTCTCAGGAATAGAACCAATGCAGCCAATAATCAAAGTGGACCTGGTACAAGATGCTACTTTTTCACAACTGTTGCTCTGAGGGCTTTTGCTTTGAAAGAAAAATAAATAAACTAGTATATTTTAATTGATTTTCTTGGCATTGGCATGCATGATACTGTGGTTTATAATATAGAAAGATATAGTGGGTCTTTGTCCCCTTGTCTGGCACACTGCTCCTAAAATCCTTGTTATTTCCTAAGTGAAGAGAGAAGCAAAGGTGTCCCATGGTGACTTTGGGACCCCACATTAAGAGGAGAGCTGGTTGCCAAGAGACCCAGCCCTGGTTAGAGGGTGGGAACTTTCTGTCCTTCCCCCTGATTTCTGGAGAGGGGAGAGGGGCTGGAGGTAGAATCGTCACCAATGGCCAGTGATTGAATATATCATGACAATATGATGATGCCTCCATAAAGCCTCAAAAGGACAGGGTTCGAAGAGCTTTCTTCTTGGTGAACATGTAGAGATGTGGGGAGAAAGGAGGAGAGCATCCAGACAGGGCATGAAAGCTCAGTGCCCTTTCCCCAGACTGTGCCCTCTGCCATTCTGCCATCTGGCTGGTCCTGAACAATACACTTGTATAGGAAACTGGCGATCAAGTAAGAAAAATACTCCTCTGTATTCTGTGAGCTTCCCTAGCAAATGAATGAAACTTGAGGAGGAGGTGGTGGGACTCTCCGATTTATAGCCAGTTGGTCAGAAGCACAGGCAACAACCTGCCTTGCAACTCACTAGCATCTGAGCTGGAGGGTGGGGACAGGGGCTGTCCTATAGAACTGAGCCCTTAACCTGTGAAATCTCGTCCGACCCCAAGGTAGTTAGTGTCCAAATTCAGTTGCATTAGGACACGTGCTGGTCTGAGAGTTGTGTCTTTGTGGGGAGAACCTCCCCCATGTTGGAAATTGGGAGAAGAAATCTAATTTAGTGCTTTATTACAAAGTGACTAAATAAAAAAATAGTATGTGCACAATTTTATGTTTCACTTTTTCTGTGCACAATTTTAAAGACTATATAAAAGTGTTACAATTTAGTAAAAAAACATTACTGCCTTATCCTAAATTCCTAGTTTAACTTTCTAGGAAAGTTAAAAGACATTCTTTCTTTATCCATTTTTTATGCTTTGGCATTCCTGGGACCCTCAGGATAGGAAATACCAAGGTTATCCTTCCTTTTTTTATTATGATTTTTAGACAGATTCTTCTGACTCCCCCTGAAAGATAAAAATGTTTCTCCCATTTTCACTTCCTTCCCTTTCAAAGCTAAACAATTCATGCAAGTTCATTCTGGTTGTCTTTAAGATTTTAAATATATACTATGCCCAAGCCTGCATTTCTTGATAAATCAACATTTAAAGTATTTTAACTATTCATTCAGATAAGAAAAACAGTGTCCCTTCTAGTAGCTTCTTCCCACTCATTCCGCCAATCACTTAGTCTCTCACATATATCCTGACTTTTAAATTCAGTTTAATTTTTTTTTAATTTATCTTTTGTTCTATGTGTATGATTCTGTGACATCTACAAGTTGATTTTCAGAATTTAAAACAAAATAATAAGTTAAATTTGGGCAAAAGGGATGGAGTAGCGTGGAAAGTGGGCACTGACCCAGATTACTGTAGGTGTAGTCTGACAGAGTCCTAGGAGAAAAGAAGCCGTATTAAAATTTGAGATCCATTTCTACCCTGTTATCATTATTTCAGGAAGGAAAATGGCAACAGAGTAGGCAGACATTATAACTCCCATCTTTGAGAACCAAAGTGGATTACAATTTAACTCAGGAACAATCATTTTGAAAAACCAACTTTGGACTAAACTAAGAGGAATCTATAACCAAGCATCACTGAAGGAACCACACTGAGCTGGTAGAAAAAGCATAAAAGCAGAAAGGCTGCCCTGCTCCCAGGAGTGAGTGGTGGCCCAGAGGGTCTCTCATGGCAGGGTGGGTTGCCTGGTGAGTTGTGGATCCTCATCCACAGGACCAGAACCCCAGCCTGAAGCCCCAGAGACTAGAGGAGGCATACGGACAGTATATAGTTGAAGAAGAGCTGGGTTATTGTTTGCAAGAAGGAGACAGAACTCTCAGACCCAGGTTCTGTCTTAAAGGGACCACACAGAAAACCTTGTTCACACTTACCTGGGGCTCCAGGAGTGGGAGCACTGAGAGGACTGGAGTAGCGAGAGGAGAGTGTAGTCTCAGGGGTACAGGGAGAGACTGTGGGGGACAGCCACCCTGACCCCTATACTGGGTAAATCCCCAAACCTAAAGTGGCTGCTCTTTCTGGGAGAACCAAGCCAGCAAAGGGAAGCAATTACCCCAGCCACCAAAGGCTCTCCAGTTCCAGTCAGTGCAGAGAGACACTTAGAAGCAGGAGGCTCAACAGGGACACAAATTTTGAGTGCTGAGGTCTAGGCTACACTTCCCTCCCAACTGCTAAGTATCCTCCGAAGGGCAGGAGGGCTGGGCTGTGGCCGTGTCACTTAGACCATGTGGCCAACTGGTGGTGGAGCCCAGTGAGGCAGCCCACACAGCAGCATTGGGAGATTGAGCCCGGAGAGGCCTCATGCACACCGCAGGGGACAGAATCCTGTGGGGCGAGGCATCACCTGTGCCAGCACAGGACAGACCCCAGCGGGGCAAGGCATCCCATGCACCTGCAGGGGGAAGAGCCCAGCAAGGGGCCCCGTGTGCCCACAGGGGGCAGCCCACATGTTCATAGGGGGTGGATCCCAGCAAGGCAAAGAGTCCCCGGTGCCCACGGAGCAGCCCAAGCTGTGGCCGGCAAGTCCGCGCCGGTGCCCGAGTGCCCGAGGAGGCAGAGGCAGTGGTGGGCCTGCAGAAAAACCACATCTCAGGAATAGAGAGGCCAAACACACTAGCCAAGAGTAGATAAAATCCATCCTAAGAGTGCAGCTGATATTTACAATGGCATCAGAGCCCAGAAGAGGCAGCCAAAAATGTTGAATCACACATAGCTCCAAGAAGGTTACTAAAAGCCAGTCAAAAGCAGTGACTCCCACTGTTCTGTGCCAGGTTCTGGCCAGGGAAGTCCAGGGCTGGTACATCCAGTGGCCAGATACAGAGAGCATCAGCTTAGGACCTAACAACCCTAGTTAGAGTGGTATCTTAAGAAAAGTCTCCTCACACCTGACCCAGCTAAGGCATAGAAAACGTTGTCACAAATAGCAAAATGAGCAATAGCAATAGACAAGTAGCCCACAGCAGATTACAAACAGCTGAAGCCAACCCAAGAAGATCTAGAAACAACACAAATAAAAGCTGGAGGCAGACAACACCAACCATATACTCAGCTAGCAACATAACCAAAAGAGCAGTCTATACAGAGACAAAATGGGAAGACAGAGAAATGTAATTTAAATGAATCAACAAGAGAAATCCCCAGAAAAAGAACTGAATGAGATGGAATTAACCAAGATACCAGATGCAGAGTTTAGAATAATGATTGTTAGGATGCTCAAGGATCTTAGAGCAATAACAAATGGAAAAACTGAGCACCTAAACAAAAAGATAGCAGGTATCAAAAAGGACATCGAGGGAGGGGGTTGGGGGAGGGGAGGGGCACAAAGAAAACAGGATAGAAGGTGACAGAAGACAATTTGACTTTGAGTGAGGGGTATGCAACATAATCAAATGTCAAAATAATCTGAAGATGTTTTCTCTGAACATGTGTACCCTGATTTATCAATGCCACCCCATTAAAATTAATAAAAATAAAAGAAAATTGAAATCATAAAAAAGAATAAGACAGAGGCCCTGGCCGGTTGGCTCAGTGGTAGAGCGTAGGCCTGGCGTGCAGGAGTCCTGGGTTCGATTCCCAGCCAGGGCACACAGGAGAAGCATCCATCTGCTTCTCCACCCCTCCCCCTCTCCTTCCTCTTTGTCTCTCTCTTCCCCTCCCGCACCCAAGACACCATTGGAGCAAAGCTGACCCGAGCACTGAGGATGGCTCTGTGGCCTCTGCCTCAGGCACTAGAATGGCTCTGGTTGCGACAGAGCGATGCCCCAGATGGGCAGAGCATTGCCCCCTGGTGGGCATGCTGGGTGGATCCTGGTTAGGCGCATGCGGGAGTCTGTCTGACTGCCTCCCCATTTCTAGCTTCAGAAAAATACAAAAAAAAAAAAAGAATAAGACAGAAATGACAAACGCATGTCAGAAATGAAGACTACACTAGAAGAAATTAAAAGCAGGCTGAATGAAGCAGGGGATCAAATCAATGATTTGAAGGACAAGAGAAGCAAAAGCACAGAAGCAGAACAGCAAAAAGAAAAGAGGATCAAAAAGTCTAAGGAAAATCTAAGAGAGCTCTGTGACAGCATGAAGAGAAACAACATCCACATAATAGGGGTTCCTGAAGGAGAATAGAACCTGATTTAAAGAAATGATAGCTGAAAACTTCCCTAAATTGAGAGGAAAAAGTTACACAAGTTCAAGAAGCACAGAGAATCCCACTAAGAAGAACCCAAATAGACCTACACCAACACACATCATAATTAAAATACCAAAGCTAAGAGATAAATAAAGAATACTAAAAGCTGCAAGAGAAAAGCAGTCAATCACCTACAAAGGAGCCCCTATACAGATAACATACAACTTTTCAACGGAAACACTTGAGGCCAGAAGGGAATGGCAAGAAATATTCAAAGTAATGCAGAACAAGAGCCAACAACTAAGATTTTTTAATCCTGCTAGGCTGTCATTTAAAATTGAAGAGAAAAATGAAAAGCTTCTCAGACAAAAAACAAACAAAAAAACACAAACCTCAAAGATTTCATTACAACCAAACCAATGCTGAAAGAAATGTTAAGGGGCCTGTTGTAAAAAGAGCAAAGGGAAAAATTTAGTAAAAGAGGAATGTAGATTTATTGATACGTAAAGACACATGCAGCCCCATGTTCATTGCAGCATTGTTCACAGTGGCCAGGACATGGAAACAACCAAAAATCCCATCAATAGATGACTGGATAAAGAAGATGTGGCACATATACACTATGGAATACTACTCAGCCATAAGAAATGATGACATCGAATCATTTACAGCAAAATGGTGGGATCTTGATAACATTATACGAAGTGAAATAAGTAAATCAGAAAAAACCAGGAACTGCATTATTCCATACGTAGGTGGGACATAAAAGTGAGACTAAGAGACATTGATAAGAGTGTGGTGGTTACGGGGGGAGGGGGAAGAGGGAGAGGAAAAGGGGGAGCGCACAAAGATAACTAGATAGAAGGTGACAGAGGACAATCTGACTTTGGGTGATGGGTATGCAACATAATTGAACGACAAGATAACCTGGACATGTTATCTTTGAATATATGTATCCTGATTTATTGATGTCGCCCCATTAAAAAAATAAAATTATTAAAAAAAAAAAAGAGGACAAGAACAAATCAGGATGTCTTGTGGAAGAAAAAAGGCAAAAGTCTAGACTGGTATTCAAGGAACTGCTTAAAAATGGTATTGGCTTGAGCAAAATATAACCTAGTGGAAAAACTTTAAATACTTCTGATTAAAAAAAAAAGAGGAATGTAGATTTAATGAATAAAATGGCAATAAACAAGTACATATCAGTAATAACTTTAAATGTATGTAAATGGACTAAAAGTGCCAATCAAAAGACATAGGGTAGGTGCATGGATAAGAAAACAGGACCCGTACATATGCTGTCTACAAGAGACCCACCTCAAAACAAAAGATACAAATAGACTGAAAGTAAAGGGATGGAAAAAAAATATTTCATGCAAATGGAAATAAAAAAAGAGCTGGGGTAGCAATACTTATATCTGACAAAATAGACTTTAAAACAAAGACTATATAGTAAGGGATGAAGAACGTCACTACATAATAATAAAGGGAGCAATCTAACAAGAAAACATAACCATTATAATTATCTGTGCACCTAATATAGGAGCATATATATATATAGCAGATTTTGATGGACATAAAGGGCAAAATCAACAGCAATACTATAATAGTAGGGGATTTCAATACCCCACCAACATCACTACATAGATGCTCAAGAAAGAAAATTAACAAAGAAACAGCAGACTTAAGGGACACACTAGATCAACTGGATTTAATAAATATCTTCAGAATCTTTCACCGTAAAACAGCAGAATACACATTCTTTTCAAATGCTCATGGTACATTCTCTAGGATAGACCACATGTTAGAACACAAAATGAGTCTCAATAAATTTAAGACTATTGAAATCATATTAAGAATCTTCTCCGATCACAATGCCATGAAACTAGAAATCAATTACAATAGAAAAACTGAAATACATTCAAACACTTGGAAACTAAATAACATGTTATTAAATAAGGAATGGGTTAACAATGAGATCAAGGAAGAAATAAAAAATTTCCTCGAAACAAACTAACATAACAACTCAAAATTTATGGGACACAGCAAAAGCAGTCCTGAGAGGGAAGTTCATAGCATTATAGGCATACCTTAAGAAGCAAGAAAAAGCTCAAATAAACAACTTAACCCTGCATCTAAAAGAACAGGAAGTAAAGCCCAGAGGAAGTAGAAGGAAGAAAATACTAAATATAGGGTGAAAATTAATGACATAGAGGATAAAAAAAAATACAGAGGATCAATGAAACCAAGAACTGGTTCTTTGAAAAGGTAAACAAGATTGATGAACCTTGAATCAGACTCACCAAGAAAAAAAGAGAGAGGAATCAAATAAAATCAGAAATAAGAGTGGAGAAGTAACAACTACACAGCAGAAATACAAAGGATTGTAAGAAAATACTATGAAGAACTGTATGCCAAGAAATTAGATAACCTAAATAAAATGGAAAAAATCCTTGAAACATATAATCTTTCAAAAATCAATCTAGAAGAATCAGAAAACCTAAACAGACCAATTACAACAAATGAGATTGAAACAGTTATCAAAAATCTCCTATCAAACAAAAGCCCTGGGCCAGATGGCTTCATAGGCAAATTCTACCAAATATTCAAAGGAGAACTAACTCCTATCCTTCTCAAGCAATTTCAAAAAATTCAAGAGGAGGGTTGACTTCCAAGCTCCTTTTATGAGGCAACCATAATTCTGATTCCAAAACCAGGCAAAGAAAATACAAAGAAAGAAAACTATAGGCCAGGGGTATTTTGGGCTGAGAGAGCCATGAACACCACATATTTTAAAATGTAATTCCATAAGAGCTATACAATGACCTGTTTCCGTTACACATTATCCAATAAAAATATGGTGTTGTCCTAGAGGACAGCTGTGATTGGCTCCAGCCTACCGTAACCATGAACATGAGCCGAAGGAAATGAATGGATTGTAATACATGAGAATGTTTTATATTTTTAACATTATTTTTTTTAAGATTTGTCTGCCAGCCAGATGCAGCATTAAATGAGCCATATCTGGCTCGTGAGCCATAGGTTCCTGACCCCTGCTATAGGTCAATATCCCTGATGCATTTAGATGTCAAAATTCTCAGCAAAATATTAGCAAACTGCATCCAGCAATACATAAAAAACTCATACATCATTATCAAGTGGGATTTATTCTGAGGAGGCAGGACTGGTATATAATATTTGTAAATCAATCAATGTGATTCATCACATAAACAAAAGGAAGGAGAATAATCATATGATAATATCAATAGATGCAGAAAAAGCACTCATTTATGATCAAAACTTCAGGAAAGTGGGAATACAGGGAACATACCTCAACATGATAAAGGCCATCTATGACAAACTCACAGCCAACATCATACTCAATGGGCAAGAATTAAAAAGCAATCCCCTTAAGATCAGGAACAAGGCAGGGGTGCCCCCTTCACCACTCTTATTCAACATAGTTCTGGAAGTCTTAGCCACAGCAATCAGACAAGAATAAGAAATAAAAGGCATCCAAATTGGAAAAGAAATGAAACTATCATTGTTTGCTGATTATATGATACTGTACATAGGAAACCCTAAAGTCTCAGTCAAAAAACTACTGGACCTGATAAATGAATTCAACAAGGTGGCAGGATATAAAATTAATATTCAGAAATCAGAGGCATTTGTATACACCAACAATGAACTGTCAGAAAGAGAAATTAAGAAAACAATCCCCTTCACTATTGCAACAAAAAAACAATAAAGTACCAAGGAGTAAATTTAGCCAAGGAAGTTAAAGACTTGTACTTGAAAAATTATAAAACACTGATAAAAGAAATCAAGTAAGAATCAAATAAGTGGAAGCATATACCATGTTAATGGATAGGAAGAATAAACATCGTTAAAATTCTATATTACCCAAAGCAATTTATAAATTCAATGTAATTCCTATTAAAATACCAATGACATACTTCAAAGATTTAGAACAAATATTCCAAAAATTCATATGGAACCAAAAAGAACACAAATAGCCTCAGCAATCTTGAAAAGGAAGAATAAAGTGCGTGGTATCACACTTCCTGATATCAAGTTATATAACAAGGCCATTGTACTCAAAATAGCTTGCTTGGTACTGGCATAAGAACAGGCATATAGATCAATGGAACAGAACAGAGAAATCAGAAATAAACCCACACCTTTATGGACAATTGATATTTAACAAGTTAAGAGTATACAATGGAGTAAAGACAATCTCTTTAAGAAATGGTGTTGGGAAAATTGGACAGCTACCTCAAAAAAATAAAACTAGACCACCAACTTACACTGTTCACAAAAATAAATTCAAAATGGATAAAAGACTTAAATGTAAGTTGGAAAACAATAAGCATCTTAGAAGAAAACATAGGCAGTAAGCTCTCTGACATCTCTCACAGCAATATATTTGCTGATTAATCTCCAAGAGCAAGTGAAATAAAGGACAGGATGATCAAATGGCACTATATCAAAATAAAAAGCCTTTGCACAGCTAAAGACAATATGAACAAAATAAAAAGACAGACCACACAATGGGAAAACATATTTGACAATATGTCTGATAAGGGGTTAATAACCAAAATTTATAAAGAACTTGTAAAACTCAACACCAGGAAGACAAACAATCCAATCATAAAATGGGCAAAAGAAATGAATAGACACTTCTCCAAAGAGGACATACAGATGGACAATAGGCAGATTGAAAATGTTCAACATCACTAATCATTAGAGAAATGCAAATTAAAACCACAATGAGATACCACTGCACACTAGTCACAATGGCGCTCATCAACAAAACAACACAGAGTAAGTGCTGGTGAGGATGTGGAGAAAAGGGAACCCTCTTGCACTGCTGGTAGGAATGCAAACTGGTGCAGTCACTGTGGAAAACAGTATGGAGATTCCTCAAAAAATTTAAAATGGAGCTGCCTTTTGACCCAGCCATCCCACCTTTAGGAATATATCCTAAGAACACCAAATCACTGATTCAAAAGAAGAAATGCACTTCCATGTTTATGGCAGCATTGTTTACAATAGCCTGGATCTAGAAACAGCCCAAGTGTCCATCAGCGGCCAAGTGGATTAATAAGCAGTGGTACATATACACAATGGAATACTACCCAGTCATTAAAAAGAAGGAAATCTTACCTTTTGTGACAACATGGATGGACCTGGAAACTATTATGTTAAGTGAAATAAGCCAGGCAAAGAAAGAAAATTATCCTATGACCTCACTCATTTGAGGAATCCAATGAACAATGTGAACTGAGGAACAGAATAGAGGCAGAGGCGGGATTAAAGGGACCAGAGGGAAAGCGGATAGAAGAAAAGAGGATGAGAGGATGGGATCAGAGAAGGGAAAGAGATTGGTGAAATTATATATACATAACACAGCATTACAGAGAGCAGAAAAGCAAATCTGGAAGGAAAGGGGGGAGGGTGGTGGGGGGAGGGGAGTAAAGGGGATGTTGGGAACACAGGGGTATGTATTCAGTGGGACACTTGAATCTATGTAAACAGAATAAATTAAAATCAATTAAAAAAATAGGAATAATATAAACTATTTCACTCTGTAGAGACAGATAAGACACTTAAACCCACAGAGAACACACATGCTCTTATCACTAAATGTGTACGTCCCTGTGAAGCAAAGAGTTCTTCTCGCAGAGGATGAACTGGTCTTTGAGCAGAGGCCACTTGTGTGCCTCAGTGCAACAAAGGAGTCCATCATCACGTTGAACTTGACACCAGACTCTCTGACTTCAGTCTATGCAATGTTCCATTAAATACAACAGAAACTAAACAAAGTAGAAGCTGGACAAATATTTCATGAGCTGAAATTACACACCTACACACCATATAAAGAAGTGTTACCATGATTTGAGAGGCTTGAGGCCATAGAGGTATGTGATCCAAGGCAGGGCTGCAAAACAAAATGGCCTCCGCCTTGACTTTGCCGGGCAGTAAGGTGAGTTGCCGGGACGACAGTTTCCACACTGCCCTGGGACAGGTTATATCAAGCTCAGCTTCCCAGGGCAGCAGAGTTCCCTGCCTATCTCTAAGATGCACCTCTGGTTCTTGCATGTTTTTGTGTATTGGCAACTGCTTTCTCAGATAATTACTGTGATCAGTTACAACCCAAATCCAGCTGGCAAGTGATGTATATTTCTGCTCTGCCATGTTGTTCTCAGCTATAGAGCAGTAGAGAGTGCTTTGGTCTGGATGTGTGTGTCCCCCTCCCCCACCCCCCAGATTCACCAGGACACCCCGAACACCTGATTACCCAACGAGATGGTGTTAGATGAAGCCTTTGGGAGGTGATCAGGTCATAACGGTGGATGGAGCCCACAGAAATAGAATGAGTTTATTTCTCCAGTTCATTAGAAAGAATTTTTCAATCACCATCTCTAAAGATTACATTTTGTTCCATGGCACACAAGTTGCTATACTCTTTTGTTGTGCATGTAGACAGTTTCCTGTCTACATAGGGTCAATAAATTCCCTAGGATCAGGTCCATGCAGTGTTAACTAAATGTTTACATCACTTAGCAGTGGGAGTGCAGAATTATTCATTCAGAACATCCCAAGACAGCAGGGAAAGAATGCTGAGCAATCACATGAACTTAGAAGAGTTCCCTGCTTTTATTTATCCATATGAAATGGACTGACCTCCATACCCAGATGTTAGCTTTCTGCACAAGTGAATTTTTGCACAACGTTGAAAGAGGCAGAATCACAGCCCCTTGACCGCACATCACAAGCCTCACTTTCCTGAGACACTGAAAGATACATACTTTAGTAAGCAATATATCCAGTGGATTGAGTCGTTAGTATATAACATATTCAGCTTACCAGGATGCATCTGTCCATACTAGACTCACATCCCTGGCTTTGATGCCCTTCATTGCCATTGTGAAATTCATAGTCATCTTTAACCAACCAGATAATTTTTAATTAGAATTTATTCTTATTAAATTTTAAATATTTCACATAATTCATAAATGAATAAGAACAATAATAAAAACATCCCTTTATTTTCTGTTCGTTTTTTTTTAATGCATGGTCGTGTTTCTCTTTCCTATTGAGAAAGAGAAACCATCAAGATAATTTGGTGTTTATATTTGTTGTGCATATTTATTGTGCATGTTTACCATATAAATTTTAACTAAACAATATACAGTATTGTTTTTGTGTGCTTTAGTGAACATATACCTTCCATAACCTATGGTACTTCTCACAAATTTTCCTTTCTTCTTCTTTTAGTCTCTGCCACAATTTGAGGTAATAGTTTGAAACCTACTATTTCAATTCCTCCTCAAATTTCAACTTCCTTGAGATTTTTTCCCACTGGTGGCACTTGAAATGAGTGGCCAAAATTATGGAAAGTCATGTAGTTATTAATTATTTTTATCTAGTAGATGAGAAAATTGAAGTTTTCAGAAGCTCTATAAGTTATAGTCCAAATCTGTCAGCTAGTAAATTGAGACTTCTGCTTAGATTTTTGTTTGAAATCTGTTGCACGTACCCTGTGTCCTGCTTGTTAGCATGTTATAGTTATTTATATCTGACTCCACCTCTTTCTGTGTCTTGCGAGTCAGAATGGAGTTTTAAACAACTTGCTGCACCCCTGGTGAACATCACCTGCTTGGAATAAGGGCTTCACGAAGGTTTCTTCCTTGTGCCTATTAATCACTTAAACGAATGGCCTCCTCATGCTCTGTTGTTCAAAGGCCAAAGGGACTTAATAGGACTATTAATCAGACTAGAATAGACCAGTCACTCAAGAGAGTCTGGCTTTCCTTGCCAACAGACACGGCATGTGCTATGTGGTTTGAACTGACCCTATACGTCTTACCAAAGTCTAAGTATGTGGAATACGAGAAATACTGTATGGCCATTTTTTTAAGTTGTGTTTACAAAATTCAGGTATGAAACTTTAAAAATCATTCTTTAAAAATAATAAGAAACCATTTATCAACAAGAAAAAAAAGGAAAAATAGTTTACTACTTAGAAACAGACTACAACCTATGATTAAAACATCAATTTAGAACACAGAAACTCCACATCTAGAATCCAGAGTGAAATAATGTGGTCAAAAGCCAAACAAGGTCAAAATTTAAAACTCCATCTTCCAGAACAGAGGCTAATCAAAAAAATGAGAGATTATTATGAAGTCATTTGGAGTTTTTACCCAGAAAAGTAATAGACTAGAAAGAAGCCCAACTGTCTAAGATGAAAAAAACAAGGATGAATAAAAACTTAGCTAGGTGCTCACACACACACACACACACACACACACACACAATGACATTTTAGTAAATTAAAACTAATGAATTATTACAGAAGGTATCAAAACCACAAATATATGAATAAAATCATGTTGAAGAGGTTTTAATAAGTAATTATAACAATACTACTTAATACAGTATTCTGGAGAAATTAGGAAAATATCGTGGGTCCTTCTGCTGAATTTATTTTGTGGGATATCTTGCCTGTGAGGAGAAGGGTGTTATCTCTACTGAGAGATAAAATTAAACATGGTAATCAAGTAAGTTGCCTGAGGTCGACGGACTAAAGTGAGGCAGAGGGACCTTCTGTGTGGTTCCAGAACTGGAGAGTTATTTGCAGAACAATGAAATCTCTGAGCGATCTCAAATCCCAGAGGACCAGCTCGTGTGGTTACATGAAAGCCAGAAAGTTTATTCGTGCAGTTCACATTTTTCAAGTGTGGTCTGGTTCAGTGGTCCACAAATTATAGTGTGCATCAGAATCCCCTGGAAGGCTAATTTACACAGAACTCTGGGACCTGTTCTTGAACATTCAGATTCAGTGGGTTCAGGATGGGACCCTAAATTCTGACAGTGGCAACTTCTCAGGTGATGCTGATGCTACTGGTCCAAGGACCACCTCTTAAAACCACTAAGTCCCACTCATTCTTTTCAACTTGACGCAGGCAGAATCACTTATAGATCTTGTTGAACACCCTACTCCCATAGAGTGATTTCTCCCCTGTGCAGTCTCATTCATTAGATTTGTTTCTTTTTCTCTTAAACCCTCCAAGTGATTCTTAGGATGGAATCAGACTGAGAAATGTGAATCTGCATATCACCTGGGGTGGACAGGAGGATAATCAGGGTGTGACACTGGTGAGCCCAACCATGTATGACTGAGCCACCCAAGCAAAAAGATGACCATTGCTTGTGTGCTGCTGACTCCTCTACCCATCGGATCACCCCATTTTCCCCACGGGTCTGCATTTCTTGTCATGGTACAGCTTCGGATGAAAGTGCTCAAATTACTTTTGCAATTCAGTTCTTGGATACTCAGCAACCAGAACATCTGCTATAACTCTTACTCATCTCTGAAGACAGAAGGCTTCTGTTTTGGAAGATGATGGCTGAGTCTGATGGTTTTCATTATAAATGTCTTCAGTAAATAATAAGCCAGACTGTTTATCCAAAGGCAGCGTAGACTTCTTGGTGCTACTTTTAATTTTAAGAGGCTTCTGACCAGCATTAGCTGTGACTGTTTTCGGGGTTCCTACTCTTTCTTTGCTATCCATAGAGCTCCTCTGTGCAGCAGTGTAGTTCAGTGGGAATGCGGGCTCCATCGTGAATGTCCGGGTTCTTAGTGACTTTCCTGCTTCCGAGTTAGACTGTAATAAGTATGTGGTGAATAAGAATCGTTTGGGAAATAATTCTAAGTTCAAAATGAAAAATGGTACTTAGATAACTCGAATGTTTATTTTATTTCTCCCTGATTTGTGAGCGCTAGATGCTGGTTGAAGAAGAAATTACTGCCCCCAAACCCTCATAAAATTCAATAAGATTTAAAATTGATCTTAGAAGATGTATGAATGACACACTGAAAAGAATAATATGAAATGTCATTAAATATTTCTTCTGTCAAAAAACCTGAAAATATATGTTATTCCTACTTTCTCACAGAGAAAGTGCTGAACTTAATGTTTCTCACCACTAGTATATGACTCCTAATTCTAGTCATTCTCACACTTCATAACCCACAGTTCTTGAGACAGCATCCAAGGGGACAGATATTAAGCCTAATCAGAGAGGACTATAATACGATGTCACACAAGCCGAGGTAAGTATATTTTCTGTGTGAATGCAATATTATTGCCATGGCCTCTACAAGAATAAGCACTTTGGATATAATACCATATGATTTCTATAATCATAGAAAGAGTGTTAGTTTCTGTGGGAAATTCTTTGTAATTCTCAGGAATACCATCAGAGTCAGCAGACAATTTTCATAAAAGGATGAATATCCATTTGAAGTAACAGAGCAGAGTTTTACTAGGAAAAAAATAAATCTGAATAGAAGAAAAATATCTGAACAGCTCATCAATTCAACCACATAACATGGAGCACTTCATATAATAAGGCATTTCATAGGCTAGAGTATATTTTAAGTGGTTGAGTGATATTTTTAAGCCAATAGAAACATGGCTAAATGGCTTATATGTCAAATTAAATAATTTGAACAGGGGAATTCTAATTCTTTAATAACAACATTATTCACAAAAATAAGGAAGTGGCATATTCAGGTGTTGCTAGGCAACTTGATGCTAAACCCTTACTAAATATTTTTATATACAATTATTGAAATAAACAACATTTTTGTCACCTACATAAACATTCCTACTCATATCTTTAGGAACGTTTCATTATGACCACTCTTGAGAAATTTTGAAATTGTGTCTGGACGTGGTCCACATGACTGGTGCTTGTCTAGTCTTGGATTAGGTGAGAAAATGACTTCAAAGAGGAATTGAATTCACATCTAAGAGTGAAGTTATTGGCACTGGACACTGGAAAGATATGTCAGGTGATTTTTACTTGGGCAGCACCAGCCTGAGTTCCTTGGAGGAGAGACACTCACAGAGGGAGGTTGTGACCACCCTGCTCTCCACACATAGAAAACAGCAGAGATGTGGGGTCCGAACAGGGCACAGAGGACCCACTGGGCTCGGGAGGCAAAGAACAAAACACTGTGTAGTTGCAGGATTGAGTCTTTTCTTCTTCTTCTTCTTCTTCTTCTTCTTCTTCTTCTTCTTCTTCTTCTTCTTCTTCATATTAGCAACAGAGCATTAGAGAACTCAGTGTAGCATCTAACAATCTGAATGACACATGTTTTTTGGAAATTTACAATGAAAAATTCTGGTATGTCATGATCTTCCTATCTATGGCCCTGAGGCCCCAGTGTTAAGCAGTGGGTTTCTTCATTGTTCCCCAAGGAGCCGCACCCCCCTCTGTGCACAGGAAAGCTGGTGGTTGCTTAGAATCCTGCTGTGTCTTCTACCCTCCTGCCTGGGCGTCCCACTGTGGGTGGAGTGCAGAGCACATTCCTAGCAGCTACAGCTGATGCAATGTTGTGAGAATATTTCAGCTCCCAGAAGCCTCCTTAGCATACCCAGGAAGGAAGCTCACCCGCTACAAGGAAGTGACTTAGCACCAACCATGCAGCTCCCTGATCTTTTCAGCCATTGACTATGAAGGACACACTGTAACACCCTATAGGCTGAACCTGTGTATATAAGCTAGCTTACTTCCTGAATAAAGTGGGTCTGCGTCACTGAACCTGGTCCCCAGAGTCGGGTCTTTGCGTCTCCATCATCCTCACCCCCAGCAGGACTTGTCCACAACTGGTGCCCAACATCGAGCAGGGACCTAACTGGCATCCAAGGGATGGGTGAGTGATTCTCTGCAATGGGAAACCTTTTCCCCCACTCTTGAGCCCCATAGGCTCGAGCCCTGCATGCCCTATTGCAGAGTAGATGAGTTGAAGTTTGTGAAAAGGATCTCTGTACTTAATGGGAGATTCTCTCTAGTCTTAATCCCTGGATTGAGGATGTGCTGCTCTGGGACCCAGATACTTGGGCCCGAGCTCTCCAACATGTTCATTCGGCCGAGGTACATGAGGGACGGGCCTTCCCTCTCAGCCTCACTCCTGCCTTATTGGCAATACACACCTGCTTGACCGGTGCTCCTGCTGGGGAACGTCCACCAGTCCCTAAGGTCCTACAGGCTACTCCTCTCTCTGAGGAACCCCTACCTCCCTATTCCCCCCCCTCCACTGAGGAGGAAAGTGGTTTAGCCTCCGAGTTTGACAAAATTGCAGCTGAGCGCGCAGAAACGAAACCAACCGAATTGCTAACTGTGCCATCAGCTCTGCCACCGGAAAAAGCAGAAGTCGCTACTTTCACATTCCCTGCCAGGGCTCAATGTCCCACCCCAGCCTCTCAGACGCCATTTTCTCCAACACATGTTCCTGCTGCAGACCCATGGGCCAGCCTATATGCCCCCCATGTCAGCAAAGAGATATTTTCCATGAATCATGCCCTTCCAGCTCAAAGGTTAAAGCCTTTTGTTCCCAATGGCAAATCACACACTGCCTTGGCATTCCTTATAATCCCCAAGGACAAGCCATTGTAGAACGGTGACACAGAGACATTAAGCTTCAAATTCAAAAAGAAAGGGGGGATATGCCCCAGGCTTCACCCAGAGAAGTGCTCCTCAGTGCTGTATTCACTCTCAATTATTTAACTTTTGATTTTGAAGGAGTAACTTCTGCTTATAAACATTGGGGAGGCCTTCATAGCCAACTGATCCCATTGTCATTAGTATGCTGGAAGGACCCAGCCACAGCTCAGTGGCAGGGACCGCACCCTCTTCTAACACAAAGGAGAAGTTATGCTTGTGTTTTTCCAGAAAATAGCCCGCTTTCAACTTGGATCACAGGAAGGAACATATGGCCACTCCCGGTGTCCCAAGATGACCCTACCAACAATGCCTCCAACACTTGTGAACCCTCCAGTTTCAGAAGCTGAGAGACGGAATGCAACTATATCTAGTACACAGCCTGCAGCAAGCCATCCGTTCCGTGTTTGGACGATAGGACCTTTGTGGGAAGGAGGTGTGCATGGACCTACATCCATTTTTTACAATCAAAATGGAACTGTGTCTGACCAGGCGGTGGCACAGTGGATAGAGTGTCTGACTGGGATGCAGAGGACCCAGGTTCAAGACCCCAAGGTCGCCAGCTTGAGTGCCGGCTCATCTGGTCTGAGAAAAAATCCCACCAGCTTGAACCCAAGGTCGCTGGCTCCAGCAAAGGGTTACTTGGTCTGCTGAAGGCCCGCGGTCAAGGCACATATGAGAAAGCAATCAATGAACAACTAAGTTGTCGCAAAGTTCAATGAAAAACTAATGATTGATGCTTCTCATCTCTCCGTTCCTGTCTGTCTGTCCCTGTCTATCCCTCTTTCTGACTCTCTCTCTGTCTCTGTAAAAAAATAAAAATAATAAAAAAATAAAATAAAATGGAACTGTGTTTAACGGCACCTAGAAGGTCTCTGTAACACAATGGGAGGGAAATAACATCCTGACCCCTAGGAGGAATCCCCTGTTTAAGACCCCCGTTCTATTTCCTAACTAGTCAAACATTACAGAAGCTTGCCTCATTGTTTAATCCAGCTAATCTATTAGCATATAGTATAATAGGTATTATAGTTGTTTTAGTTCTACTAGGGTTCCGTTGCATAATGCATAGCATTCAGAAGCTACAACAACAGCAAGCTGTCATTCATCAAGTCCAATTAGCCTTAATTAAAAGAGAAGGGGAAAATGTGGGTGGAGTGCAGAGAGCATTTCTAGCACTACAACTGATGCAATGCTGTGAGAATACTCCAGCTCCCAGAAGCCTCCTGGGCATACCCAGGAAGGAAGCTCACCCGCAATAAGGAAGTGACTCAGCACCAACCATGCAGCTCCCTGATCTTTTCAGCCATTGACTATGAAGGACACGCTGTAACACCCTATAGGCTGAACCTGTGTATATAAGCTAGCTTACTTCCTGAATAAAGTGGATCTGCATCACTGAACCTGATCCCTGGAGTCGGGTCTTTGTGTCTCCATCGTCCTCACCCCCGGCAGGACTTGTCTACATCCCACCACCTGAGTGCCTACCCAAGCTTGAAATTACCTATGTTTCTGGACTCCAAATGCGTGTTCTGTATGTTATTTTTACCAAGGTTTTCTTATTTATTGATAAATCTATCTCTTGCAGAAGATCTGTGACATTCTGGACATTTTAAGTTGCACAGTCAGCTACTGTCATTAAATCTGTCCACCCCACCCAAATCTGTCTTAACCCCAGGACACGTGTCTAAAGGCCCAACCTTTGATGTGTGCAATCTTACAAAATAGCCTGAGTGGAGAATCCCAAGATTCTACAGCTCCTCCCCATGGTTGTTTTATTTGCTGCCTTTATTTATGCTGGATGCTTGTCAAATATTTTATGTATAAATTATGGACACCAGACCTAACACAGGTGCCTTTCCTCTCCATATTTGTTTCTTTCCCATTTTGTCTTCATGTTTCTCATTATTTACTCCTTCTGCAGTAGTCTGACATTCTCACTTTTCAAATACAGGCTACATAGGTCCTAGATCTCTATCACTTCTTTGTCAGGTGATGAGTAGAGAGAACAGCAATGATTGGCCCTGGAAACCATCATGTCCGAGGAGTAAATGGTCCTGGTCATGACTGTGAGGTGTGAGTAGAATCAGGATGTGTCCTCTGCTGGTCCAGAGCCTCTGGGAGGTGTGGACCATGCTTCCACCTTCCAGTGTGACTTCCCTACCCCTCCTTACTCCCCCCATCTACTGTCCCAGGTCTTCACAGCCATGTTGAAAATCTCATTTAGTTCTTGAATCAAAAATACTGCAATACTAAAAGTCAGAGAATATGCTTAGGGACATTTTCACAAGAGAATTTCAAAGAAGCTTGATGAATTTCAGAATGCCCTGTAATCATGCAGTTGTTAGAGCTGGTGCCAAAAATTGGCTAAACAGCAACGGCTGTTTAGTCAGAACTGCTATTGGGAGAAGCACGAGGCATCTTTTAACTCTTGGAAAGTAGCTGGAAATAGACCGGCACAAACCAGGACCAATTTTTCATTCAAATTCTTTCCTCTGTGTTGAAGCAGTGCTCTGGCCATGACAGTTCAAAATACTCTGTAAAATAAATCACTCTTTGGGAGTTTTCCTCAGAATTTCTGTCTTCTCGTTTTTTGAAGTCTTACACTCATTTTGCTGCTGATGGTCACTGACACACACGCAGACTGTAAAATGAGTTCCTGGTTGGAAAAAAAATGACCTAGGTCATCTGTGTCCTTTGGTCAGGATCATTGGCCACTGTGGTGTAAGGATGTGAGATACAGGTTGAGACTTTGACTCTGACTACAAGGATTTAATACACATTATTAAATAGTACATATACTTAGCAAGAGATTGGAATTCAGTGATCAAGGCAAAATTTGGTGCATAATTTGGTCCTTGAAGGATTACCAGATATGACTTGGAATCTGCAGGAGGTTCCCTTGAGTGTCAAGCGAAATAGTAATGAGTGTATGTGTGTGAAGACACCGACTGAGGATGGAAAAGAGCCACACGAAGGGACCCAGGGGAACTGTGCTCAGCACTCATACAGAGCCAAAGGCCAGCCCGGTTTCTGCCTGAAGTTGTGGAACTGTGGGTACAGTACACAAAAAGGTCTTGCTTTAGCCATGGAGCAGTGGTCTCCAACCCCCAGGGCATGGACCAGTACCGGTCGGTGGGCCATTTGGTACCTGTCCACAGAGAAAGAATAAATAACTTACATTATTTCTGTTTTATTTATATTTAAGTCTGAACAATATTTTATTTTTTTAAAATGACCAGATTCCGTCTGTTATATCCGTCTAAGACTCACTATTGACGCTTGTCTCAGTCACGTGATACATTTATCCATCCCACCCTAAAGGCCAGTCCGTGAAAATATTTTCTGACATTAAATTGGTCCATGGCCCCAAAAAGGTTGGGGATCACTGGCTGTGGAGGATTCTTAGACCCAGACTAAATGTTGCCCTTGACCTGCCTGAGCAATCATAGAAACAAGATGCGGTAGCTAGCTACTGAACCACAGCTCATTGCTCAGTGGGTATGAAGTTTCAGCTATGCTTGGGGAGAATTATAAGTTCTCAGAGTCTGCCCTACAATACAGCAATTGCAATTGATGGTATGGTGTTCTATACTTCAAAAGTAAGAGAGTGGATCTTGGGTTTCAATGTTCTTACCACCAAGAAAACCCAAACAACAACAAAACACAAAGGAAAATTTGCTAAGATTTTCTTATACTATGTAAAATAGCATATCATTGAGAGATAGATGGAGATGCTCAACCAACCACTAAAATTAAAAAAAAATTAAGTGTTAATAAGCCAAGAAAGGATATAAAATTAAATATTACTTATTAATCCAAGCAAGGTGAGAAAGAGAGAAAAATGGAACAAATATAAACAAATAGCAAGATGAAAGATTCGCATATAAATGTAAATAATCATATTAACAGTAAAAGGCATGAACATCCTAATTAAAAGGGTAAAGATGATTAGATTGTGCAAAAAACCAAGAACAAACAATGTACCCTTTTATTTTAAAACATAAAAACACCAGTTTAAAATTTAAAATATGAAAACAAATATTCCTTGCTAACACTAACCAAAAGAATAAAAACTGAAGAAATACCTGACATGACTATTGCAATATTAGATAAATTTAGATTTCAGAGCAGCAAATAAACCAGTTATTTTTAAAAGTTTATGTCATAATGACAAAGGAGATAAGTCATAAAGAAAACATAACCCTAAACCTGATTTTTTTTTTATTAAGTAAGAGGCAGGGAGGCAGAGACAGACTCCTGCAAGTGCCCTGACCAGGACCCACCTGCAAGCCCCATACCAGACAATGCTCTCCCTGTCTCGGCCACTGCTCCGTTGCCTGGCAACTGAGCTGGTTAGCACCTGAGGCAAGACCATGGAGCCATCCTCAGCACCAGGCCAACCTTACTCAAACCATTAGAGCTATGGCTATAGGAGGAAGGGAGAGAGAAAGAGAGAGAGAGAAAGAGAGAGAGAGAGAGAGAGAGAGAAGGGAGGGAGAGAAGCAGATGGGTGCTTGTTCTGTGTGTCCTGGCCGAAAATTGAACCTGAGACTTCCACACACTGGGCCGATGCTCTACCACTGAGCAAACCAGCCAGGGCCAACCTGCTCTTATGCTATTATTATAAATTTAATAACATGGCTTCAAAACACAGGGAAGAAACAATGATAGATATCTGGGGAGAAACAGACAAATCTGCAAATACAGTTAAATATTTTAATACCATTCTCTCAATATTTGATAGGCCAAATAGATGGAAAATCATTAAGGATACAGACAACTAAACAGCACTTCAACAAATTGAAATTTATATACCTTCCCCCCAATAAGAGAATGCATACTTTTTAAGGGCATATCAAACATTTAACAGGAATAGTCCTTCCATATTCTGGGTAATAAAACATGTTTAATAAATTTTTTAAGACTTCTGTCATGCAAAGTGTATCCTCTGAATACAATGGAATCAAATTTAAAATCAATCTTGAAAATCCCAAATAGTTTAATATTAAGCAACTCAATGTTACATAACCCGGCACTGAGGAAGAAATCACAAGTAAATGACGTGTTTAACTCTATAAATATGAAAACACCATGTATCCACATGTATGGGCTGCTAATAAAAAAATACATTGGAAAAGACTTATAACCCTAAATACCTATATAGGGGAAAAATAGATTTCAAATAGAAAAACCACAGCTTTAATTTAAAAACAACAACAACAAAAATAACTAGGTAGTAAAAGCAAATGAAAGTCAAAAACTAAGAATGAGGGTGAAAATAGAGAAGCACAAAATAGAAAAATAATAGAGAAAAATTTCAGTAACCAAAACTTAGTCCTTTTCGATCACTAACATTGACAAATCTCCAGCTAGACCTAGGAAGAAAGAAAAGACCCACAGGACAAATACCCAGAATGAGAAGGTTACATCACTGCAGACCCTACTGAGATTATAATATTAATGAGGGGGACTCTCATTAATATATTTATGATAGTAAGTTCAATAAGAGAAAAAATGAACAACCCTAAAAGCTATCCCTAATAAAAAAGAAAAACACTCTCAGCTAATAGAAATACAAGGAAACTTCCTCAACTTGAAGAAGGTGTCTGAAAACTGTCAATATCATATGTAATGATAAAGACTAAATACCCAAAGATTAGAAAAAAAGAAAGGTGTCCACTTTCACCAATTCTAAGCAACACTGAATTGGAATAAGAATATATAAAAATAAAAGCATTCTGATTAGAAAGCAATTGTTAAAATAGTCTTTATTTACAGAATATGAGATTGACTAAGTAGAAAAGTCGATGGAATCTATAGGAAAAGCTACTAGGACCAGTAATTGAGGAGTAATGTTTCTAAATGCAAGAACAATATTAAAATCAATTTTATTTCTGTATACTAACAATAATCCTCCTCAAATTAAATTTAAAAGATACTATTTACAAGAGAGCTGTTTTTAAATTTTTCAAATGGAAATTCAGAGATCCTAATATAGGCAAAACTTTGAAAACAAAGTAAAAATGTTAGTGATTTATGGTTTTAAGATTTATTATACCAAAATATATAGAGAATTTTCAAAACTCTATCATAAAAAAGCAAACATGTCAATAAAAAAGAGCAAAAATATTTCAACAGATACTTCAAACAAATAAAATAGACAGATGGCAAACAGATCCATGAGAGGTGTTCAAAATCGCTACCCATTAGGGAAATGTAAGTTAAAACTACCATGTGATACCACTACATACACATTAGAATGATTAAACAAATAACTGATCATACCAAACATTTGCAATAAGGAGGCACTGAAGCCCCCATATCATGTCATTGGAAATGTGAAATGGTACAAATTTTTCCACTTGGAAGGAAAGTTTGAAAATTTTTCAAAATATTTTCTTAAATACAGACTCATCTCAGTACTTCTAGATATTTAGAAATAAGATGAAAGCTTTTGTGCGAATACAGAGCCTGTGTGTGCGAACACTCACAGCAGCTTTCACTGCAATAGCTAAGCCCTGAAATCAACCCAAGTGTCCAAAAGAGATGAACAGGTCAACAAATGATGGTATAGCAATACATTGGCATACTACTTAGTAATAAAATCTAGTACTAATACATACGCAGCATGATGAAGCTCAAAATAAGTATTATGAGTAAAAGAATCAACACAAAATCATAATCTACGATTGCATTTGTTTAAAATTCTAGAAAATTCAAGCAAAACACATATTAATGGTTGCCTGATAACAGCGGATGGGTGGAGAAGGCTGGAAGGAGGAATTAAATAGGCAGGAGGGAACTTTCAGGAGTGATGTGTATGTTCAGTAACGAATAATGCATTTGTGAACACATGCCAAAGGGCACACAAGTGAGCACTTCAAATAAGTACAGTTGAATGTTGCAGGTCATAAAGCATTTTAGTTCACTTTCAAGAAAAAACAACAACTATGCAGCCATATTTCCCAAGTATATCACAAGTAGCAACTCAGGAATATTAACTATTGTTCGTAAAATAATCTCATTCACATGCTTAATCTTTCGAAGCTTCACAAATTCCTAACCACAAGCACTGTGTACAGGTATTTAGGTGGATTATGTAGCTGACGGGATCCGTTTATTAAGCCCTATGAGCAATGTTAACAACAATTATACTCCTCCAGCTAATAGTACATTCGTGTTTGATGTTCAAATAATTTCATTATCAAGATGAATAATAGGATTGACTTTGACAACTTTCTTAATTACTGATTTTGACAGGAAGCCAACACTAATTAGAATTTCATCTTTAAAAAAAAAAAGTACACTGCAATCAGCCAAACATCCCTCAATTAAATCAGAACTCTAATATTGCCCAAGTTGTCATTTTAATTACAGCATAATATATGTAGAAAAAATAAGTATTTATGTTAATATTAAAATATTACTTTATAAACAGGCTAATTTGTATGTGAAGTTTTGGTAGTGACTGCAATTTCTGTGTGGTAGAACAAAGCATGTGACAGGGACAAAAAAAATATGTTTAACACACCTCAGTCATATTTAAGAATTACTGGTTTCTAAAGATTAACCTTTTCTAGTGATTTTAGAAAGAAAACTTTTACCTTCCTAGAGACCTGAGACCATTACAGTAATCAAAAGAAAACCCAAAAGCTTTTGTTGCTATTGACCTGTGGGGCACAGGTGGACAGGGTTTCCAAGCTGAACCCCTGCCCAGCCAGCTGGTAGACCCCAGGGTTCCTAGTTCCATTGGAACTGTTGAGTCTATTCTGTCTTGGAGAAACTGCCTAAAGGAAGTCATTCCAGTTGACCCTGTCTGTCCATAACAATAGCCAGGAGTCATCTCCACACTCTGAAATGACTGAGTGTGGAGGGAGTCCCACTTGAGGGTCCTCTACAATGATGAATCATCTTTTCATTCCAAGAGTACCTTGTGTGTCATTGAGGTGGTACTCCTATCTAGAAAGCTAGGCATTAACCTTCCTTCCCGTAAAAAGTAGTGTCTTGCACCTTAGAGGCAGTGATGAGAGTCCTTCAAGCATTTAAAATCATGGTCGGCATCAGAACAAGGGAACTCCTGTTCTCTCACCCACCTCCATAAGTCCTTCAAATCTTAGTCAGTTGGTAGGTTCTTGATGCTACCGAGGGTATCCACTATAATATGTCAGGTTTTGTAATTCTCTCAGTTTCTTCAACCTGCTCTGATAGTTCTGGTATTTTTAATTTACCTAGTGGGGATCATCACTTGCTTGAAGCTTCCTGGAGCTTTCCTACCAGTGTGATAGCACTGTCTCCCAGTGTCCCTGCTGGGGTGTTTATTCTCTTATCACAAAAGATTGTTGCATGTTGGCCACAACCTCTAACAACTTCATGTTAGCTCCTCCTGTTCTGGCTCCTACAGCTTCATTCTCTCCCACCGCCTGCCAGTCCCTGTGGCCTGAGTCCTACAGAACACTGAGGATAGAGTATTGTCCCTCCACTAGCCAACACAGCCCTTCTTCATTGGGTTACAGAGTGACAACTGTAGTTACTGACCTTACGGCCAGGAAGGTGGGCAGAGCTGAGTGAGGCATGTTGTCTTGAAAGAGAGGGGACTGGGGCACTTCAGAAGGTCCTGTGAGTGAAGGAAGCCTTGGACGTTGAGATTTTTTTCCAGTGTATTTACCCTGGGTTCTCTATCACATGTCTCCAGGTCCTACTCCTTCCCAAATCAGGACCCTTACATTAGTATTGTATGCTTTCTGGGCTTGAGAATTAAGTCTCAGCTTCAGCTCCATTGCTGTCATGGTAGATTTGTGGTAGAATGTGCCAGTCTCATGTCAGCCTGGAGGGAAAGAGATATAGCCCATGGTGGGGACAGGCTTAGGAGCGGATGCTCTATTGGACACCAGCAGAAACCATAGGAGATAAGGCTCCTGAGGGAGGGGCCTGATCATCTGAGTCTAGGATTACATGGAGTTATAAATTCAGCTCCTTAAGAGGAACGTGGAACTTCCATGTCACCGGGGGGCCACCAGGTATCTGTCGCATACTAAGCCATGCCACCTAGTCATTCTGTTCCGAAATGAACAGGAAGAGCAAGGTAGCACCAGCGCACAGGCCAGCGACTGAATTTGGGACCAGCAGGCACCCTCCATTGGTTCCAGGCGGTGTCCTCTCCCCTGGCTCCTCCCTGTTCTTCTCTCTTAGCTTCTTTGTCTCTGCTGTGTCTTTTGATCCAGGGCTAAATCTTCCAGCTTTCAAGTTACGCAGGGAGCAAGAAAAAGGGTAGGGTTACCATGCAGAAACTGGGGCTGAAGCATACGCACAGGTAAGGAACACCAAAGCACTCCCTCCGACCCCTATTGTTTAGCAAATATGGAGGTCTTGTATCAAGAAAGCTTCTCACTGGTTCAGGAGAGGAAGAGATAGGCAGCTACTGGTTAGCTGCACACTGTTGGGCAACTGACGGGGAGGTAAAGAGGAGGTGGGGCTAAAAAATCAACCTAGCGACAGGGAAGCATCTCCCTGGGGATCATGCAGAATGATGACTGCGAATCTTTTTTTGGAAACATACTATCAATAGGAGAATGTGGACAAGGGCCACAGGAGACGCTCTATGTGAGAGAAGGCAGGAGACACTAAAGGAACAAAGTAACTTAATGGTTCATTTCCTAGCCTGTTTGAGAAAATTAAATGGAACCAACCCATTATTTGATCAAGAATAGGATATGGATACAATGTCTTAAGATAAAAGAGATGAATGTTTAAACAATTTTAGCAATTAAAATAAACAAAATGTCCATATTAAAGCCAATAGAGTTAAAAGTCTATTTCCTTTATTTCTTTATTGACTTCCCTCAGGAAAAAAAATAAACCCATAAAGTCGGTAATTGCATGAACATTTCCTTTTAATGCCATGAGGGCTGTTGAATTCTTAGCAACTGGATTACCTTCCTGTAACACAGAGTATAATGTGGACATAAATGTGATTGTTTTCTTCCTCTCTGAATATATATAATCTAACCTCATATTATTAATTTAGGTGACTATTCTCATAAAGCAATTTCCTTTCAACTTTTTTTTTAACTGAAGAGTTTCCTGGTAATAGAATTCTAGTATCTGGGATAGTTTAGAAAAAGAATTCTGGAGACTTGAGAGAAATGTATTAAGTTTCAAAAAAAAGTCTGAGTCAATTATTCTTCTTGGGAAGATAATGTCTAACTACAGAAGGAAAATAAAAGATTTGTAAACTTCATATTGGAGAAAGAATAGAAAACTCACTGAAAAGGATGTATGTCATGGGCCACCATCAATAAGAAATGTTTAGTGAATACCTATATATATAGAATCTGTTCTTGGTGACACAACTACAGATACACAAACCTCCTCAGTAGGGAATTAATGTGGAGTTGTTAAAAGATACCATATGCTCCATGTCAAGGACCAGGTGCCTGTGTGGTGGGAATACAGCCATCAGGAGAGAACAGTAGAAAATGATGCCGGAGAGGGAAGGGTCCTGTTGCCAGATCAGGTGGGGCATTTTGAAACAAGGTCGAGATTTCTGATTACAAGCAAAGTGTGAGGGTTGGAGAATTGTAAACAGGGAGGAGACACCATCAGATCTGTATTTTGAAGTGCCTCCTCAAATTGTAAAGAGAGAAATACTAAATTACAATAAGGAATATAGGGGCAATTGCTTGCACAGTTAGGTAAGTGATAATGGTGGTTTGGAGTAACATAATAGTTGTTGACACACTGATCAGACTTGGGATATATTCTAAAGGTGGAAGACGGACATGCTTCTGTTTTTACCTGGAATAAAAGCCAAGAGGCTTCCAGGGTGTTGGTTCTGAGCAGCCACAGGAAGAGGCTTTCCATGGGATGAGATAAAGACTGGGGACAGATCCAGATTTTTGCTCTGGATGTGGAATCTTAGTGGAAGAATACATAAATCTACACTTTGGAACTAGAGAAAAATAGTGGCATCACCAATATAGATATGCCATTAGATATCATAGGATTGGTCCAGGAATAGAATTTCCAGACCAGTCATAGAATTAGAGTATAATCGTGATGAGGCAAATTTCTTGGACTGAGCCCTAAAGACACTCCACATAGAAAGGTTGGTCCAGAAGAGCAGGGAAACCAACAGAAAGACTAGAGGAAGGGTCCACAAAGAGCCCAACATAAACCCCATAACTCTATTAAAGACTATCTCCTTTTCCTGCACACCTTTTTTCACAGGGTTAATTACATATTTCTTTAGCTATTATATACTTACTGCCTCTATTAACATGAAAACTATTGGGTAGTAGAGTGGTTTTTTTCTCCTCACCACTTTATATCTAATCTCTGCCACAGTAACCAGCACACCTAGGTGCTAGAAAACTGCTTGTGATTAAATAAAATAATGACTCCTTAATGTGACCCATTAAATATTTTTTAAATGCACAATTTGAATGGTAGCAAACATTTTATTTTATAGAAACCTCTATTGAATTTTTTTACTGTGACTATAAATATGTTTAGATCTAAACAGTTTCTTTGCCTTTCTCAGTTTAAATATATATATTTTTAATATATTCATTTTAGAAAGGAGAGAGAGAGAGAGAGAGAGAGAGAGAGAGAAGGAAAGGGGGAAGGAACAGGAAACATCAACTCCCAAATGTGCCTTGACCAGACAGAGTTTTGAAACAGTGACATTAGGGTTCCAGGTCAACACTTTATTCAGTGTGCCACCACAGGTCAGGCCTTTCTTGGTTTATATACTTTTCAATATCTATAATTATATGTACGTTTACTGTTTTGTATAGTTGTTTATTCCTTGATGATTTGTGTCTTTCACTTAAAATATTTATACAGGAGACCTGAAGATGGCAGCGGAGTAGGCAGATGCACAGACTCCCAGCTCACACCACTGAACTGAATTATAAACTAATTTATGAACAATCAGCATGAAAAACCAAATCTGGACTACAAGAACAGCTTTCAAAAATCAAGTAGCAAAGAAGAAGCCACAACAAACCTGGTTACAGAGATACAGACATCTCTCCAGCTCCAATCAGTGCAACAAGACACAGCTGAAAACAAGAAGTGGGGAGGAGGGGCAGTAACTCAGGTCTCCTTGGAGATCTGAGATACACCTCCTCCTACTGAAGCTGAGAAAGCAACCCGCCCCCAGAGAGATTAACTGGCAGAAGAGGACTTCAGAGCCTCAGGTCACACCCACCACATTCCTGGATACAGTTTCAAATAAGCCCCCTGCTGAGATCAGCAAACAAGACAATCACCTGTTAAGAAAACAAACAAATCAAGACTTCAAAGTGGCCCAATTCCTAAAGTGGATTACAAATAATAGCTGATGCCAACCCAAGAAGACTTAGAAACAACACAAGTAAAAACTAGAGGCAGACAACACCAAGCCTAGACTCAACCAGCTCTACAAAGAAAACACCCTGGGTAGGCCCAATGAGAAGACAAAGAAGTGCAATCCAAATGAAACCACAAGAGAGACCTTCAGAAGATGAACTGAGTGATATGGAAATAATCAAACTTCCAGATGCGGAGTTTAAAATAATGATTGTAAGGATGCTTAGGGATCTTAGAACAAGAATGGATGGTCATCACCAACACCTAAATAAAGAAATAGCAAGTATAAAAAAGGATATTGAAATATTAAAAAAGAATCACTCGGAGATGACAAATACAATATCAGAAATGAAGACCACAATGGAAGGAATTAAAAACAGATGGATACAGCTGAGGATCAAATCAGTGAGTTGGAGGACAACTGGAATGAAGGCATGAAAGCAGAGAAGAAAAAAGAAAAGAGACTCAAAGAGTCTGAGGAAACCCTTAGAGAGCTCTGTGACAACATAAAGAGAAATAACATCCGCATCATAGGGGTTCCTGAAGAAGAAGAAAAAGAACAAGAGATAGAAGCTTTGTTCAATCATACCATAGCTGAAAACTTCCCTAAATTAATGCAGGAGAAACTCTCACAAATTCAAGAAGCACAAAGAACTTCACTAAAAAGAAACCCAAAGAAACCTACACCAAGACACATCATAATTAAAATACCAAAGCTAAGTGATAAAGAGAAAATATTAAAAGCTGTGAAAGAAAAAAAGACTATCACCTACAAAGGAGCCCCCATAAGGATGACATAAGATTTCTCAACAGAAACACTTGAAGCCAGAAGGGAATGGCAAGAAATATTCAAAGTAAGGCAGAACAAGAACCTACAACCAAGACTACTTTATCCAGCAAAGTATCATTTAAAATTGAAGGAGAAATAAAAAGTTTCCCAGACAAAAAAAAAAACTCAAGGAATTCATTACAACCAAACCAATGCTGCAGGAAATGTTAAGGGGCATGGTGTAAACAGATCAAAGTGGGAAAAAATATAGCAAAAGAGGAATACAGCTTTAAAGAATAAAATGGAAATAAACAACTACATGTCAATAATAACCCTAAATGTAAATGGATTAAATAATCCAATCAAAAGACATAGGGTAGCTGCATGGATAAGAAAACAGAACTCGTGAGAGATGACGTCAGAGTAATGGCGGGGTAGGAAGCGATACTGATAAATCTCCCCCAAAACTCAACAAGATCTTCAACCAGAAACAGAAAAACCTATCCTTGGAGCTTCCAGATGCTTCGCAATACACCCAAAGGTATGATTGAGTGAAAAATTGGCTAAATATATAACCAAACACCGAAGGAAATAGGGAGTAAGAAATGCTCCACCTTCCTCACTAACCTAAACAGGGCGGCTTTCTCTGGTAACTGTGAATATAGAAACTGAGGCGGGCAAAGGGAGTGAATAGATACAGGCCGTGACACAAACGGCCGAACCAGGCTGTGGCACGGAGATCCAAGCCGAGGAAAATCTGATCCTGTGGCAACCCAGGCAATACAAGCTAACACTCGCGGCAAACCCAAACAAAGAAAGACAAGCGGAGCGGCCATTTTACCTGGTCTCCTGGTCGGTGCGCAGTTAGTGGGTGAGAATTTTTCCTAGGCCCCGAGAGTGGGTGCCTCTGTTGCCCCACGGAGAGGCAGGGTCAGAGGCCTTTCTGTGGGCCAAGGACAGAGTCTCTGGGCAGCCCCAGCGCCCTGAAAAAGGCACGCACGGGAGGGAGTGAGAACTAATTCCAACGGTAGAGATTTTCCGTGCTGGAGGGTGTTTCACTCAGAGGGAAACACGGCCGGCCTCATATCCTGGTTTGCGCGCGCAGATAAGGAGTGAGCGATTCCTCCGAGTGCCTCGGCAGTGCTCGCCCGTGTTATCGCACAGAGGGGCAGAGTCCGGGGCCTTTGTGTGGGCCAAAGCGGAATCTCGGGCTGCCCCAGCGCCTTGTAAAGCCATGCACAAGGACGGAGCGAGACTCAATTACAACGCTGCAACTTTTCCCTGCGGTTGGGGGTTTCACTCAGAGCGTGAGATTGCTGGCCGGATATCCTGGTAGCAGACAGTGAGTGAGAGTTTCCTCCAAGCGCCCCGGAAGTGGGCGCCTGCTTGTGTTACTGGACAGAGTGGCAGAGCCAGAGGTCTTTGAGTGGGCGGAAAGCCCGCCTGATTATGCTAGCAGCTCTGACTGACTGAGCCTTACCCAGAGCCCTGTGCTGAGTAGAAATAGAGTGGGGAGTTGCCAGCTCTTTGAGCCTCTTACTATCCAGGCAGAGGCAGCAGCAACCCCATAGCTGGATTATCAGGCTACTAATTGAGGAAGGAAAGACTAGGAGAAAGGCTCCAGAAACACGGACTCTCTCACTGTCGGAGCCTATAAATGCTAATGAGCTTTGACTGCCAACGAGACTAAAGCACAATACATGACATTGCCATAGAGACTTATCAACTGCAAACCTCTACCTGAGCATGCCAAAGGGGCAGAAACCAGGGTACAGAGTCACCGACCAGGAAGAGGGAGAGAAAAGAAAAAGCAAGAAAATAACCTCTCAAAATCAAGAATAATCTGCAGACTTTATAACCTATCCCATTTTATTATATTTGTTCGTTTGTTTCTCTTATCTTCATTCTTGAGACTTTTTTTTCCTCCTCCAATTTGGCCGATTAACTCTCTACCGGTATTACTCTCTCCTCTCCTTGAACTACACTACCCATAAGTGTTACATCTCCCATTATCTTTTCTCTTCTCTTCCTTTCTCTCTATGAGGGTTGCACTCCAAAACCCTTAACTCTCTCTCTCTCTCTCTCCTTTCATTTTTCTTCTTTTAGTGGTTCCCTCTTTTTTTCTCTCTTTCTCTTTCTTTTCTTCCTCTATATTAGTTTCTTCCTTTCTCCTTTACATCTCCTCTCATTCAAACCTCAATAATAAACAAATTATATTATCTGGGACTCAAACTTATGTTTGTGGCATTTTGGGGGGTTTTTACCTCACCTTTTTAACTCAATAGCAGTGCTCCCATCCCTGGCTCTCCATATTATCTAGTTCTTGTTCCACTAAATACAATAGTAATTTTTTAATTTCTCCCCCCATTTTTCCGTTTTCCTCTTATTCCTCTCATCATAACTCTTAGACAACCAACACCTAAAAGCAAATCATTTCATTCTTGACCCAAATTTTTTCCTTATTTGATTTTTGTGGGTCCATACGCTCTTTTCTTTTCTTTTTTTTTTTTTTTTTTTTTTGCCCCTTTATTACTTTTCCCCAATTCAGGCCCTCCATCACAGGCATTGTTTGTTATAATTCACAGTCCACCACAAGATTTTCTCAAAAAAGAGGGGAGAGGAGAGGAAAGGAAAAAAAGAGAAGGGGAATAATTTCCTTTTTTAAAAAATTTTTATTTTATTTTATTTTTCTTTATTTCATTATTAATTTTTTTTAAAAAACTTTTAGATTTTTTATTTTTTTATTTTTTTAACTTTTTATTCTTTATTAAATCTCATTAATACTATCAACAAAACCACCCTCAGATGCTATTAAGGAAAAGAAAATCGAATATCATGGATACAAAAGAAAGAGAGGTAACAGCTAGATGAGGAAAAATCTATGGAGAAAAAATTTAATATATTGGAAACCTTGGAGCTAAATGACAGAGAATTCAAGATAGAAATCCTAAAAATCCTCCGAGATATACAAGAAAACACAGAAAGGCAATATAGGGAGCTCAGAAAACAACTCAATGAACACAGAGAATATATGTCCAAGGAAATTGAAACTATAAAAACAAATCAAACAGAGATGAAAAACTCAATTCACGAGCTGAAAAACGAAGTAACAAGCTTAGCTAATAGAACAGGTCAGATAGAAGAGAGGATTAGTGAAATAGAAGACAAGCAACTTGAGGCACAACAGAGAGAAGAAGAAAGAGACTCAAAAATTAAAAAAAATAAGATAGCCCTACAAGAATTATCTGACTCCATCAAAAAGAATAACATAAGAATAATAGGTATATCAGAGGGAGAAGAGAAAGAAAATGGAATGGAGAACATACTCAAACAAATAATAGATGAGAACTTCTCAAGCCTATGGAAAGAACTAAAGCTTCAAGTTCAAGAAGCAAACAGAACTCCAAGTTTTCTTAACCCCAACAAACCTACTCCAAGGCATATCATAATGAAATTGACACAAACCAACAGCAAAGAAAAAATTCTCAAGGCAGCCAGGGAAAAGAAGAATACAACATATAAAGGAAGGCCCATTAGATTATCATCAGATTTCTCAGCAGAAACTCTACAAGCTAGAAGAGAGTGGACCCCAATATTTAAAGTCATGAAAGAGAGGAACTTTCAGCCACGAATACTATACCCATCAAAGCTATCCTTCAAATATGAAGGAGAAATAAAAACATTCACAGATACAGAAAAGATGAGGAAATTTATCATCAGAAAACCCCCACTCCAGGAATGACTAAAGGGGGTTCTCCAATCAGATACAAAGAACAAAAAAAAACAGCCACAAGTAAAAGCTCCAAGAAGAACACAATAAAACCAAATTTAAACTGTGACAACAACAAAAAGAAAGAGGGGGAGAAGATGGAGATTAACAGTAGCAAAGGATGATGGAGTGCAAAAGTACTCACAAAATAGTTCGCTACAATGAACAGGGTAGGGACCCTTTTCATTACTCAAAGGTAACCACCCTTAAAAAAACCACCACAGAAGCACATGAGATAAAAAAGATAGCAACAGAGGAAAGATGTATGGAATACAACCAAATAAAAACAAAAGATAGAAAAACGAAAGAGAAGGATCAAACAAGACACAAAACTAACAGAAAGCAAGATATAAAATGGCAATAGGGAACTCACAAGTATCAATAATTACACTAAATGTAAACGGATTAAACTCACCAATAAAAAGGCACAGAGTAGCAGAATGGATTAAAAAAGAAAATCCAACTGTATGCTGCCTACAGGAAACTCATCTAAGTAACAAGGATAAAAACAAATTCAAAGTGAAAGGCTGGAAAACAATACTCCAAGCAAATAACATCCAAAAAAAAGCAGGTGTAGCAATACTCATATCGGATAATGCTGACTACAAGACAGGAAAAGTACTCAGAGACAAAAATGGCCATTTCATAATGGCTAACGGGACACTGAATCAAGAAGACATAACAATTCTTAATATATATGCACCAAACCAAGGAGCACCAAAATATATAAGAAAGCTACTTATTGACCTTAAAACAAAAACTGACAAAAATACAATCATACTTGGAGACCTCAATACACCGCTGACGGCTCTAGATCGGTCATCCAAACAGAGAATCAACAAAGACATAGTGGCCTTAAACAAAACACTAGAGCACCTGGATATGATAGACATCTACAGGACATTTCATCCCAAAGTGACTGAGTATACATTTTTCTCCAGTGTACATGGATCATTCTCAAGAATTGACCATATGTTGGGCCACAAAAACAACATCAGCAAATTCAGAAAAATTGAAGTTGTACCAAGCATATTTTCTGATCATAAAGCCTTGAAACTAGAATTCAACTGCAAAAAAGAGGGAAAAAATCCCACAAAAATGTGGAAACTAAACAACATACTTTTAAAAAATGAATGGGTCAAAGAAGAAATAAGTGCAGAGATCAAAAGATATATACAGACTAATGAAAATGACATTACGACATATCAGAATCTATGGGATGCAGCAAAAGCAGTGATAAGAGGGAAGTTCATATCGCTTCAGGCATATATGAACAAACAAGAGAGAGCCCAAGTAAACCACTTAACTTCATACCTTAAGGAACTAGAAAAAGAAGAACAAAGACAACCCAAAACCAGCCGAAGAAAGGAGATAATAAAAATCAGAGCAGAAATAAATGAATTAGAGAACAGAAAAACTATAGAAAAAATTAATAGAACAAGGAGCTTGTTCTTTGAAAAGATCAACAAAATTGACAAACCCTTGGCAAGACTTACCAAGGAAAAAAGAGAAAGAACTCATATAAACAAAATCCAAAATGAAAGAGGAGAAATCACCACGGACACCGTAGATATACAAAGAATTATTGTAGAATACTATGAAAAACTTTATGCCACTAAATTCAACAACCTAGAAGAAATGGATAAATTCCTAGAACAACACAACCTTCCTAGACTGAGTCAAGAAGAAGCAGAAAGCCTAAACAGACCTATTAGTAGAGAAGAAATAGAAAAAAACATTAAAAACCTCCCCAAAAATAAAAGTCCAGGACCTGACGGCTATACCAGAGAATTTTATCAAACATTCAAAGAAGACTTGGTTCCTATTCTACTCAAAGTCTTCCAAAAAACTGAAGAAGAAGCAATACTTCCAAACACATTTTATGAGGCCAACATAACCCTCATACCAAAACCAGGCAAGGATGGCACAAAAAAAGAAAACTACAGACCAATATCTCTAATGAATACAGATGCTAAAATACTAAACAAAATACTGGCAAACCGAATACAACAACATATTAAAAAAATAATACATCATGATCAAGTGGGATTCATCCCAGAATCTCAAGGATGGTTCAACATACGTAAAACGGTTAACGTAATACACCATATCAACA